>NC_092352.1:63984316-64326112 GCF_963676685.1 Mytilus edulis
TATTCTTTACCTATTCCATATTCGTTACCTATTCGTTACTAATTCCCTATTCCCTATTCGTTACTTATTCGTTACTAATTCCCTATTCCCTATTCGTTACCTATTGGTTACCTATTCGTTACATATTCCCTATTGGTACCTATTCGTTACTAATTCCCTATTCCCTATTCGTTAACTATTCGCTACTATATCCCTATTCCCTATTCGTTACCTATTCGTTACCTATTCCCTATTCCCTACTCGTTACCTATTCGTTACTAATTCCCTATTCCCTATTCGTTACCTATTCGTTACTAATTCCCTATTCCCTATTCGTTACCTTTTCGTTACTAATTCCCTATTCGCTCTTTGTTACCTATTCGTTACTTATTTCCTATTCCCTATTGTGTTACCTATTCGTTACCTATTCCCTATTCGTTACCTATTTGTTACTAATTCCCTATTTGCTATTCGTTACCTATTGGTTACTAATTCCCTATTCGTTACCTATTTGTTACTTATTTCCTATTCCATATTCGTTACCTATCCGTTACTAATTCCCTATTCCCTATTCCCTATTCGTTACCTATTCGTTACTAATTCCCTATTCCCTATTCGTTACCTATTCGTTACTAATTCCCTATTCGTTACATATTCGTTACTAATTTCCTTTTCCATATTTGTTACCTATTCGTTACCTATTCCCTATTCCCTATTTGTTACCTATTCGTTACCTATTCCCTATTCGTTACCTATTCGTTACCTATTCCCTATTCCCTATTCCTTACCTATGCGTTACCTATTCCCTATTCGTTACATATTCGTTCCCTATTCCCTATTCCCTATTCGTTATTATTACTTATTCCTTATTCGTTACTTATTCGATTTTTGATATCCTTTTCCCTTTTTAATTGTTTATATTCTTATCTCAGGTTATAGTTCTAAATTTGTTGAGGTAGAATGACCTTTTGATAAGCTATTTATATGTGTATGTGCTCAACCGATCCTGTTGATTTATGTTCGATATTTATTTGTTTCTTATTTGATTTTTATACGTTCTACCTTTGAAATGTTTTATATTTGTATGTTTAAAGATCTGGTTCTTGGTTCGAAGAGGTGAAATCACCTTTTAGCGCTTGTATAAAAATGAAGTTGTGGTATGATCGCCAATGAGACAACTCACCACAATAGACCAAAATGACACAGAAATTAACAACTACAGGTCACGATATGGCCTTCAACAATAAGCAAAGCCCATACCGCATGGTCAGCTATAAAACATGTTAGAGCGGTGTACATCGTTTCGGAGCTTGACTAATTAATACCTTGTTTATAACACGCGTATTATACGTTGCACCTTTGTCTCTAGCGGTAACTATGTGTTCTTAGAGATGAAATCACCCAATAAGCACGTATGTACCCGTTCCAGCGCTCGGTTTATATCCTGTTACTTATTCGTTCCTTAATCGCTTTTAATACGCGTGGTATACGTTGCACCTTTAAAAAAAAGGATTTTAAATTGTTTTCTTGTTTCTAGGGGTAGATTGCGTTTCTAAGAGCTGATATAACGCTATCAGCGCGTATGTAGCAGTTTCAGCGCTCGACTGATACCCTGTTACTTATTCGTTCCTAATTCGCGTATAATACGTGTGTTATACGTTGCACATTTAAAAAAATGATTTTCAATTGTTTTCTTGTCACTGGTGGTAAATTTTGGTTCTAAGGGGTGATTTAACCCTATAAGCGCGTATGTACCCGTTTCAGCGCTCGACTGTTACCCTGTTACTTATTCGCGTCTCATACGTTTATTATACGTTACACCTTTTAGAAAATGATATTCAATTGTTTTCTTGTCTCTTGTGGTACCTATGAGTTCTAAGAGGGGAAACACCCTATTAGCCCTATGTAACCGTTTCAGCGCTACACTGTTATCCTGTTACTTATTCGTTTGTTATTCGCGTCTCATACGTTTATTATACGTTACACCTTTTAGAAAATGATATTCAATTGTTTTCTTGTCTCTTGTGATACCTATGAGTTCTAAGAGGGGAAACACCCTATTAGCCCCTATGTAACCGTTTCAGCGCTACACTGTTATCCTGTTACTTATTCGTTTCTTATTCGCGTCTCCGTTTCAGCGCTACACTGTTATCCTGTTACTTATTCGTTTGTTATTCGCGTCTCATACGTTTATTATACGTTACACCTTTTAGAAAATGATATTCAATTGTTTTCTTGTCTCTTGTGGTACCTATGAGTTCTAAGAGGGGAAACACCCTATTAGCCCCTATGTAACCGTTTCAGCGCTACACTGTTATCCTGTTACTTATTCGTTTCTTATTCGCGTCTCATACGTTTGTTATACGTTGCACCTTTTAGAAAATGATTTTCAATTGTTTTCTTGTCTCTGGTGGTACCTATGTGTTCTAAGAGAGACAAAACCCTATTAGCGCCTATGTACCCGTTTCAGCGCTACACTGTTATCCTGTTACTTATTCGTTCCTCATTCGCTTATAAAACGTTTGTTATACGTTCCAATTTAAAAAAAAAAATATTTTCGTATCTCTGGTGGTTACTGCCGGTTCTTAGAGGTGAAATAACCCTAATAGAACATATGTACCCGTTTCAGCGCTCGACTGATACCCTGTTACTTATTCGTTCCTTATTTGCTTTTAATACGCGTGGTAAACGTTGCACCTTGAAATAAATCGATTATCGATTGTTTTCATGTCTCTGGCGGAAATTATGTGTTATCTGAGTTGAAAAAACCCTATTTGCGCATATGTACCCGTTTCAGCGCTACACTGATACCCTGTTACTTATTCGTTCCTTATTCGCTTATAAAATGTGTGTTATGCGTTGCACTTTAAAAAAGAAATATTGTTGTGTCTCTGGTGGTAACTGTCGGCTCTTAGAGGTGAGATAACCCTAATAGAACATATGTAACCGTTTCAGCGCTCGACTGATACCCTGTTACTTATTCGTTACTTATTCGCTTATAATACGCGTGGTATTCGTTGCACCTTGAAATAAATCGATTATACAGTGTTTTCATTTCTCTGGCGGTAATTATGTGTTCTCTGAGGTGAAAACAAACTATTAGCGCATATGTATTCTTTTCACCGCTAAACTGATACCTTATTACTTATTTGTTCCTTGTTCGCTTTTTATACGCGTGGTATACGTTGCACCTTGAAATAAATCAATTATAATTTTTTTTCATGTCTCTTGCGGTAATTATGTGTTCTCCGAGGTGAAAAAACCCTATTAGCGCATATGTACCCGTTCCAGCGCTCGGATAATAGCCTGTTACTTGTTCGTAACTTATTCGCTTTTAGTACGTGGGGTATACTTGCGCCTTGAAATAAATCCTTTTTCAATTGTGTTCATGTCTCTAGTGGTAACAATGTGCTCTTAGAGACGAAATAACCCTGTTAGCGCGTATGTATCCGTTCCAGCGCTTGGTAAATACCCTGTTACTTATTCGTTCCTTATTCGCTTATAATACGTTTGTTATACGTTGCATCTTTTAGAAATAGATTTTCACTTGTATTTATGTCTCTGGTGGTAACAATGTCTTCTTAGAGATGAAATAACCCTATTAGCGCGTATTTACCCCGGCGTTCCAGCGTTCGGTTTATACCTTGTAACTTATTCGTTACTTAATCGCTTATAATTCGTTTGTTATACGTTGCACCTTTTAGAAAAGGATTTTCAATTGTGTTCATGTCCCTGGCGGTTATAATGTATTCTAAGGGATTTCACCTCTAAGAACCGACAGTTACCACCACAGACAACAAATATTTCTTTTTTAAAGTGCAACGCGTAACACACGTTTTTTAAGCGAATAAGGAACGAATAAGTAACAGGGTATCAGTGTAGCGGTGAAACGGGTAAATATGCGCTAATATGTTTTTTTCACCTCAGAGAACACATAATTACTGCAAAAGACATAAAAACAATCGATAATCGATTTATTTCAAGGTGCAACGCAAACCACGCGTATTAAAAGCGAATAAGGAACGAATAAGTGACAGTGTATCAGTCGAGCGCTGAAACGGGTACAAATGTTCTATTAGAGTTATTTCACCTCTAAGAACCGACAGTTACCACCATAGACACAAAAATATTTCTTTTTAAAGTGCAACGTATCACACACGTTTTATAAACGAATAAGGAACGAATAAGTAACAGGATATCGTTGTAGCGCTGAAACGAGTACATACACGCTAATAGGGTTATTTCATCTCTTAGAACACATTTTTACCACCAGAGACATGAACACAATTGAAAATCCTTTTCTAAAAGGTGCAACGTATAAAAAACGTATTAAAAGCGAATAAGTAACAGGGAGTTATCCGAGCGCTGGAACGGGTACATACGCGCTAATAGGTGCAACGTATTACAAACGTATTATAAGCGAATAAGTAACGAATAAGTAACAGGGTATTATCCGAGCGCTGGAACGGATACATACGCGCTAATAGGATTATTTCATCTCTAAGAACACATTATTATTGCCAGAGACATGAACACAATTGAAAATCCTTTTCTAAAAGGTGCAAGGTATAAAAAACGTATTATAAGCGAATAAGTAACAGGGTATTAACCGAGCGCTGGAACGGGTACATACGCGCTTATATGGTTATTTCATCTCTTAGAACACATTATTACCACCAGAAACATCAACACAATTGAAAAACGATTTATTTCAAGGTGTAACGTATAACAAATGTATTATAAGCGAATAAGGAACGAATAAGTAACAGGATATTATCCGAGCGCTGGAACAGGTACATACGCTCATAGGATTATTTCATGTCTAAGAACACATTGTTACCACCAGACTTATGTACACTATTGAAAATCCTTTCTAAAGTGCAACGTATAACACATGAATAATAAGCGAATAAGTAACAGAGCGCTGGAACGGCTACATACGCGCTAATAGGGTTATATCATCACACATTGTTACCACGAGAGACATGAACACAATTGAAAATCGATTTATTTCAAGGTGCAACGCATAACACAAGTTTTATCAGCGAATAAGGAACGAATAAGTAACAGGGTATCTAGCGCTGAAACGTGTACATATGTTTTATTATGGTAATTTCACCTCTAAGAACCGGCAGTAACCACCAGAGACACGAAAATATTTCATTTTAAAATTGGAACGTATAACACACGTTTTATAAGAGAATAAGGAACAAATATGTAACAGGATAACAGTCTAGCGCTGAAACGGGTACAAAGGCGCTAATAGGATTCCCCCCCCCCCCCTCTTAGAACACATAGGTACCACAAGAAAGAAGAAAACAATTGAAAATCATTTTCTAAAAGGTGCAACGTATAACAAACGTATGAGACGCGAATAAGAAACAAATAAGTAACAGGGTTACAGTCAAGTGCTGAAACGGGTACATACGCGCTTATAGGGTTAATTCACCCCTTAGAACCCAAATTTACCACCAGTGACAAGAAAACAATTGAAAATCATTTTTTTAAATGTGCAACGTATAACACGCGTATTATAAGCGAATAAGGAACGAATAAGTAACAGGGTATCAGTCGAGCGCTGAAACTGCTACTTACGCGCTGATAGGGGTATATCACCTCTTAGAAACGAAATCTACCACTAGAAACAAGAAAACAATTTAAATCCTTTTTTTTAAAGGTGCAACGTATACCACGCGTATTAAAAGCGATTAAGGAACGAATAAGTAACAGGGTATAAACCGAGCGCTGGAACGGGTACATACGCGCTAATAGTGTTATTTCATCTCTAAGAACACATAGTTACCGCCAGACACAAGAACACAATTGAAAATCGTTTTCTAAAAGGTGCAACGTATAATACGCGTGTTATAAACAAGGTATTAATCAAGCTCCGAAACGATGTGCACCCCGCTAACATGTTTTATAGCTGACCATGCGGCATGGGCTTTGCTTATTGTTGAAGGCCGTATCGTGAACTATAGTTGTTAATGTCTGTGTCATTTTGGTCCAAGAACCAGATCTTCAAACATACGAATATAAAACATTTAAAAGGTAGAACGTATAAAAATCAAATAAGAAACAAATAAGTATCTAACATAGAGCAACAGGATCGGTTAAGCACAAACACATATAAATAGGTCATAAAAAGGTCATTTTACCTCAACAAATTTAGAACTACTAGAACACACCCGTGATATCGCAGGTCCATGACTGAATTAAAGTATATAACTATGCGCAAGCCTTATTTTAGTATTAGTATTTTCATCTGATACACAGTTTTCTCTGCTTTCAAATCTTTCTGTTTGAACCCGTCGAACTGGAACTTATCAATTATTGGTAATATTAATTAATTGGAAAACAAAAGGTCCTGGAATGGAGTATTTTTTATTCAACAGCATTGTCCTATATTAGTTATAAATAAAGTTGAATTCTTTGATTCGCTGTTTTACGTCATGCCCGCTAACAAATTGAAAATTGTACCTATACGCCTTATTTTTAGTCCAGATTTTTAGTATTCATATTGTTATCTTAGAAAGTCTTACTGATTAAAATACCTCAATGGGTAACAATTTGACAATGAATGAATTTGGTAGTGTCAACCCTATGATTAAGACCCGTGTATATAGCATATTCCAAATACACCCTTGGTGGTGCGCCTGTCAAATGCGGAACGTACATATAAGGTAATAGGTAACAGGTAAATATACTATTGGTATCGGTATCGGACTCGACCCGGAACTTCTTAATTATTGGCAATATTAATAACGTGGAAAACAAAAGGGCCTGGAGTGGTGTAATTTTTAATCTACACCTTTGTACTATATTAGTTATATATAAAGTTGTATTCTTTGATTCGTCGTTTTTTCGTGATGACGGCTGACAAATTGGACCTCGTCATTTTAGTATTATAGATGACCAGACATAAGAATATAAACAATTAAAAAGGGGGAAGGATATCAAAAATCGAATAAGTAACAAATAAGGAATAAGTAATAAGTAACGAATAGGTAATAAGGAATAAGTAACGAATAGGGAATAGGGAATAGGTAACGAATAGGGAATAGGGAATAGGTAACGAATAGGGAATAGGGAATAGGTAACGAATAGGGAATAGGAAATTAGTAACGAATAGGTAACGAATAGGAATTAGTAACGAATAGGTAACGAATAGGGATAAACGAATAGGGAATAGGGAAAAGGTAATAAATAGGGAATAGGGAATAGGTAACGAATAGGGAATAGGGAATTAGTTACGAATAGGTAACGAATAGGGAATAGGGAATTAGTAACGAAAAGGTAACGAATAGGGAATAGGGAATAGGTTATAACGAATAGGAAATAGGTTATAACGAATAGGGAATAGGTTATAACGAATAGGGAATAGGTTATAACGAATAGGGAATAGGGAGTTAGTAACGAATAGGGAATAGGTTATAACGAATAGGGAATAGGAAATTAGTAACGAATAGGGAATAGGAAATTAGTAACGAATAGGTAACGAATAGGGAATAGGGAATTAGTAACGAATAGGTAACGAATAGGGAATAGGGAGTTAGTAACGAATAGGTAATAAATAGGGAATAGGGAATTAGTAATGAATAGGGAATAGGGAATAGGTAACGAATAGGGAATAGGGAATAGGTAACGAATAGAGAATAGGGAATAGGTAACGAATAGGGAATAGAGAATAGGTAACGAATAGGGAATAGGGAATAAGTAACCAACTTGACGTCCATGAAAAAGGCCTACCTATATTCTGACCTAAAATAAAGTCGGGAAACCTTCTTAAATACCAAATCGTATTTCCCAAGAATCATCATTCTTAATTTGACATTAGGTTTTGACGGTGTATATTTTAAGAATAAATTTTTATAAATGCTTTGTAGCTAAACAACATCTTGTGTTGCTATATTTTCAGATAACAAACTGTTTAGAGTGTTATTTATTGCCGTCCTTACCTCAGTCTCCACCTGATGTAGAAGCTCTAAGGTTGTATCTTATTTTACCAGAGTATCATATGTTTGAGGAGCCAAAAAAGTTTAGTACACTTATAGGACCTTTTGCAAACAGTATATTAAACTTGGACAAACCAGGATCAAAAGTGCTAGGTATGAATATTAACTCTTGATAGCCCTTGTACATGTATTAGAAATACTAAATACTGAAAATTATTGCGAGATTTTTTTATAAATGAGAATAATGCGCCTGGTTGTGTATCACGATAATAAGAACTTGCATAATGATATCCTATTTTATTAGAGTAATTTCTTGCAAATTGATTTGATGAATTTATAAAAAAATAAAAATCAGTTCATTTTTATACGACCGCTTCAATTTTTTGGTCGTATATTGGTATCACGTTGGCGTCGTCGTCTGCGTCGTCGTCGTCGTCGTCGTTCGTCGTTCGTCGTCGTCGTCGTCGTCGTACGTCGTCGTCGTCGTCGTCGTACGTCGTCGTCGTCGTCGTCGTCGTCGTCCGAATACTTTTAGTTTTCGCTCTCTAACTTAGTAAAAGTGAATGGAAATCTATGAAATTTTAACACAAGGTTTATGACAACAAAAGGAAGGTTGGGATTGATTTTGGGAGTTTTGGTCCCAACATTTTAGGAATAAGGGGCCAAAAAGGGCCCAAATAAAAATTTTCTTGGTTTTCGCACTATAACTTTAGTTTAAGTAAATAGAAATCTATGAAATTGTGACACAAGGTTTATGACCACAAAAGGAAGGTTAGGATTGATTTTGGGAGTGTTGGTTCAAACAGTTTAGGAATTAGGGGCAAAAAAAGGGCCCAAATAAGCATTATTCTTGGTTTTCGCACAATAACTTTTGTATAAGTAAATGGAAATCAATGAAATTTAAACACAAGGTTTATGACCACAAAAGGAAGGTTGGGATTGATTTTGGGTGTTGAGGTCCCAACAGTTTAAAAAAAGGGGACAAAAGGGGCCCAAATAAGCATTATTATTGGTTTTCGCACCATAACTTTAGTATTAGTAAATAGAAATCTATAAAATTTAAACACAAGGTTTACAACCATTAACGGAGGGTTGGATTTGATTTTGAGAGTTTTGGTCCCAATAATTTAGGAATAAGGGGCCCAAAGGGTCCAAAATTGAACTTTGTTTGATTTCATCAAATATTGAATAATTGGGGTTCTTTGATATGCCGAATCTAACTTTGTATGTAGATCCTTAATTTTTGGTCCCGTTTTCAAATTGGTCTACATTAAGGTTCAAAGGGTCCAAAATTAAACTTAGTTTGATTTTAACAAAAATTGAATCCTTGGGGTTCTTTGATATGATGAATCTAAAAATGTACTTAGGTTTTTGATTATTGGCCCAGTTTTCAAGTTGGTCCAAATTGGGGTCCAAAATTAAACTTTGTTTGATTTCATAAAAAATTGAATAATTGGGGTTCTTTGATATGCCAAATCTAACTGTGTATGTAGATTCTTAATGTTTGGTCCCGTTTTCAAATTGGTCTACATTAAAGTCCAAAGGGTCCAAATTAAACTAAGTTTGATTTAAACAAAAATTGAATTCTCGGGCTTTTTTGATATGCTGAATCTAAACATGTACTTAGATTTTTGATTATGGGCCCAGTTTTCAAGTTGGTTCAAATCAGGATCCAAAATTATTATATTAAGTATTGTTCAATAGCAAGAAATTTTCAATTGCACAGTATTCAGCAATAGCAAGAAATCTTCAATTGCACAGTATTGTGCAATAGCAAGAAATTTTCAATTGCACAGTATTGCACAATAGCAAGAAATATTCAATTGCACAGTATTGTGCAATAGCAAGAAATATTCAATTGCACAGTATTGTGCAATAGCAAATATTTTAAATTGCACAGTATTGCGCAATAGCAAGAAATTTTCAATTGAAGTTATCTTTCTATGTCCAGAATAGTAGTTGAATCAACTTAAATCATTGTTTTATACAATATACAATGTATATTCACTTTTACTACCAACTGATAAATTAAAACAATCTTTACCATTCAGTGATAACAAGCACTTTATTTTACATTTCAATATTTTATGATGTGTTTAAATGAGTAGTTATTGTTGCAAACTCCATTAGAAATTTGATTGAGATCAGTTTTGGAAAAAGGGAAAGGAGGATTTGAAAAAAAAGGGGGGGGGGGGGGGGCTAAATTTTTCTCATTTCAGATTTCATAAATAAAAAGAAAATTTCTTCAAATTTTTTTTT
Organism: Mytilus edulis; assembly: GCF_963676685.1. Taxonomy (NCBI): domain Eukaryota; kingdom Metazoa; phylum Mollusca; class Bivalvia; order Mytilida; family Mytilidae; genus Mytilus; species Mytilus edulis. Next base: position 63,994,510 of record NC_092352.1, read on the forward strand.
GAGAGGATTAATATTCAACAGCATAGTGAATTGCTCAAAGGCAAAAACTATATTTTAAGTTCATTAGACCACATTCATTCTGTGTCAGAAACCTATGCTGTGTCAACTATTCAATCACAATCCAAATTTAGAGCTGAATCCAGCTTGAATGTGTCCATACTTGCCCCAACCGTTCAGGGTTCAACCTCTGCGGTCGTATAAAGTTGCGCCCTGCGGAGCATCTGGTTTAATTCGTTGAACAGTGTGCAATTGTCCTAATATAGTATTTAACAATAAATAAGTGGTGTGATAACAAAATCAGGATAAATTCTTTACACAGTGTGCAATTGTCTTTCAACAGTGTGCAATCATCTATCAACAGAATTTATTGGGTCAATAAGATTCTTTTGAGTATGGCTTGGGCTCATTTTTATTGACCCAATAAGTTCTCATATTTTGACAATTACATACTGTGTAACTTATAATATATTTGTGAGGAGATTTTGCTAAAATTGCAATAGTTAGTCTTGCATTGCTGTGGATTTATTTTTATTCTTTGTGTACAAATTTTCACCAATTTAAACATTTGAACAATGTATTAATGCAGAGAAATGTGTATTGAGTTGAATGTTTATTTCTGGTTATAAAGTGCAGTTCTAGAGTAGTGTAAATAACTTGCAATAAATTTAGTAACATTAAAAGTTTTCTTAAAATAAAAAATGTTGAGAAATATCAATGTATTATAAAAGACGATTTCTTGTAATTGAATTACAGAGATACAAATATATTAAGGTATCCATATATGTATTTGGGATTGATGGAAGCTTCAGTATATTAATATATATCAGGCCCATAGCCAGGAATTTCCAAAGGGGGCGGGGGTTATTTGGACTCATGAACTCGACATGAACTACGGGTATATATATATATATATATAAACGCCTAAAAAAGTGTACACAACAACTCCAAATACAAAAAAAGGTAACTATAAATGTAATTATTTATAAATATTTCGGATAACAGATATCCTTCGTCAGTCAGATTCTGATGTGAAATGAATCATCTTTGAGTCTCGTTAGATTAAACTTTTACTAAATCTTGAATTATATACAATAAAAAAAGTCAAACCGAACATCAGTAAAGACGCTTGCACCATTCTAAAAAAATGTTAACATGACATAGGTTATATGGTTTATTACAACAGAGAGCTCATATATATGCTTTAAATACAAATAATAATGTGCGATTTGAACTAGCACTATTCTAAAACTGTATCGGGAACGACAATTATGATGGTATAACATGTATACGCATGATAACGTCTGTAAAATTACCAAATAGACAGCACTGAACGATCTAAATATTTGAAATTGAGAGTAAAGTAGTTACAACAGAGTCTGAATATTTAAACATCGTGAACAAACGGCCGTACAAATGTAATAATATTTTTTTACTAAGTATAACTAGAAGAACGTGGCTAGGTACTTATACATCCCTCAAAAAATTAAGCAATTTAAATTGGTATCTTCAACAAATGTATTTAACAAATGAAAAAGGTTAAGAAAAAGAAACAGAGACTGTAATAATAAGTTATATAACCTGAATGTGAAGCACTACACGGAGTCGAACTACATCTTTTCATTTATCCCATTTGGTGCCAAAGTTGTTAATTTTCGTATCCAAAATCTTTCCCGAGCGAGTCTATCCTCCTTAGACCAAGCAGAGTTGTGGTCAATGATTTTAATGGTCAGTCGATTGAGATCTGCCTTAGTGTGGCCAGGGGATCTCAAATGTCGACTGAGAGGGAGGTCTGGCTTGCATTGGTAGTCGCTCGATGGCCGTTCATTCGTTTGTGAAACGGCTGTTCTGACTCGCCAACATACTGTTTACCACATTTACACTGTAAGAGATACACAACATTTGAAGTCTTGCAGTTAACATTGCAAAATATGGTGTATTCAGTGCCAGTGGAGTGACTGTTAAAAGTCTGGGTATCCAGTATTTGTTTGCAAGTCAGACATCGTTTGTTTCCGCAACCCTTGCAAGATCCCATAGATGATAAGCCTGCTTGAGAGGATAAATCAGCTCTCACCAGCAAGTCTTTAAGGCTTTTGGGCCTACGGAATGCCAGTACAGGTGGTTCGGGAAAGATCTTGGATAGTTTTGAATGTTTTTCGATCTCTTTCCAATTTTCGCGGATTAGGTGAGATAAGTTGTCAAATTTTGGATGGTAATTCAACACAAAAGGCACCCTCTTGTTGACCTTTTTTTCTTTATATTGTAAAAGCTCATCTCGGCTGATGTTGTTAGCACGAGAAAAACCTTTATCAATGTCTTTTCTTTTGTAGCCCCGATGTTTAAGGTGACCGCGAAGTTCTTGTAGACGTTTTTTTGCAATATCGTTGGTGGAGCAAATCCTTTTTATTCGTATGGCCTGGCTGTAGGGAATGCTCTTGGTGCAGTGTTTGGGATGACAACTCAAAGGAGATAGATATTGATGTTTGTCTGTGGGCTTGCAATACAGATCTGTTAATATGTTTCCATCCCTCAATTGCGTTGTAGTGTCAAGAAATGTGATCTTAGAGTCAGAGATTTCATATGTGAATTTTATTGAGGGATGGGCATTGTTGGCATGATGAATGAACAGATTTAGTTCTTGTTCAGTACTGTCCCACTTCATGTCAATATCGTCGATAAATCGAAACCAAGAGAGGGGTTGATGAAGAGATGCATTGAGAATTCTTTGTTCTAATTTCCCCATAAAAATATTGGCATAAGACGGGGCCATCTTTGTTCCCATTGCTGTTCCATTAACTTGGAGGAAGTGTTCGCCATTAAATACGAAGTTATTGCATTTCAATACCAAAGTTAGAAGCTGGATGAGACATTCATTTATGGGGAAATTAGAACAAAGAATTCTCAATGCATCTCTTCATCAACCCCTCTCTTGGTTTCGATTTATCGACGATATTGACATGAAGTGGGACAATACTGAACAAGAACTAAATCTGTTCATTCATCATGCCAACAATGCCCATCCCTCAATAAAATTCACATATGAAATCTCTGACTCTAAGATCACATTTCTTGACACTACAACGCAATTGAGGGATGGAAACATATTAACAGATCTGTATTGCAAGCCCACAGACAAACATCAATATCTATCTCCTTTGAGTTGTCATCCCAAACACTGCACCAAGAGCATTCCCTACAGCCAGGCCATACGAATAAAAAGGATTTGCTCCACCAACGATATTGCAAAAAAACGTCTACAAGAACTTCGCGGTCACCTTAAACATCGGGGCTACAAAAGAAAAGACATTGATAAAGGTTTTTCTCGTGCTAACAACATCAGCCGAGATGAGCTTTTACAATATAAAGAAAAAAAAGGTCAACAAGAGGGTGCCTTTTGTGTTGAATTACCATCCAAAATTTGACAACTTATCTCACCTAATCCGCGAAAATTGGAAAGAGATCGAAAAACATTCAAAACTATCCAAGATCTTTCCCGAACCACCTGTACTGGCATTCCGTAGGCCCAAAAGCCTTAAAGACTTGTTGGTGAGAGCTGATTTATCCTCTCAAGCAGGCTTATCATCTATGGGATCTTGCAAGGGTTGCGGAAACAAACGATGTCTGACTTGCAAACAAATACTGAATGCACCATATTTTGCAATGTTAACTGCAAGACTTCAAATGTTGTGTATCTCTTACAGTGTAAATGTGGTAAACAGTATGTTGGCGAGTCAGAACAGCCGTTTCACAAACGAATGAACGGCCATCGAGCGACTACCAATGCAAGCCAGACCTCCCTCTCAGTCGACATTTGAGATCCCCTGGCCACACTAAGGCAGATCTCAATCGACTGACCATTAAAATCATTGACCACAACTCTGCTTGGTCTAAGGAGGATAGACTCGCTCGGGAAAGATTTTGGATACGAAAATTAACAACTTTGGCACCAAATGGGATAAATGAAAAGATGTAGTTCGACTCCGTGTAGTGCTTCACATTCAGGTTATATAACTTATTATTACAGTCTCTGTTTCTTTTTCTTAACCTTTTTCATTTGTTAAATACATTTGTTGAAGATACCAATTTAAATTGCTTAATTTTTTGAGGGATGTATAAGTACCTAGCCACGTTCTTCTAGTTATACTTAGTAAAAAAATATTATTACATTTGTACGGCCGTTTGTTCACGATGTTTAAATATTCAGACTCTGTTGTAACTACTTTACTCTCAATTTCAAATATTTAGATCGTTCAGTGCTGTCTATTTGGTAATTTTACAGACGTTATCATGCGTATACATGTTATACCATCATAATTGTCGTTCCCGATACAGTTTTAGAATAGTGCTAGTTCAAATCGCACATTATTATTTGTATTTAAAGCATATATATGAGCTCTCTGTTGTAATAAACCATATAACCTATGTCATGTTAACATTTTTTTAGAATGGTGCAAGTGTCTTTACTGATGTTCGGTTTGACTTTTTTTATTGTATATAATTCAAGATTTAGTAAAAGTTTAATCTAACGAGACTCAAAGATGATTCATTTCACATCAGAATCTGACTGACGAAGGATATCTGTTATCCGAAATATTTATAAATAATTACATTTATAGTTACCTTTTTTTGTATTTGGAGTTGTTGTGTACACTTTTTTAGGCGTTTATATAATTTATTTATTGTGTACATGTATCGTTACTCGTAACGATCCAGCGCCCTCGTGGGGAAAATCGTTGACTACTATACAGACGTTTTATATATATAGCCCAGGTGGTCGTGTGGTCTAGCGGGACGGCTGCAGTGCAGGCGATTTGGTGTCACGATATCACAGTAGCATGGGTTCGAATCCCGGCGAGGGAAGAACCAAAAATTTGCGAAAGCAAATTTACAGATCTAACATTGTTGGGTTGATGTTTAGACGAGTTATATATATATATATATATATATATATATATAAAACAAAAAAACTGGCGATCCGATGTAGATCTGTTGTAGAGTTGTCACTGACTCAGACGTACTTATAAATATAATTATTTTCTGTGACTGTTTATTAAATTAATTTGTAGGATCCTTTACTATAGATAATTTAGCTGATCTGTAACAATAACATCTTCGTGCCTCATATATCATGTACTGTAGTACGCCGCTAGATTAAAACTGACGAGGAAAGGTAACACACGGCCAGCGAAAGCTATTTTTTTGAGAGCCCAGGTGGTCGTGTGGTCTAGCGGAACGGCTGCAGTGCAGGCGATTTGGTGTCACGATATCACAGTAGCATGGGTTCGAATCCCGGCGAGGGAAGAACCAAAAATTTGCGCAAGCAAATTTACAGATCTAACATTGTTGGGTTGATGTTTAGACGAGTTGTATATACATTATGTACACAGTCATGTATCACCATCATTGATGGCGATCCGATGGATACATCTGTTGTAGAGTTGTCACTGACTCAGACGTACTTATAAATATAATAATTGTCTGTGACTGTATATTACATTAATTTGTAGGATCCTTTACTATAGATAATTTAGCTGATCTGTAACAATAACATCTTCATGCCTCATATATAATGTACTGTAGTACGCCGCTAGATTAAAACTGAAGAGGAAAGGTAACACACAGCCAGCGAAAGCTCTTTTTTTTGAGAGCCCAGGTGGTCGTGTGGTCTAGCGGGACGGCTGCAGTGCAGGCGATTTGGTGTCACGATATCACCAAATCGCCTGCACTGCAGCCGTCCCGCTAGACCACACGACCGGGACGGCTGCAGTGCAGGCGATTTGGTGTCACGATATCACCATATCGCCTGCACTGCAGCCGTCCCGCTAGACCACACGACCACCTGGGCTCTTAAAATAGAGCTTTCGCTGGCCGTGTGTTACCTTTCCACGTCAGTTTTAATCTAGCGGCGTACTGCTGTACATGATATATAAGGCATGAAGATGTTATATATACATATATATATATATATATATTTTGTTTTTAGATTATTGGTGGGGAAGTTTAAAACCAAGATATTTTAGCAGAATTTTAAGTGTAAGTATAAGTATGATCTGGGAACAATATATATCTATTAGGAAATTAGTCTGATAGTTTAAAATTGATATAATTTCGGACTCCATGAGTCTTCGCATGTTTTATGAATTATGGTGGCCCTGTTAGACTGAAAAACTATCGGAACTGCTCAATAAATTAACCACATAATTCTAATCGTGAATAAAAAAGTTTTATCATAGAGCAGATATATTTTGTCAAAAAAAATGACCAAAATAAGTGTGATTTATTTAGCCTAGTCAATTTAGGTCTAAAATCACTCAACCTCCAACTAATAGCAACACAAGTTTTTTTTTTTAGAGCAAATTATAGTATAAACTTGGACTAACAACATACTAAAAATATCCATTGATATAATTTGCGGAAGAGGTTATTTTTGGGCGAAATAAGTGGTGTTTAGAGAAAAAATGCTGAAAACTGGAAAAGTAGAAAAAATATTATTTTTGGTTCCATTTTAGACCTTGACTTGTTGAATAAAGAAAACCCTGATTTATTTTAATAGACTATTAATTAGTCCTCTAGTAAGTCCCCTTCCCACGAAGTGGAAGTGGACTTTAGGTCTGTCTGTCTGTCTGTCTGTCTGTCTGTCTGTCTGTCAGATGATAATCTATGTTAGATAAAGGATGATTTTCATTTAAGAAATAATTCATGGAAGCCATAGATTTGTTGGAAATTTACACAAGGTCTCAGCCATAATATCCAAATTTACCCTGAGTCTTAGCGAGGGATAAAATCGACCAATATCATCGGCCAGGCCGTAAAATTCACTAAAATAATCAGTTTTCCAAATTTTTTTGTCATTCTTAAAGATATTGATTTGATAATAAGTATATATTCTTCTTCTATACTGTGGATTCATTTTTATTCGTGGTGTACCAATTTTCGTGGGTTTCATGGGTCACAGCGAACCACGAATTTAAGAATTCAACGAAAAATAATCCAGAGAAATGTGTATGGAGTCGGATGATAATTACTGGTTATGTTATGCAGTTCTAGTATATTGTTGACTAGCGATAAACATTGTAACATAACACATATGTTTTTTTATTGAAAGAAGATACAAGTATTTTGATTAAATCTAAAATAAATATATGGAAAATCAGTGATAATTTACTTTTTAGGATAGATTAAAACTGTTCATGGAATTTAACTGCAAGTTGTTAATTACCGTGTCATAGTTTGGTTTACCAGTGATTAAAAATCAATAGGATTAATTACGGGGATATTGCCCGTATACACCAGCGGATATCAGAATAATTGATCACTTGATGGTAAAAGCATGAAGCTTGCCATTGTGAAAGATTAAGGGGTATAGAAAAAATTCAGATATGGAGCCATGATAACATAATTCACTTGATGAAGTCTTCCAATTTTAATGAGTTCAGAAGATGTCACAAACTTAAGGAAATACAATTAAGATATGTCAACTATTATTTTTTTAAACCTTATAATACAGAAATCATCAAAATTGCGCCCAGATTCAAAATGTCGCGTCAAAATGTCTAAGTTTGACAGTATTCGTATATACACCATCATTGTGTGATAGAAGGTTACCAAATCCGTGAAACTGATCATTTGATATCGACAAAGGCCTACAACGTACCATTGATGCCTGGGTGCATAGATAATTTTTTTTAAATGGCGACAGTATTCAAAATGACGCCGTTTAACAAGTCAAAATTTGACGTTTGTTTTTAAATATGGTATAAATATGATTAAAAAATAATGGATCATTTATTTCAATACAAGCACGTATATACAAACATATTATTATTTAATGTAACAGGTGACATTAACTATGTAATAAAAATGGCCGATACAGTTCAAAATGGCGTCTTTGACGAGTTCTTATTTTTCTCAGTTACAGGTAATAACCTTAGAAAATTTCACAATTTTTCTGAAATGAAATATGAAACATATGCAGTATTGAATTAGTGCAAAGATTATTTTTTTTTAGAAATGAGATAAGAAATTAAAAAAAAAATCACAAGTTACTAGTTAACATAACAACAGATTAAAATTATATAATTAAAATATGATACAAATGCAGGAAAATCAAAAGAAAGCACAGTCACAATCAGTATCTCTTTCACAGTCCGGTGAGCAGTTGCATAATGCTGCTTTCAAGAATTTACATGCTCCTCGACATCCTTTCTTACACTTACATCTTAAATCCACAGTGAATGAGCTCTTGGCATGACATTGAAGCCTCAGCAAGCACAGACCAGAATAGTACCCAAGTTCCATCAAGTTTTTGCCAACCAAATAAATCTGGTGATGGCATACTTGAATTTGCAACTTAACAATTGCCCCAAATAACACTACCTTGGTAAGCTGCACGTTTCGTATGTTCAACGAAGAAGTGCATCTTGTGTTGGAGGAATATTGTCAATTGTTCTTGTCTTCTGCGTGAATAACTGTTTTCTTAACTCATTCACCATATTAACTGTACTAGACCGATCATACAGAAGCACAACATATAGTTCTATTACTTTTAACACTTTTGAAATTTCCACTTCATTTGGATTTTCAATAACCTGCAGAAATGCTTCTGACAGCTCCTAATATACGGACCATGTGTCCCAAGCTGATTTCGTACCTTTCCCAGAAAAAAGCTGAGACTGTGTCACAACCGGTAAATGAATGGAACAGTGGAAAGACTTTCAATTTCAATGGTTCTAGAGCAAGGCACAATCCATGAATTGAAATATATAGGAAGTTCCTTCCAGTGCCAAAACCTATCGACAGCTGTTCAGCCATTTGAATTCCCCTTTTAATGCAGCTGGGAATGAGGACATATCAATTGAAAGTTCTCCTTCAACTAATGGGATATCTGGTTCGCTGAATCTTAGTTCAGCTGGTGGAAGATTTGAATAACTCTCTGGTAAAAGAGACACTCTGTTTGACTGGCATTTCAACATAGGTTCAGATTGGTCAAATGTTTGAACAACGCCTTGAACATCCTCTGAAATATGTTGGAATAAAGATATACCTGTACCATGGAATAAATCTTCTAACGAGATACTGCTTGAATTGTGATCAATGTTGTCTACAGCAGATGAAGTAAATACATTTTGTAGTGGATTGGTAAGGCAAACAATACCTTCTTGGACATAACGACGACAAACATCATTGGCCATGGAAGTAGAAATTTCTAACACTCGGTCGTAGGAGACAGACAGTCCAAGTTTGAAGAGAGTATCTACTAGATCCCGTTTGCTAGTCTTACATGGATCATGATTTCCAAATAAGCACAAACTGGAGGTTCATGATCTTTCATGTGACGGTTGGATAGTTTCTATGTACAACTATACATCAGAAGATGTGCTATTGTTAATGTCGACTGGGAATATGAACGATCCTGAATGTTGGGTCCAAACTGAATCATGCTGACCAAAGTAAGCAATGACTTGGGTACAGAAGCTTCCTGATATCCCTTTGGGAAGGTTCCTTTAAATTCTGAATTAGATACGAAAATATCTTTACGAACAAACGTAGCTGCTTTTAATATGTTGACAAACTCATTATTAAAGTCTTCTAAGCAGGATCTTCAATGCAGGACCAATGTCATCTTTGAAAGCAAGAATGTTTTCAAGACCTTGTTTGTAAGCATCTAAGTTAGGGAAATTACAATTCTGTGTTTTAGTCGTGCACTATTAACATGATTAACCCAAGATGAAACATCTGCACCTAGACATGTTATTCTTTCCATATAAAGATTACATAGATCTGACAACTTGTAAACACGTATGGTCTCATCGCATGACCTTGTTTCATTTATATAAGAGACTAGTTCTGAAAAAGCAATACCATGGATTTGACTTTCCTTCTTACATTCGACATTATCATTTTTCATTTCAATTCGAGATGCACGATTATATAAGGAAACAAAACATTTAGAGTGGTACTTTGCTTCCCGTGCAATTAGATCACCAGCACTTAACTTTGCAAGTAACAACGTGTCAGTTAATTTTACTGCATATTCTTTCACACGTGTATCTTGTCCAAACGTTGAGGACTCATGAAGGGCTTCTTGACCATTTTCATTACAGAAAAAGCACACAGACGGGTTACTGGTGGACTGAACGGAAAAGCTATGTCTACTTTTCTTTTTAGATATGGTTGCTTTATTATCTATTCTCTCATGTGAGGTTGGTTTTACTGCTCTATCCAACTTTGTCCTGTTCAGTTTTAAGTTGCAAGATTTGTGCCAACATGCCTTTTGGTCAATGAAAGACTATGCTATTCCAGATCCCTCATCTAAGTTTTCAATGCACACAATAATGCCTTCAGGTATCAATCGTAATTCATGAAACTTCTTAATATTGTCAGCTAAAGATTGATAACCAGCATCAACATTGAGACGTTTACAATCAAATGGGCATATACGTTTTTCATCCATTATTTCTTGGCATAGGATGCAATTTACCAAATCAATATTATTTAATTTAGTCGGTTTGTCATATTCTACACTTGATATCCTGAACGTCTTTTTAGTAGCTATGTTGTAAGAAATATGATCGTAAACTAGTTTATATATTCCTTGTGGATAACTTCTGTATGCCAGACTCGTGTTTCTTCTATAAATGACGTATCAGTGACGCTTGAATTGAAAAAGTTAAAAAGACAAACAAAAAGTATGTAATTCAATATTTGATGACCTGAAATCCTAAAAGTTTTGCGAGGCACAAATATTTGTTGATTATTAATAGCTTTCTAGATATACACGATATAGTTTCTGATAATAAGACTTTTGACGGCCATTAAGGAAATATTTTTGATTGTTCCATATTCAGAAAAGATTAATTAGCCTCATAACTGGCAATATGCAAAGTTTTGTGCTTTTATTATCAAATGATTATTTATACCATTTTTTTTTTTGGACTCTGCCTCATGACTGTTGGCGGCCATTTTGAATTTGTCGGCCATCATGGAATTATTTTGATTGTTCCATATTCATTAAAGATTAATAAGCACCATAACTAGCAATATGCAGAGTGCCGTGCTTTTATTTTCAAATGATAAATTATACCATATTTTTGGACTCTGCCTCATGACTGTTGGCGGCCATTTTGAAATTGTCGGCCATTATGGATTTTTTTTTATTGTTCCATATTCAGAAAAGATTAATAATCATCATAACTAGCAATATGCAAAGTTTTGTGCTTTTATTTTCAAAGGTTAAATTATACTATATTTTTGGACTCTGCTTCATGACTGATGGCGGCCATTTTGAAATTGGCGCCCATTGTGGATTTTTTTTTATGGCTCCATATCCAAAAAGGTTTATAAGCATCATAACTAACACTATGCAAAGTTTTATGCTTTTACCATAAAGTGATCAATTGTCACAAGATATTGGACTTAGCTGCTGGACTAGTAGGTAATATTGTTTATGACAGGAACATTTATTTTCACACCTTATACTTAAATCACTGTTTATTATATCGTGATTAGGGAAATGAGCTTTCAATCATAAAGTTTTGAATGCCTTATAGAATTCAGACAAGAATTTATAAATTGTAAAACAAACAAATAATTAGTTGTCTCTGTCCATTATTGTAATCAAAGTTATCAATGAACACTTTAACCTAGAATTACCAAGGGAGGATTTTGACATTCAAAACTTTTTCAATGAAATCCTTCTTTTTTGTTTTGTTTTTTTATTGATCAAACCAAGGAGGTTATATGATCTCCTAAATCAAAAAGAAATCCACGAATTACGTATCTAATTTTTGGCTCACCTGGCCCGAAGATCAAGTGAGCTTTTCTCATCATTTTGCGTCCGTCGTTTGTCGTCGTCGTCCTTAGTTTTTATAAAACTTCTCCTCTGAAACTACTCGGCCAAATTAAACCAAACTTGGCCACAATCATCATTGGGGTATCTAGTTTGAAAAATATGTGGTGTGACCCGGCCAACCAACCAAGATGGCCGCCATGGCTAAAAATAGAACATAGGGGTAAAATGTAGAATTTGGCTTATAAGTCTGAAACCAAAGCCTTTAGAGCAAATCTGACATGGGGTAAAATTGTTAATCAGGTAAAGATCTATCTGCCCTGGAATTTTCAGACGAATCAAAACCGGTTGTTGGGTTGCTGCCCCTAAATTGGCAATTTTCAGGAAATTATACCATTTTTTGGCTATTATCTTGAATATTATTATAAATAGAGATAAACTGTAAACAGCAATAATGTTAAGCAAAGTAAGATCTACAAATAAGTTTATATGACTAAAATGATCAGTTAAGGGCATTAAGTTTTACCCTTGTCCGTCTGTACGTACGTCCGTGTGTTCCTAAGTTGGTTCCCGTTTTCTTACTTTAGGAATACTTGCTTATTTCCACAAAATACAGATCAAGTTAAAATTTTGGTTCCATCACTTTTACCGTTCTAGAGTTAATACCCCTTTACAAATGAAAAAAAAATTAAAAAAAATATTTCCGTTCGCTTACTTTAGTTTGCCTCAACCAAATGTTATGAAACTTATACACAATGCTAATTACCATAATTTACAGATCAAGTTTGAATTTTGGTGCTGTCACCCTTACTGTTTTAGTGTTTATGCTTTTTACTAATGGAAATATTGCTAAAATTTTCATTTTTTTTCTCAAAATATCAATCAAGTAATTTTTATACGACCGCAAAAATTAAATTTTTTGGTTGTATATTGGTATCATGTGGTTGTCGTCTGCGTCAATGATTTCCAGATATTATTTTTAGTATAGGTTAATAAAAATCAATAAAATTTTAAGACAAGGTTTATACCCACTAAAGGAAGATTAGGATTGATTTTGGGGATTTGGTCCCAACAGTATAGGAATTAGGGGCCAAAAGGGGCACACATAAGCATTTTTCTTGGTTTTCACCCAATAACCTTAGTATAAGTTAATAGAAATCTATGAAATTTAAACAAGAGGTTTATGACCACAAACGGAAGATTGGGATTAATTTTGGGAGTTTTGGTCCTAAAGGGTCCAAAAGTTAACTTTGTTTGATTTTATCAAAAATTGAATTGTTGGGGTTCTTTGATATGCTGAATCTTAACATGTATTTAGATTTTTGATATTTGGGCCCCTTTATCAGATTGGTCCACATTGAGTTCTAAAGGGTCCAAAATTGAACTTTATTTGGTTTCTTCAAAAATTGAATTCTTAAGGTTCTTTGATATGCTGGAGCTTACCATGTATTTAGATTTTGGATATTGGACCATAATAAATTAGATTTTTTAAGTTCTTAGACCACATTCATTCTGTGTCAGAAATCTATTCTGTGTCAACTAATTAATCACAATCCAAATTCAGAGCTGTATCAAACTTGAATGTTGTGTCCATACTTGCCCCAACTGATCCTTTGTCCATGATTATAGTTGAATCAACTACAATCAATGCTTAATACACTGCAATGTTTAATTTTGCCTTCCACTGATAAATTAAAGCAATTTTTATCCTCCATTTCTAAAAATATTTTAAAGTCTTCTTTGCAAATTTGAGTTATCTTTCTTTGTCCACGATGGTAATTGAATCAACTACAACCAATGTTTTATACAATCAGTCGGAAACCTGATTGAAATAGAACAAAAGAATCGAAGCTCTTTGTTAGAGAAGGCGATAAATGCTTAATGTAATGTTTACTATAGTGACAAAAAATTTAAAAGTTAATAGAAACAAACAAAATTACAAATTTCTTCTCAATGACCAAGTTTTTTATTTTAAAAACACCATTTGCGTAAGTTTTGAATTTATCTAGTACATAGTTAAGCAGAACAATTAGATATCAAGTCGACGACATGGGTATCTTTCAAGTTGGATGTAGAAAATGCATATAACCTCCGATTTAATTTTATTTTTATCATGGACGGAAAATATATCAATCTTTTAGTTCAGCAATTTTCGTGTCTGCCTTTCCATTATGTGACTCAAGAAAAAAATCCAAAAAATGGGAAACAAATGTATTGAAAAGAGAAAATCGAGTGCACCTTTTTATGTTAGGGCATGTTTGAGCTGAATATTTTGTCTTGATATCGTTCAAAGCAAGAATATTTTATACACCGTCTCGCTTCAGATTCTAGGAATAAAACCACTAATTAATTGTCCCATTGCTTTCTATGTTAAATTCCTTGATTTCAAGCTTTCATGGCTCTTTCGTTTTAAGTTCAAATGAAGTGACACTCATTCCATGTCAAAACATTACCTTCCGGTAACCCATGCTGGAAAAATCATCATACCCTTAATTGCATTTAAAAACGCATTGGTTCCCCGAAGTTCGAAAGTACTAAAACAGGTACTTCAGATCTGAGAATCAGGCAATAAAGGCCCTTATGTTTCAATTTCATACAACTTTTTTATTATTCAATATAATCATTCAACAAATATTCTACAATGATCCACAGTCATTCACCTTTCATTGGGTACCAAAATTGCCAAAATATTTTACAAATTAAAAAAGTTACAGATAAGTGTAGGAACTATTTTGTTTTAAATATGTACTACTTTCTTGTATGTTCTTTCAGACCAGGCCCGAATTAGTGGTTCTATACCTCTATCATTTTTATATATCTAAGCTACAGGTTGACTTAATTACATAAAAAAATCACAGTACTAAAAGATGAAATATATGGGTCAAGTGAAATACCTATCTAATGAATCACAAAAACAGAGTAGGTGTGTTCTAATAGCTATTTTTTTGACTGAAAGTACTTGACGACAGTCTTTCAAGTTGGATAATGAAAATAGATATCTTCAAAAAATTATGATTTTTTTGTGTGTGATAACTAGGGTGTATTGTCTGCCCATCCACGAAATATTTAATTAGAATTTTTTTAAGTGTTTATGAATTTTCGAAAATTCCACCTGACAACCGATCAGACAATAGTTTTAAGTTGAATCAATGCAGACAAGATCATTAACTGATACTCATTAGCTAGTTGATACATTTGTCTTTTAAAATACAACTGACATATAAAAATCGTAATGGTGCAATGTGGATAAATTTATCGGTTTCCAAGAGCAAAATTGGCAGCGCGTCATCCTTACAATGGCTTCCATTTCTACGATTGTGAAAATGAACTGGCGTAATGGGGAGATAATTTTGACTAAGTAGAATCCTGACTGCAATGCAATATTCAATTTTACTTCCTATTGATAAATTAAAGGTTACACGCCATTATTTCGATAACCCATAAGTCCGACAGCCCATTGGTACGACACACCATTAGTCCGACAACTCAATAGTCCGACAACCAAATAGTCCGACAACCAAATAGTCCGACAACCCATTGCTCCGACAGCCCAATAATCCGACAACCCATAAGTCCGAGACTTACCAAGTATCAGGGAAAAATCAAATGTGTCTGTATGTATTAATACGTCTATTTTATAACATATTTTAAGAATAATATCTCCTAAAATTGAGAATGGAAATAGGAAATGTGTCAAAGGGACAAGCACACGAAGGCCACCAAACGGTCTTCAATGAAGCGAGAAACTCCCGAACCCGAAGGTGTCCTTCAGCTGGCCCCTAAACAAATATGTATACAAGTTCAGTGATAATGGACGTAATACTAAACTCCGAGTTATACACTAGAAACTAACATTAAAAATCATATAAAACGAACAAAAGCCAGAGGCCCCTGAAATAGGGACAGGCGCAAAGTTGCGCGGGGTACGTTGTTAAACCTGTTTTTTTTTTATGATCTCCCTATACCTCTAGCCAAAAACAAACGTGCAATAATACGCACAGTAAAACTCAGTTTAAGAGAAGTCTGAGTCCGATGTCAGAAATATCTGTATATATAACAAAGGACTAAGGTAGTTCGAATGCTTTCTAAGTATATACTCGATTCGAAATCTGCATAAAGAATAGAACAAAAAAGAATATTTCACTTCCAAATTCAAGGGTCTATAAAGAATATACAAGTCAAGAACATTCAGTGTAAGTGCGAGCTACTGGTGATACCCCCGCCCAAATATGTCGGTAAAAATGAAATTGTCGAGTTGTGAATCTGAATAAACATGACACAGATACAGCGGACTTCAATAAACCCTGAAAACATATTTCAAAAATCCTTGTAAAGTAGTTCATGAGAAAGATGCAACGAAAATTTTCATGTTATGGAGGGACGAACTGACGGACTGACTGGTGGACGGACAAACAGAGGTAAAACAGTATAGTCATTATCAAA
The DNA here is from genome assembly GCF_963676685.1 of Mytilus edulis. Lineage (NCBI taxonomy): Eukaryota > Metazoa > Mollusca > Bivalvia > Mytilida > Mytilidae > Mytilus > Mytilus edulis. The sequence goes on from NC_092352.1 coordinate 64,010,738, forward strand.
AAAACATGCAAAACTATGTTATTGGGTCTTTTTAAGTCACAGACATGAAAATATATCAAAATAACACTTGCATATGTTAGAGATGAATGTTTTGTGATACACAATATACAGTTTACAGTATGAAATGTTATAAAAAAAAACATCCTTAATGTTTTCTTAAACCCTTGAAGATAGCCAGAACTAACTTATTTTTCACTATAAATCCTTTCAGACTTGAAATAGGAATATTATTCATATCATTTGTTATTATGATTTATCAATTTTTATTGCATTTTGATACGCACAAACATTTTTTAATGATTTAGGAGGTTTTATAATAAAAATTTTCACCAAAAGGAAATGTAACATTTTTTAAGTCAATGGTGTAACCAAAGGAAAAATTAGTAGGATAAGAGTTATCTTTCGCAAAATTTGGGCATTTACAACAGTTTCTTCCTTAGTAATGTTACCTGTAAGCATGTTATGCAAAAGAAAACAAACAATTATGTTGAAGACTTAGTGAAAAAATCGTAAAAGTAAGTAAAGCTTATATCGTAATTGGAAATAGTGTCCATGGTGTATCCTTTATGTTTAACAAGCGAAACATTATATTGTTTATGAAAAACAATACTTATTTAACAAAGTTTTTACAATATCATGTATTACATATACACAGTTTTCACAAACTGATGTATCCTGGTAACACCAATGACACTATTTAGTAACACTATTGACATTTTTAGTTATGGATGTTATGTTATATTATTTGAGATTTTTTAGCCTAAGAATTATTTTTTCATCTTTTTCTTTTGCCCGGTGATCTTTGCTTTGTGTTCAGTACTTGATAAAGGTAAAATTTGAAATGTGATGTCAATGGTGATACTTTTGTGGCATTGGAGTTACTGAAGGCTCAGTGGTGTTACTATATAAATATGCGACATTTTTTTTTTTATCTTTATTCATAAATGAAAGTGTTTTTAGGTCGTGTACAAATGATAAGGTATAGTATTATCATTTAATCTTATACCATTCACATATATTCAGTTTGAGTGTATTTTTTAGTATTTACAACGGCCATAATTAGGACAGCCAACTTTTTTACGACAATGTATTCTGAAATTTATGTTTAAATAGAATGCACACTATATGAATAATGTCTATAAGTCGTATTTAAACCTAAACAACAAATTGGAACAGTTGCTTGATGTTAAACAATAATATGGGGACGAAGTCCCCAATAACAGTAGAAAAATCAATAAAAAAAATAATTAAAAAAATCGGGAAATTTTCATTGTACTAAAGAACTCAAAATCGTTCAATTTTTTTTATGTCATGTTTTGAATTCCCGCATCTGCGCAGAAATCTACAATGTACTTCCTTTTTTCCGGTCTCGTTTGCATGAAATTTTGAGTAAAATACATATTTATCAGTCCTGTATAGAATAGGAAGAAACGCAATATCAATTTCATTTTAAATAATTTCTTGATATGAAAAAACGTTACCTAATGATAGCGTTTCTTTGTTTACATTGCATATAACGTCATAACTAAAATAACGTCACAACTAAAATCCCTCACAACAGAACCAAAATCGGAAACGTTACGGTATTTCCGTTTTGAAATTAAGATGTGTTTGAATTAAAAAAAAATCATAGACTTCGTCCCCTTTCACAGGTAATGCCTGCCTCATATTATTTAGTACCTAAATGTATGCTTTAAATTGGTAACACCATTGACACGATTCTATCAAAGCATGACATAACATTGTCAACATTGAAGAAACTCTTCATTTTTCCCATTGCATATTTCTGAATATCGTTGCTACCATTCTATAAAATAGCGGGACTCATTTAAATGTTTTAAACAATGACATCATTTTTCAAAATATTACCTCGTCGAAATATGCACTTTTTTTTATAATGACCCGTATATTACGTTATACAGGGAATTATTTGTACATATTCTCATCAAACTGTTTTCAACAAATCCGGCGGGGTCAGCATATAATTTGCTTTATAAAATACTGAATCTATTTTGTGTATCCCCAATATACTGCGACAAATATTCCGCATGAAAAGAATAATTGGGATCAAAACGGACAACCACAAATATAAAGAGAACGGAGTTTGTCTTTTTTGAGAAAATTTACCCATTCACATAAGAGGGACATAAGACAGATGCATTGTGGAATTATGAGCTGTCGGAATAATGAGCTGTCGGAGTAATGGGCTGTCGGAACAGTGGGTTGTCGGATTAATGGGTTGTCGGAATAGTGGGCTGTAGGAGTAATGGGCTGTCGGAATAATGGTTGTCGGACAATTGGGATGTCACCAAATTAAAGCAATCTTTACCAAGCACTGTGATTACTGTTGATTTTTTTGTTTCCTTTCTCTAACATGAGTTTGTCTCATCTAAATGTAATGAAAAGTATATATAATGCTTATAACCACAAAACTCAGTCTAAGTTTAATTTTTGGAAGCATCACTTTTACAGTTCTTGAGTTATGTCCCTATTTAGCAGGGACATCATCTGTGTCCCTATAGACACATTCCACATTTATTTCTTGTTTGAAGTAATTTTGAGGTGAAATGAGTAATTTTTAATGAAAAAAAAACGTTGAAAACTGGAAAAAGGGGGATTTGGAACACACATTCTTTTAAAAACTAACATAAATATTTCGTTGGTTTACTTTTTGGAATTAAAAGTTAAGTTAATAAAGTAATATTTATTATAGGAAATAATGTTTACACCTCTGGCAATGAAATTAGAACAAGCGTTCTTTCTGCTGTCGGTTAGTTCAATAAAACGTGAGAATAAAAAGCATAAGGAGATTCTAATCCAACTTGTTTTCTTTTAGAAATTATGTGTCAAGATGTAATATTTGTTGCCAAATGCATTATTTTACGCAAATGTACCAGGAATCCAGTCTAAAGTCTGTCATGTTTCAATTGACATATACATGTTCCTTCATTTAGACAAAAGTGTTTTAAATTTTATCATACCCTAGCACTCATGAAACCATGTTTTGTTAAATCCATTTCAACTTTGCTGAAAGATACAGGATATTTTAGTGGTTTTGTCTCTTTTAGAATAAATTTTTGACTACAGATTTTTATAAGTGCATTTGAAGTTAGTGATTGTGCTGCTGGTACACTAAAAAAATAGTGTACAATTTAAAACTATCATTTTAATACCATTGTTCAAAAACTCACTGCACAGTTAAAAATATTTACCAAAAAGAGCACTTTTCTATGCACATTGTTGTGAAAATATTCTTAAAACTTTAAAGAAATACAAATGGTTTATACAAAAAAAAAATATACAGTCAAGTTAGAACAGGCGAATAATGATAGATTATTTGATACACATTTAATCACATTGCTGGTATTCTGAGGATTAATTTGAGCCCTTAACCACATCTGTTTGGCAGGGAATGGCGATAAATCAAGACTTAATGCCAAAAACAATATCTTAAAATTTGCTTCACCGATAAACTGTACCAGTGTGATAGGTTAAGGTTATAACTAGATCAAACCCAATGAAATGTTATGAATATGCATACTCCTTGTAACATGAAGATGCGATTTTTTAAATTTATAATGTTATGGCTATTGTTGCAATTGATGGAAACAGATAACTTGTTCCAACCTGAATTAAATTTTCCTGAAGTGTGTCCTGTCATGTGTCATATATACAAATATGTTTTAAATGGCTGTTATACAACCGTAATTTATTGATGGGGTGATATTTGCTATTGCTTAATATTCTTTTCTTCACATATATAAGCATATGATTTCTTTTCTCTTTTTAGTTGTATAAACAGACTGTGATATACCTACTTCAGTTACCCCAGTCACAGATTCAAACAGAGGTAGGCTGTTGTACTGAAATTAAGTAAAATGTGTCTTATTAAGTGCTTTTTACATAAATTAGGTCGTTAGTTTTCTCGTTTGAATTCTTTTATATTGTCATTTCGGGGCCTTTTATAGGTTGCACTTTGTGTGCACAGCTGTTTCTCAAACCACGCCTCTTTTGGGGAGAGTTATAATATTCATAGATATGTTAATTTGTTAACGTACTGGTTCCCATATATGATCTCTGTGTATCATCTCATAGAGACATCACTTAGGAATGTAACCAATGTAGTAAAACATAGTAGCACCTAAATTTTAATTCTTAAGAAGTCCAAAAATGGAGGTAAGGGTAGTATAGAATTTTAGTATAAGTTAAAACTCTTAGAAGTTCAGGTCTTATAAATGTTGAAAATATGCCACACAGTCCTATATTTTGACCTTTGAATAAAATAGTAGTGCATATCAACTTTGCGTTCTGGGATATTATTTTTCACGAAACCGTATGGTGACCTATAATTGTTAATTTCTGTGTCATTTTGGTCTCTTTTGGAGAGTTGTCGCATTGGTAAATATACCTCATCTTCTGTTTTTAATCTCCTTAAACATTGTCACAAAGTTCAATCAAGGTCATGATTGATAATTCTACTAACTTACTGCAAAAGTTGAGATATATTTTTTGACTCCATACTCTCTATTTCATTTTTTTTTCAGATTCCAGAATGTACTTTACAACTGCTATTGACAAATGTAGTATTTACATCACATTTACATTCAGCAATTATAGATAATTAAAGCTGAAATGATACACCTACCTAAAGAAATAATTTCATTTCAATACATGGACAACAGTATGCATCGGTTAAGCTTTTGCCATCACTTTGTATCTGCCCATTGTCATTATAATCTTTTCTTTGAAATACTTATCTATAGGAACTATAATGCAAATTTGTATACGCCCGTTTACGATGGCAATCCTCTGTCCGTCCGTCGTTCAGTCTGTCTGTCTGTTGTCAACATGTCGAACATTAACTAAAAAAAACCAATAGTCTTTTAATGCTTAGTTTTCTCTTTAGGTTTCATTGTTTTCTGTCTACTATGCCATGTGTGCATATGTAGTAAAGTAATTATCGTAAATGCGGATTTTTGTCATATCTAGTCCGGTTCCGATCAGTAGTTTTATACAATGGCCGCTGAAAGCAATGCAAAATACGAAAATAAACAATGTTTGACAAGAAATTGGGAATTAATATGGCGTTTTTAATGCATTAAATGGATGAAACATAAACTAAAGCCAATTATGATCACTTTCTAAACAAAGTACAAAACTTATTTAGCTCAATATAAAAAATGTCATTCTCGATTTACAAAAAGTAATATCAGGAACATATATATTAAAATAAAACAAGAATGTGTCCATAGTACACGGATGCCCCACTCGCACTATCATTTTACATGTTCACTGGACCGTGAAATTGGGGTCAATACTTTAATTTGGCATTAAAATTAGAAAGATCATATCATAGTTAACATGTGTACTAAGTTTCAAATTGATTGGACTTCAACTTCATCAAAAACAACCTCGACCAAAAACTTTAACCTGAAGTGGGACGAACGAACGAACGAACGAACGAACGAACGAACGGACGGACGAATGGACGAACGGAGGCACAGACCAGAAAACATAATGCCCCTCTACTATCGTAGGTGGGGCATAAATATACTGTTCCCAGGTAATATGAAGAGAAAGAAAGTAGTACTAATACTTTGAAAGTCATAAAGAGATACGACTCAACCTATTTTCAAAAGAGAAAAATGTTGGTTTCTTTGAATTTTCATTTTGCAAACATCTATTTAGATTTTTTTTCTGATTTTCTGATTACATTTTCTCCTTGTCGATTGCAGACCACGTGGTATTATAAATCATGTCACAAGTTACAGCTTGGGGTATTCAAATTCAAACAGTTACCACCCAAAGGGCAATTAACACCTACTTAATCACTCAAAATTGCCCCTATTGTCCGACTTAAAGGGATTTCAATTAAAGGTGAAACATTTTTTTATGATCACAAGGGGCAATAAGATGAAAGTTCAAAATTTAGGACATGGCTTTGCCAAAAGAAACGAGAAAAATAACATCTTGAAAATAATTATAGTTTCGCGGAAATAATTATAGCGTCACGGGAAGAAAATATAGTGCTTGGTACCGTGACGTTAAAACGTGCTGGGGAGAACACTGGAGCTCCCTTTCCTTTTTCATAAATTTTAGATTTTAAGTTTCTGAGAAATGGGGTTATATTCATTAAAAAGGGGGATTTTCCAGTTTTTGGACAATAACTCAAAAATGCTTTTAGCAGTTCTCATGAAACTTTGGTGAATTGTAAATATCTATTGATGTTAGCTCATTTTTGATTTTTAGTTCACCTGGCCTAAAAGGCCAAGTGAGCTTTTTCATCACTTGGCGTCCGGCGGTCGTCGTCGTCCGTCGTCCGTCGTCGTCCGTCGGCGTCGTTAACTTTTACAAAAATCTTCTCCTCTGAAACTACTGGGCCCAATTAAACCAAACTTGGCCACAATCATCATTGGGGTATCTAGTTTAAAAAAATGTGTCCGGTGACCCGGCCAACCATCCAAGATGGCCGCCATGGCTTAAAATAGAACATAGGGGTAAAATGCAGTTTTTGGCTTATAACTCAAAAACCAAAGCATTTAGAGCAAATCTGACAGGGGTAGAATTGTTAAACAGGTGAAGATCTATCTGCCCTGAAAGTTTCAGATGAATCGGATAACCCGTTGTTGGGTTGCTGCCCCTGAATTAGTTATTTTAAGGAAATTTTGCTGATTTTGGTTATTATCTTGAATATTATTATAGATAGAGATAAACAGTAAACAGCAATAATGTTCAGCAAAGTAAGATTTACAAATAAGTCAGCATGACTGAAATGGTCAGTTGACCCCTTTAGGAGTTATTGCCCTTTATAGTCAATTTTTAACCATTTTTGTAAATCTTAGTAATCTTTTACAAAAATCTTCTCCTCTGAAAGTACTTGGCCACAATCATCTTTTGGGTTAGTAGTTTGAAAAATGTGTCCGGTGACCCGGCCATCCAACCAAGATGGCCGCCATGGCTAAAAATAAAGCATGGGGTAAAATGCAGTTTTTGGCTTATAACTCAAAACCCAAAGCATTTATAGCAAATCTGATGTGGGGTAAAATTGTTTATCAGGTCAACATTTATCTGCTCTGAAATTTTTAGATGAATCGGACAACCCGTTGTTGGGTTGCTGACCCTGAATTGTTAGTTTTAAGGAAATTTTGTTGTTTTTGGTCATTATCTTGAATATTATTATTGATAGAGATAAACTGTAAACAACAATAATGTTCATCAAAGTAAGATTTACTAATAAGTCAACTTTGGGAGTTATTGTTCTTTATAGTCAATTTTTAACAATTTTCATGAAATTTATAAATTTTTACTAACATTTTCCACTGAAACTAATGGGCCAAGTTCATTAGAGATAATTTTAAGCAGCAAGAATGTTTAGTAAAGTATGATGTACAAACACATCACCATCACCAAAACACAATTTTGTCATGAATCCATCTGCTTCCTTTAATATTCACATAGACCAAGGTGAGCGACACAGGCTCTTTAGAGCCTCTAGTTAAAAATTTTAGAGTTTACGTTTCCGAGTTATGGGTTTTTATTCATTAAAAAAGGAGGATTTTCAAGTTTTCGGACAATACCTGTAAAAGGCTTTGAACAGTTTTCATTAAACTTTGGTTTATATCTATAAAGATGACCTATAAGTTTTTCATAAATTTCTGATATGACATTGAGAAGTTATTTAATTGTTTATAGTCTGACAACAGATTTACTAAGTATTGCACAACAGCACTGTGTATTGCACAACAGCAAGAAATCTTTAAAATTCAATTCATATAACCAATTTCAAGTTCTTGACTACATTTATTCAGAAATCTATATGTCAAATATTTAATTACAATCCAAATTCAGACCTGTATCAAGCTTGAATATTGTGTCCATTTTTGCCCCAACTGTTCAGGGTTGAACCTCAGCCGGCGTATCCAGCTGCGCTCAGGGAAGCACTTGATTAATTATGTCATGGTTGATCAACCAATATGTCCACTATGGTTAATTATGTCTTGGTTGATCACCCAACATGTCCACTATGGAATTATTTATGTCTTGGTTGATCACCCAACATGTCCACTATGGTTAATTATGTCTTCGTTGATCACCCAACATGTCCACTATGGTTAATTATGTCTAGGTTTATCAACCAATATGTCCACTATGGTTAATTATGTCTTGGGTGATTAAACAACATGTCCACTATGGTTAATTATGTCTTGGTTGATCACCCAACATGTCCACTATGGTTAATTATGTCTTCGTTGATTAACCAACATGTCCACTATGGTTAATTATGTCTTGGTTAATAAACCAACATATCCACTATTGTTAATTATTTCTTGGTTGATCAACCAAAAAGTCCACTATAGTTAATTATAGAACATAGGGTCAGACTTAAGTTTTTGGGTTACCCTTGAATATTACAGCAAGTGGAGAAAAACTAACTAATATTTTCATTTGTTTCAGCTGTTTTCCAGGAATATTCATATTAAATTTTCTCTAGAAATAATGAAGAAACTGAACAAAGTGAATGAAATAAATGGCCAAATTATTCCATATAATCATTTCTACATTCCTGAACTGAGGGACAAAGTGGACATTAGGGCGGATTATGTTAACTGGGTACAACAGTCAAAACTGATAAACTCTGTAAGTTGTACTGTGAACAAATATAAAACAACATCAAATTCAAATAATTGTATTGGTGTAAAGTCCAATACAGGAATGATACCAGCTGAAATTTACAAAATACAAATACAAAAATAGACAAAAATAAACAAAAAACAAATACATAGATACATATGTTCTCAATGATAAGAGACACATATTTTATATCTACATTGGGTGGATGTGTCATTTATCCTATATTATTAATTCAAGCTAATACTACAACAGTTTTAAACAACATTATGTTTGGTTAAAATGAATTTTCGAATCATACATATCGCTTATTCCAGCTACACATACAGTACAAATGTCAGTATCATTACTTTTCAAAATGAATCTTAATTTTTCTTGTTTAGACATATTAACAAAAGATGGAACTATATCACTTACATTACAAAAGAGTATATTTCTATTAGATATATGAAAATTCATACCTGTCAACTTTTGAAAGTCCTCTTTGGGGTTTTAATGCGCGACATGGTTTTTAGGGGTGCAATTTTTAATGGCATTGTAGTGTACGTAGTTTTTTACCAGGGGTGTGTAAATGTCCTGCTTCTTGTCTGACTCATACATTTGAACACCTGGACAAATAATTTTTTATCTGGGTTGCCTGTGGACAAGTAAAAAAATATACCGGACAAAGTTCAATTCAAACAAAAATAAAGAAGTGATTTCCAAACTTATAAAGATGTTTTTAATATTATGTAAAATAAACCAATGATAAATGAGTAAAACACATGTATTTAAGTATAAATACCAATGTTTATGATGTTGAATATTGAATAACACTGAAAAAAATAGTTTGATTACCAAAATTTAAAAAAAAATAAGTATGCGAACCATAGTCACATAAACAGTCTTCGTCCATTTGCACAGGATCTTCCATTATGTTATATCCATCATTTAACGGAAGTTAAAGTCATAAGAAACGAGTGACCGGTGAAAAATAATGTTCTTCCAATTCTTAAACCAATGCATACAAACAACATAAACTTAGTCTTCTGTGCTCGAATTTATCATTTTTTTCGTGTAAATTTCGTATAATCGTCAATTTTTTTTTCAATCGGTCAGTGTTGTTGTGAAAATATGGCAGGTAATTAAAGTTCGTGTTTTGAAGCCGAAGTTTAACGATTGTCACCTGTTTGTCAACAATTGACGAAAAATAAACAAAAAAGCATGGAAATTGAGCACGTGTTTAACATGTAAATTCAGATAAAAGTTTATTTTAAGGACATCCATGCGTATTGTGGTCACCGGATTTTAACGAGATGGGTCACACTGAGGTCACCTTGCATACGGAAAATATATCGGGGGAATTGCTTGCTGGAAGGAAGCAATTCAAATAAAGTAAACTTCTTCTAAATATGAATAAATTAAAGAATTTTCTTCAGAAAAAAGTATATGGACCTAAGTTTTACAATGAAAACTATCCATTGAGTTATAAAAAACATATGCATTATTTTTTTTTGATTTGAGGTTTCTTATGACTTTAAATACATTTTTTGGTTTCTTATTATAATATATAAACAGAACAGGCAATAGGGGAGGCACAATGTTACTCATTTAAACACTTTTAGACTCGGCGCCTGTGAAGATCCTCGAAAACGAATCAGAATCTATTTGGAGCAAAATAGTCTTGCAAGGAAAACATCATTATATAGGAAGCTGGTACAGACCACCTGATGTCCCTTTGGATCAAATATAAAACTACTAAAGGACCAAATGAAAAAAAAAACCCAAGAAATTAGGACAATCATACAAACAATCATGCATTCACGTCTTGGGTGATTTTAATTACCGTAAAATAAACTCAGACAAAGCTAAATAAAGATACTAACACATGTCTTTATGGTAGTGACAACCAAGTCTTAAATGAAGATGACTGTGCAGAACCACAGAAAGATATAGATACCCTTGGTAACTGGGCGACTAATTGGGGTATAAGATTTCAACCAGTTAAATGCAACATGATGACATTGAGTAGCAAGAAGAATATTACATCTTTTAAATACACTCAAAAAAATACGGAACTCCAATTTTAACATCCATCAAATGTCTAGGAGTAAACATCACAAATGATCTACACTTGAGAAAGAACATAGAGGAGTTATGCAATAAATCTTATGGGACATCATCAGCATGTCTACTGGAATCTGTCATAGAATATACAAACACTGCCTGGGACCCACATCAACTGGAAAATGTTCAGAAAAGAGCGGCTAGGTTTATAACATCAAATTATAACTACAAACCAGGAAGTATGACAGCAATTTTAGACCAACTGCAATAACAAGACCGCCGTACACATAACAGACTGATCCTTTTCTGCAAAAGTATACATGGCCAAGCAAACTTACCATCTGACCTACTGAAAAAAACATCAATGACAACCAAGAACATGCACAGTGAACATGTTCTTAGAACTCAAACAAAAACAGACACATTAAAATACAGTTTCAGAACCACCAGATATCTTCATCAAAATTCAGACAGCAGAAGAACCAGCTAAAACCTTTAGTGAAATTGTTAGGGGGGCCCACTAAGGTAAATTACTTGACGCATGCACAGTGTATTAATATCCTTGGATGTATCACCCTATTCCTATCAAGATCAAGATCACAGTTTCAAAACCGTATTAACTGTTTTTGATATCATATAAGCAATATCTAAGCGACATCTTTTGAAATACCCAAACAGCGAAGGAAAACAATTTAGGTGAAAAAAAATAAAAAAATTAGAAACCATTTATTGTTCAGAGATTAATTGAAGGTCTTTCCATCTGAAATTATATATGTAGATTTGAAAAGCTTAAAATCCGGTCTAAAATGTCATGTCCCAAGTCAAATAATTGCTATAATTTTTGTTTGCTGACACCAAAAATATATGTTTTATATATACTTTTGTTTGAAATAAGGTAGATTATCAAGTTTGTTACTTCTAGTCTTCGGAAAATGTCACTTATGGTAGTACTTGATAGTTAACTTGACATCATTTTCCAAAAGTTTATAGAAAAAATATAGCTATTTCCAGATAGCACTAGGTGACTGCTGGTTGTCTTTATAAAGTCATATGGTTGGCAACCGAAATCAAAAAGTCCAATGTTCGTATGTAGTTCAAGCAAAGGTTAAAATCTGGAAGGTCAAATTTACTAATGACTTTGATCTTAAAATCTGGAAGGTCAAATTTACTAATGACTTTGATCTCATATTCAAGGTCATAAATCAAGGACCTCAAATCAAAAGCCCTTGTCTTTATTATTTATGGTTAATGAGTTATATCATCATATGTGTAATATTTAATATAAAAGGGTAAAAAAACTGCCAATTTAATGTCAACTAACCTTTTCATCCAAAATATATGTGTTACCACATGTGGAAGCTAACAATTTAGTAATTATATGTTATCTATATCTTTATTGATCTTATACAGTTTTTAATAAGAAGTAAAAATAATGAAAAAAATCTTAATTTTGAATATGACCTTGACCATTGCCCTTGACTTTTTTTTTGTACCAAGGACCTCAAACACACTAGATCTGTATCACTTACAAATGCATATCACCTTTTACAAATACATAATGGGAAATAACTCTCCTATGGAGTTTCTCGAACATTTCATTCCAAACCAATCTCAACATTCTTAGGATGCAACGAGCAAATTGGTGAACTAGTTTTGTCATTATCTTTAACTGTACTGAAGCAGAAGCAAACACATGGTAACATTGATCAGGGAGATATCTCTTTTAAAGAGAAGTTTCCGGTTAAGCAGTGTCAGTTCGGTAAGGGTGTAAACTAGGGCTATCCTAAGAGACACCACTCTCAAAGTAACTTGATGCTTTAGTATTGGAGCGTGAATTACAAAGACAAGGAGTGAGGATGGAAAGGGTGGGGGTAAACAAAGTAGAAATCTAGAGTTCATATATACTTTAGCGAACAACAAATACACTAAACCAAACACGCAATGCTCTCTTAAGGGCATACGATACAGTTTTGGTCCCATATTGAAATATTTATGAAAATTTGCATATAGGCTATTTTTTACCTGATTAAATCAAATATGTTATAAAATATATATCTTTATGTGCTACTTTTTGAGTAAATTGAGGTCAAAATTTCTAATATTTGCACCAAAAATCGGATTTGTGGACGTATTTTTCCGTTCGAAAGAAATGCATAACTTTTTTTTTATTTTAAAAGATAAAACACATGCTGTTTTTTGTAAAATTATCTGTAATTTCTGTTTTATAAAAATGTTCTTTAAATTTATGCATGTTATTTTAACAAATAATACCATGAATTTGTGTCCTATCTAATTTGTCTGTGAACACCAGAAATTTTCGAAAATGCCGAGTAGATATTTTTTCAAATAGTATGCTAAACATTTTGTAAATTCCTTCTCTAAAGAGGACTTTTTATAAGCATAAGGTGTATCCTCGACAAGATTATCTTAATATCAAAGACTTTATAACTCACCATTCTGAAGGAACATTGAGCTTTAGCAATCGCTTGGCGTCAGTCGTCGTCGTCCGTCTGGTGTAAACTATTTCACACATCTTCCCCTCTGAAAGTACTGAACCAAATCCAACCAAACTTTAGCTGAATGTTTCTTAGGGTATCTAGAATGAATTTTGTGTTTTATTTCCTTGTACAACGAAAAACATGGCCACCATGGCTAAAATAGAACATAGGGGTAAAATGTAGTTTTTGGCTTATATCTCAAATACTGTAGAGCATTTAGAGCAAATCTGATGTGAAGTATAAACGTTCATTAGGTCAAGTTCTATCAGCCATGAAATCTTACAACCCATTGTTGGGTTGCTGCCACTTAATTGGTAATTTTAATTAAATTTTGCAGTTTTGGGTTATTATCTTGAATACTGTTAATGATTAAGATAAACTGTAAACAGCAAAAATGTTTGGCAAAGTAATATCTACAAATAAGTTTATATGACCAAAATTGTCAATTGACCCCTTAAGGAGTGTTTGTCCTTTAAAGACAATTTTTCACAATTTGTTCATCTAGTTTGCTTACTTTAAAAAATCTTCTTCTTTGAAACTGCTAAATTAATTTCAGGCAAACTTTGGCTGAATCAGTTTCCCAGTATCTAGTATAAATTTTGTATTTTATTTCTTTGTACGTCAAGAAACATAGCCATTATGGCTAAAATTGAACATAGCCTGGGTAAATATTTTTGCTTTTGAAGAAAATAATGAGATAAAAAGAACATTTAAATGGAATGTTTAAGCAACTCATTAATATATATTGAAAAGCAAAAACAATCATTGATGAAAGATTTAAGCAACAAATTACAGGTGAGCGATTCAGGCTCTGGCCTCTTGTTTTATACCTGGAATACCAGGGGTTACCTTAAACTCGAAAACACGTCTTGCCGCAAAAAACTTAAAAACAAATTTCTTTGGCTTTAAAACCATTTCTTTTGGTTGCTAAAATGGCTAAATTTTCACCTGGAACAACATTGTCTTCAACATATGACCACAGCTTTGTCGATCATTTTTGAGTTATTGAGTATTTTGTAAAAAAAGGGGGAGGGTTTTTTTACATGTCGCGCTGTATCTCAAAAACGATTTATGATTATTGCTAAAAACTTTACACACTTCTTTGTTATATTAATCTAAAGATCTGTATACTTTTGGTAATGACTCAAAATTTAATTTTGAGTTATTGAGTATTTTGTAAAAAAGGGAGGTTTTTTTTACATATCGCGCCGTATCTCAAAAACAATTTATGATTATTGCTTGAAAATGTACACACTTCTTTGTTATTTTTAATTTAAGATCTGTATACTTTTTGGTTTGATTCAAAATTTTATTTGAGTGATATTTGTAAAAAAAAAAACAGGGTGGGGGGGGGGGGGGGTATCACATGTCCCGCCGTGTCTCAAAAGCAATAAATGGTAATTGGTTAAAACTTTCTCAGAAACTATTTATGATTATTGCATAAAACTTCCACACCAGACGTCGGGTGTTTCATGCGTTAATGGCGCAGCTGTTCATTACACATGACATCCAAGTTGAAAATTTTGTCACATTTTCAGGAAACTACATTGCAAGGATTTTTAAAATTTGATTTCAGCGTTTATATAACTGTGTGATGCGTTTTCAGATTAATCACTCAATAACTTTCTGTTTAATGTCAAGTATTTTGGTGAGGGTATCATCAGTGAGCAGGAAATCACAGTTTCACTTGTTGTTTCTTGTATAATTTCTCCAGCAATTTTAACCTAGAAAACTTGTGTTGTTTTACTTTTGAATGAAGTGTTTCCTTGCGGTCACACCATCTTCCAAATTATACTTTATTAATAACCTGTTTCAAGAATTACAAGGCATGTAAGATAAAGGTCAAAATGTGCAAGTTCATTATCTCCACTTACTTTTCCCTAGTTGTTGAAGTCTCCTCTGTCTATAGATGTTGCATATAAATAATATCTTAAATTAGGCACAATATAAAAAAAAGATAGGTAGTATGACTGATAACGAGAAAACTGACCAACAAAGTTTAAATAAAGTAGATGTAAACAGTTATAGGCAAAGGTACATCCTTCCAAACAAAACGACAAGAACAAACACTCAAAGTACAGATCGGAGAGTACAAGTAGTTACTGATACTAAGCAAGTTCAAACCTATACAAGTTGGATAAAATTTAAAAATTCGGATACAATATGAAATGCATCCTTGTATTCTTGTTGTTTCTGATATTGTGTGATTACTTATATTTTATTGCGTATAAAATGTAAAAATTAAACTATCACTACACACTTAGCTCAGACTTAAAGCTGCTCTTACATTTAAAATTTAAGTGTAGTAACAAAATAAGTAGATAAACTTGCCTAACACTGAACTTTTATACACATGTACTATAATTCATTTCAGCCACCTATGCACTTCTGTGATTACCCATTTGTGTTTGATGGGCCTGCTAAATCAATGCTGCTTCAGACAGATGCTTTTATGCAAATGAGGGTAGGTTAATTATAAATTGTAATTCACATTATTTCATTTTGATATCGTATCATATATTTTTTTTAAATGTAAAGGTCAGAAGAAAATAACAAACATAAAACAGTATGAACTATATAATAATAAATAAAGAATATCAGTCATCAAAAATTGGATGACCTGAATTTGGAATCATTTTTTTGTAAAGTTTAGGTAATGGTTATCAATTTCATTTCTCTAAAAAAATCAAAACAAAGAAGCCTGGTAATTTTGATTACTATAAAGAAAACAACAATGACACTGAAATCTAAGGTCATGAAGTTAACTTTACCACTTACTAAGAATCAGTTGCTTAGATGTGACTTAGTATCATCTACTTGTTAATAAATCAAGCTTAAGGGTTCTAATGTTAATCAAACAAAGTTTGCAGATGTATGTAGGGAGGTAAATTAGTCACTTAGATTATACCACTTTGTCTCAAACTAAGTCATAGGTAAAAATCTGATGGAAATAATGAAAACAAGCTCAGAAAATAGTGATCTTTTTATATGTTATCATTGGGTATCTTGTTTGAAAAAAATTCAGACCACCTCGCCTGCTAACTAACATGCCCATAATGATAGGTAGATTTATTACTGATAAATTGCAGTTTTGGGGTAAAAATTGGATGAAATGCAATTAAAACCCTATGTTACTGACTTGATATCTAAATCATCCAAGGCTTATCACTGCTTTTTGGATACACAAAATATATTGCAGAAAACTGTTACCTGTCAGGAAAATTACACAACTTTTGAAATGTACAGGATTTTTTAAAATATCTGTTCCAAAAATATAAATGATATCAGTGTAAATCATTGATAAAGTCATCTTTATAAAATTGAAGTCCGTCGTCCTATGAATCTTTTTCGTCACATTTTTCTCAGGAACTACAATACAAGGATTTCTGAAATTTCAGAAATTTGGTTTCAGAGTAAATATATGTCAGCCATACTGTGCAATGCGTTTTCAGATTCATCACTCGTCAACTTCCTCTTTACCGAACACTTGTATCATTTTACACCTGATAGCCAAGTTAAAAATTTTCATCACATTTTTCTCAGGAACTACAATACAAGGATTTCTGAAATTTGGTTTCAGGGTTTATATAAGTCTTCCTAACCGTCTGAGGCGTTTTCAGATTCATCACTAGACAACTTCCTGTTAACCGAACACTTGCATGATTTTACACATGATAGCTAAATTGAAAATTTGTTCACATTTTTCTCAGGAACTACAATACAAGGATATCTGATAATTTGGTTTCAGGGTTTATATTTGTCAGCTATACCGTGTGATGCGTTTTCAGATTCATCACTCGACAACTTCCTGTTTACTAAACACTTGTATCATTTTACACATGATAACTAAGTTGAAAATGTTCGTGACATTTTTTCAAGAACTACAATACAAGGATATCTGAAATTTGTTTCAGTGTTTATATAAGTCAGCTATACGTTGTGATGCGTTTTCAGATTCATTACTCAACAACTTCCTGTTTATGGAACACTTGTATGATTTTACACATGATAGCCAAGTGCAAAATTTTTGTCACATTTTTCTTAGGAACTACAATACAAGGATTTCTGTTATTTGGTTTCAGGGTTTATATAAGTCATCTTTACCGTGTGATGCGTTTTCAGATTCATCACTCGACAACTTGCTGTTTACCGAACACTTGCATATTTTTACACATAATTTAATATTATCCACTTGCAGCGGGGGTATCATCAGTGGGCAGCAGTAGCTCGCAGTTTCACTTGTTTTGACTTATTTCCCTTTGTAAAGGAATCTAAATTCTATGTGATTAGGACTCTTGTTTTTTACTGTATATTTTTAGTTATTCCCTTTGAACAGAAATATAATTAATAAATTATTAAGTACAATGTATATATTTTTTACTTTATTATACCCCCGCTTTAAAAAAGGGGGGGTATACTGTTTTACCTCTGTCTGTCAGTTCGTCCGTTCATCATTCCGTCCGTCAGTCAGTCCGTCCCATGAAACTTTCGTCACATTTTTCTCAGGAACTACACATCCACCCTTTCTGTAATTTGGTATCAACATTTATATATGTCAGCCACAACGTGTGATGCGTTTTCAGATTCATCACTTGACAACTTCCTGTTTACCGAACACTTGTCTAGTTTTATACGATAGCCAAGTTGAAAATTTTCGTCACATTTTTCTCAGGAACTACAATACAAGGATTTCTGAAATTTGGTTTCAGGATTTATATAAGTCAGCTATACCGTGTGATGCGTTTTCAGATTCATCACTCGACAACTTCCTGTTTACCGAACACTTGCATGATTTTACACATGATAGCCAAGTTGAAAATTTTCGTCACATTTTTCTCAGGAACTACAATACAAGGATTTCTGAAATTTGGTTTCAGGATTTATATAAGTCAGCTATACCGTGTGATGCGTTTTCAGATTTATCACTCGACTACTTCCTGTTTACCGAACACTTGTATGATTTTACACATGATAACCAAGTTAAAAAATTTCGTCACATTTTTCTCAGGAACTACAATACAAGGATTTCTGAAATTTGGTTTCAGGATTTTTATAAGTCAGCTATACCGTGTGATGCGTTTTCAGATTCATCACTCGACAACTTCCTGTTTACCGAACACTTGCATATTTTTACACTATTAATATTATCCACTTGCGGCGGGGGTATCATCAGTGAGCAGTAGCTCGCAGTTTCACTTGTTTCATTTTCATTAGATAATATTCTATTTTTGATATATTTCATCAAATTACATTGTGTAGATAAAGCTGTTGACATTGGAAGATAGGTTGCAGATATTAATTTTTGACAAATGAAAGATATTAAGTTTGGTTACACCATGGAAGTATTATATTGACAGGAACTACTACGACCCGACTTCAAACGTTTCATCTGCGATGCCGCGTGCAATTTAATGACATGTTAATTGGCTTGAAACATGGCACTTTATCTACACACCAGCATGTGGCGCCGTACACTTTCGTCATTATCGATTGCATTCGGGTTTACGGAAATAAACGTAGAAATCAAAAGCTGTAATAAATTCTTAGGAAACATCAATCAGCAAACCTCGGCAGATTCCGTTACCCTACATCTGCATAGGTGTTCTAATTGATTGATCGATTAATACATTTCATCGTTAATTCTATAGAAAAAATACTAATGTGACAAGCCTGATTGTATATAAATGGGGACCTAGCACAGGTACAAGAGTCTGTGACCATTATTAAAGATGATATCTGTAATCTTGTATTGGTTTGGTTTGAATGAGTGGTTTCCCAACATAAGTTGTACAGAGAATCAAGTTTTGAAAAGGGTAGTGCATAATGTTTTATGTTAATGTGTTTAAATGAATAATATAAAAGTATGTATGCAAAAAAATGAGAGAGAGAGAGAAATTGACATGTATGCTACAATTTGTTGACAACTACCCTGGATTTTTCAGACTGCCTTGGAAGAGGCTCAACGACGAAACTTCCAGAGTTTGTTTTTACAAAATATTGACCCAGTTAGCCCTTTGCTCATGCTACATGTGACTAGAGAAAACATTGTTCAAGATACAATACAGCAGTTGGCACACAAAGGCAGCGGGGATCTCAAGAAACCCCTAAAGGTAAAATTTATTATCCTTAAAAGATAATAGAGAAAAACAGACAAATCATGTCATTTGAATTAACAGATGTGTTTAATTTTGCTATGTAATTAAAGTTGCCTTGTGGCTTATAACCACTTGCTCTATTTGTATCTTGATTCCCTCTGAATCCTCTACCTCTTCCCAAAAGTTTCCTTGAATAATTTACATTTTCATCGGTCATACATGCTGAGTCCACTCTAATTCTGTCTCCCATATCTGGCTTGCTGTCCAAAAATCTTTTTAAGAGAAGTTGCCATCTGCTTGTTCATATTTGACACTGGTTAACACTAATTGCCGATCTTTCATTTCTTATTCTGATTATTCTAACATTTTAAAAGCTAACGCAGGCTGTGTTAGTTCCATTTTAAACTTTTGGTTCTGCAATTCTGTTACTTTCTCCTCCATTGAACTAACCTTACTACGTCTAAATCTATCAAATTCGGAATATGCTTCATAAGCTTCACTAAGCTCATTTTTTTTTAAATTTTGTCCATAAATTCAACGAGCTTATCTTCTCCAACATCTGCATGTAAAGCTTCTAAACTTAAGTCGCTAAACACTTCATCTCGAATGGAATTTAGTCTGAAAACAGTTGTTTGCCGGACAATTCCTTAAGTATAATTAAATAGAAATCTATGAAATTTTAACACAAGGTTTATAACTACAAAAGGAAGTTTGGGATTGATTTTGGGGGTTATGCTCCTAACAGTTTAGGAATAAGGGGTCATTAAAAAGAGGCCAAAAAAGGTTTTTTTTTCTAGTTTCCAGACAATAACTTGTGTTTAAGTGCATGGATCTCTCTGAATTTTTCTATACATCAAAGAGATGGTTAGGATTGGCTTTGGGGGGTTATGGCTCAAACTGTTTAGGAATTAGGGTCAAAAAAGGAGGAAAAACAAGGGTTTCTTGGTTAATGGACAATTGAGACAATTTTAAAGCAGTGTAAAGGAGGTAATTCAAACATAATAATGAACCCTCCCTTACACTGCTTGGAAATTATGTATAAAGTAATATTGTGTTGTCTCGAGGTGATTAGCTGTTAATTTGCTTTAAGAAGTTATACTATTTAATTTATGTTGATAAAGGATAATAATTTTCTATTTTAAGACTTTTATGATGTATTCAAATGGGTAATTATGGTTGCATCTCCAAGGAAAATTTGAATTGAGATTGTATTTTGGGAAAAGGGTGGAGAGGTAAAGAAAAAAAATGTGTAATTTATTTTTTTTTTGCGAAGGGGGCAATTCACAACAGCATAGTGTATTGCACAGACGCAAAACATTGAGTATAAATTCAAATATTACCAATTTTAAGTTCTTCGACTATAATTATTCTGTGTCAGAAACCTATTATGTGTGAAATATTTAATTGCAATCTAAATTCAGACCTGTATCAAGCATGAATATTGTGTCCATATTTGCTTCAACCGTTCAGGGTTGGACCTCTGTGATAGTATCCAGCTGCGGTCAGGGAAACAATTTATTTTAATAGATTAGGCCGCTAGTTTTCTAAATAAAATTGTTTCATATTTTTCATGTCGACGCCTTTTAAAGTTAACTATTATGATGTTTTGGTTAGAACATATAATGTATGTTAACCGTTCAAGAGATTTTAGATGTGGAAAGACTGACCCTGTTAAGCTTGGCATTTTAAGATTGCTATTTTAAGGTTTGATTTCAATCAAAGAGGCTATTGATGCAGGTATTCCTACAAAACTAGTAATATGCTTCTTTTACTGTCAATGTTTTATTTTCTAGGTGGTGTTTATAGGCGAGGAGGCAATAGATGAAGGTGGACTCACTAAGGTTTGTATTCCACTAAGCACTGTAATGAAGGTTATTTAAGAAAGCTATCAGTTGATTCTGTTTAAATATATTTGTTTTCAGCTAACCTGGGCAAAAGAGCCAAATGAACTCTTCTCATCAATTAATTAGCATTTGTTGTCATTTGAAAAATCTTCTCTGAAATAACCTGCGCAATTGGAATTAAACTAGGGATCATGGGATATCTTGTTTAAAAATTGTATCCAACAACCCTGCATGTCAACCAACATGGCTGACATGGCCTTCCATGTTGATGTTACCATGCTTTTGCCTATCTTGAAGACTATTATAGATAAATTGCAAAATTAGTTACGAAATACAAGATCTACAAAAACGTCAACATTACTGACATATTCATGGAGTTTGAGCCCTTAAATGAAGCATCTTGATAACATTAGTTTATTATGTTACTTTCTTATACAAAATTGCCTTGCATAATCATCGACTCCTGTCGATTTAAACTTTTGTAAGTTCTTTTGTCCCATTTAATAAATACAATAGCTATTGTTCTCTGTGTAGTTTATTTGATGGGACCTTTAAATTTCTTCAAAAAGAAATCTATCACTCATTGATTAATTTACTTGAACTAATAAATGAACTGTCAATGATAAAAATACATGTACAATTACTAAATATTAAATAAGGAATAAGGCTGTTAATTTTCTTGTTTGAATTGTTTTACATTGTCATATCGGGGTCTTTTATAGCTGACTATGCGGTATGGGCTTTGCTCATTGTTGAAGGCCATATGTAAAGCAAAATATTGTCCTATGAAATATTGTACCACAAGACAATATTTCATAACTATGTATCATGAAATATTGTCCTCGTCTATGGAAAAATGTCCAGAGAAGGACAAATTTGCATAATGAAATTGTGTCTGTATATAGACAATGTTTCACAGATGAATACTATGGAATTTTGTCTTGATAAAGGGAGATTATATTTTGTGCGAAGTAAGACAATATTTCATAGATAAATACTACGAAATTGTGTCTTGTTCAAGGGAGGTTATATTTTGGTTATATTTCGTGAGTATTGACACAATATTTCATAGACAGATTGTCATGGAATTTTGTCTCATGAAGGGGAGGTTATCAACAAATATACATGTTTTTAGGAAAACAAATTCTGCGACATGTGCTTGTGTATATATTTACAAAATAAGCGATTGTTAGTACATTACTTATATTTGTACAGTATAATGTAAGTAATAAAATGAAACCTACGTTAGACAATTCTTTAATCTATGATAAACCATTTGTAATGTTTCTGTGCAAATTTGAAACTCACTATTAGTAATATAAATTCTCTACTATACAAAACAATTTCAGTTATAAATCTAAAAAAAGTGCACGCTGAATGCGTGTGTACTATTTCTAATTGTGAAATAATTCGAATAAAAAAATCATTAAATTAATCATTAAAATATTTTCAAAGCCAGTGAAGTATTGTCATGAACAGAATTTCATAGTGAAATATTGTCCAGAAGGAGGTGACAAAATTTTATGGACAAGGACACTATTCAATAATGAAATATTGTCCAAGACAATATTTCATTATGAAATACTGACAGTGGACAATTTTTTATATGAAAATTTGTCCGACAGACAATATTTCATGGAGGACAATATTTTATGTTACACATACGGTGACCTATAGTTGTTAATGTCTGTGTCATTTTGGTCTCTTGTGGACAGTTGTTTCATTGGCAATCATACCACATCTTCTTTTTTATATGTGGTATTGTATTTATTCAATACCAATAATACATTTTTAATAGTTTCAATATTTTAAAACACTAATTCAATAATTAAAAGTTGATATCTGATCATTTTTATTTTTAAATTTTCCTTATTATTATAAGTTAGAAAATACAAATAAAATCCTGTAAAAACAAGTAATTTTGAAAAACTGAAATAATTTTGAATTCTAGAAAATAGATAAGAAATACTTGATGAAAACTAACCTTGTTAAGGAGTGTTAGCTTGGATAAGGGGGGATTAGTTAGTCCATACTTGATTATTCATGATAGTAAAATGAACCTCAGCCAAGTGGGCTATTTAGTTGGGTTAGATTGCAAAATAAATTTCAAAGTAATTTTCAAGATTTCAAAATTATTCAAGATTCAAAATTAAAGTGTTTTTTTTTTAATCAAATTAATCATTAAAATATTTTCCTTATTTAAATTGATGTAATATGTAAATAATGTATCCAATGCAACATTTGCACTTTGTATGAATCTTTAATGTTTGAAAAGAACTACATAATAAATGAACAGACTCAACGATAACCAGGGGAGATAATTTTAATGAATATAAATACAGTGTTTTTAAGAAATGTTCTCAGATTTCAAGCGTTATTCAATCTATAACTGCATCACATATTGCAGCTCTTGTATGGTCAAACGTGAAATCACTGTTTGATCTTAATATTTGCTTTATTATGTGAAAGCAATATTCACAAGTATTAAGTTGAGGGTGGTAAGGGGGTTGATATTTCAAGGTAATTCCAGCTGGTCTCAGCAGATGAGGTAAGTTAGTGTTGACTACAAGTGAATGATGAAAATTAAATTGTCCATAATGATTGAGTCTCCAGGTACAAAAATGGGTTTATGTTCATTGGCTAGTTTATCGTTATTGATATCAATAGCCTCAGCAAAAAATATAATAAGTTCCAAACTATTAGATGGTTCATCAATAACATTGAAATAGTCCACACCAAATCTTGAATGCAACAGATTAATTGTATAGTGTGCATTTGAAGCATATCTTTGTAATTCAAATGCTCTAGAACCTTTGACTGAAGTTCCATAATTTTTATTGCCAGATGTTTTTATTGCACCATCACTTTCATCAAAAAAAATGTATAGTACTTGGATTTTTCTGACTTATAAATTCAACAAAGTTATCAAACTGGAGCTGGATATCATCTTTTTGAGTTTCAACAGGTAAAGTCTCCAATTTTCTATATGAATATCCAAGTTCACATACACAATAATGATAGGCAGATGGAACATTCTGATGATGGCAGATGGAACAATCTTTTAATGGCAGATGGAACATTCTGTTGATGAAAGATGGAACTTTCTGTTGAAGGCAAATGGAACATTATGTTGATGGCAGATGGAACATTCTGTTGATGGCAGATGGAACATTCTGTGGATGGCAGATGGAACATTATGTTGAAGGCAGATGGAATATTCTGTTAAAGGCAGATGGAACATTCTGTTGAATGCAGATGAAACATTCTGTTGAAGGCAGATAGAACAATCTGTTGATGACAGATGGAACATTCTGTTGATGGCAAATGAAACAATCTGTTGATGGCAGATGGATATCATCTTTTTGAGTTTCAACAGGTAAAGTCTCCAATTTTCTATATGAATATCCAAGTTCACATACACAAGAATGATTGGCAGATGGAACATTCTGATGATGACAGATGGAACATTCTGTTGATGGCAAATGAAACAATCTGTTGATGGCAGATGGATATCATCTTTTTGAGTTTCAACAGGTAAAGTCTCCAATTTTCTATATGAATATCCAAGTTCACATACACAAGAATGATTGGCAGATGGAACATTCTGATGATGGCAGATGGAACACTCTGTTGATGGCAGATGGAACATTCTGTTGATGGCAGATGGAACATTCTGTTGATGGCAGATGGAACTTTCTGTTGAAGGCAGATTGAACATTCTGTTGATGGCAGATGGAAATTTCTGTTGATGGCAGATGGAACATTCTGTTGATGGCAAACACCATTTACAACTATTTTTTTTCCTTATTTCAGAATAAGTTCAAGATGGTTTCGTATGTTTAAAAAAATCCACACTTGTTAACACTTCTTCGGTCATGATGTCCCTTTTTAGGCTGCTTTACTTTATAGTTATTTTCAACACCATTAATGTATTTTCTAATAATATACCAGTCTGCTTGGAAATAGCAGAAAAAGTAAATCCAGATTGATGCATTCTTTTAATTTTAGTTATTTAGATTTGAGGTCCATCCGTCCGTCCGTAACACTTTAACTTTGTGTCCGCTCCATATCTAGAGAACCATTATGATTTCATACTTTATACTTTACATGTTTATTAACCACCACCAGAGGGCGTGTCATGATGTATGTACAACTTCCTAGGTGAAAGGTCAAGGTAAAAAAAACTTTGGTTTCAGTTGACAACCCTGTGTCCTGTGGTGAAGATCGTGTCCGCTCTATATCTTGAGAACCGTTATGATTTCAAAGTTTATACTTGACATGTATATGAACCAACACCAGAGGGTGTATCATAATTTATGAACGACTGCCTAGGGCAAAGATCAAGGTCAAAAAATTTGGTTTTATTTGACTAAAGATTGTGTCCGCTCTATATCTTGAGAACCGTTATCATTTTAAAGTTTATACCTGAAATGTATATAAACCAATATTAGAGGGTATGTCATAATTTATGTACAACTTCCTAGGTCAAAGGTCAAGGTCAAAAACTTTGGCTTCAGTTGACAACCCCATGTCCTATGGTAAAGATCGTGTCCGCTCTATATCTTGAGAACCGTTATCATTTCAAAGATATAATACTTGACATGTATATGAACCAACACCAAAGGGTGTGTCATAATTTATTTGCAACTTCCTAGGTCAAAGGTCAAGGTCAAAAACTTTGGTTTCAGTTGACAACCCCATGTCCTATTGTAAAGATCGTGTCCGCTCTATATCTTGAGAACCGTTATGATTTCAAAGTTTATACTTAACATGTTTATAAACCAACACCAAAGGGTGTGTCATAATTTATGTACAACTTCCTAGGTCAAAGATCAAGGTCAAAAACTTTGATTTCAGTTGACAAACCCATGTCCTATGGTAAAGATACAATTTTTTAATGCACATTATTCACAGCGGAGCCCACAGAGATGGCTCCCATCTCAATAATATCTAGTTATCTTGAATATTATTATAGATAGAGATAAACTGTAGACAGAAATAATGTTCAGCAAAGTAAGATTTACAAATAAGTCACCATGACCGTAATGGTCAGTTGACCCCTTTAGGAGTTATTGCTCTATATAGTCAATTTACCATTTTTAGCTTACCTGGCCCGAAGGGCCAAGTGAGTTTTTCCCATCACTTTGCGTCCGGCGTCCGTCGTCGTCCTGCGTCCGTCGTCGTTAACTTTTACAAAAATCTTCTCCTCTAAAACTACTGGGCCAAATTTAATCAAACTTTGTCACAATCATCATTGGGGTATCTAGTTTAAAAAATGTGTTCGGTGATCCGGCCAACCAACCAAGATGGCTGCCATGGCTATAAATAGAACATTAGGGTAAAATGCAGTTTTTGGCTTATCACTCAAAAACCAAAGCATTTAGAGCAAATCTCACAAAGAGTAAAATTGTTTATCAGGTTAAGATCTATCTGCCCTTAAATTTTCAGATGAATCGAACAACCCGTTGTTGGGTTGCTGCCCCTGAATTGGTAATTTTTATGGAAATTTTGCTTTTTTTGGTTATTATCTTGAATATTTTTATAGATAGAGATAAACTGTAAACAGCAATAATGTTCTGCAAAGTAAGATCAACAAATAAGTCAAACATGACCGAAATGGAGTTATAGCCCTTTATAGTCCAATTTTAACCCTTTTTCGTAAATCTCAGTAATCTTTTACAAAAATCTTCTCCTCTGAAACTACTGGGCTAAATTAATCCAAACTTGGCCACAATCATCTTTGGGGTATTTTTAAAAATGTGTCCGGTGATCCGGCCATCCAACCAAGATGGCCGCCACGGCTAAATATAGAACATAGGGGTAAAATGCAGTTTTTGGCTTATTACTCAAAAATCAAAGCATTTAGAGCAAATCTGACTGAGTTAAATTGTTTATCATATCAAGATCTATCTGCCCTAAAATTTTCAGATTGACCCGACAACCGGTTGTTGGGTTGCTGCCCCTAAATTGGTAATTTTAAGGAAATTTTGCCGTTTTTTGTTATTATCTTGAATATTATTATGGATAGAGATAAACTGTAAACAGCAATAATGTACAGCAAAGTAAGACCTAAACAGAAGTAAACATTACCAAAATGGTCAATTGACCCCCTAAGGAGTTATTGTCCTTTATAGTCAATTTTTAACAATTTTCATAACATTTGTAAATTTTTACTAACATTTTCCACTGAAACTACTTTGCCAAGATCATTATAGATAGAGATAATTGTAAGCAGCAAGAATGTTCAGTAAAGTAAGATGTACAAACACATCACCATCACCAAAACACAATTTTGTCATGAATCCATCTGCTTCCTTTGTTTAATATTCACATATACCAAGGTGAGCGACATAGGCTCTTTAGAGCCTCTAGTTCATAAATCTTAGTAATCTTTTACAAAAATCTTCTCCTCTGAAAGTACTAGGCCAAATTAATCCAAGCTTGGCCACAATCATCATTGGGGTATCTAGTTAAAAAAATGTGTGGCGTGACCCTGCCAATCAACCAAGATGGCCGCCATGGCTAAAAATAGAACATAGGGGTAAAATTCAGTTTTTGGCTTATAACTCAAAAACCAAAGCATTAAGAGTAAAATTGTTTATCAGGTCAAGATCTATCTGCCCTGAAATTTTCAGATGAATCGGACAACCCGTTGTTGGGTTGCTACCCCTAAATTAGTAATTTTAAAGAAATGTTACCGTTTTTGGTTATTATCTTGAATATTATTATAGATAGAGATAAACTTTAAACAGCAATAATATTTAGCATAGGAAGATTTACAAATAAGTCAACATGACCGAAATGGTCAGTTGACCCCTTTAGGAGTAATTGCCCTTTATAGTCAATTTTTAACCATTTTTCGTAAATCTTAGTAATCTTTTACAAAAATCTTCTCCTCTGAAAGTACTTGGCCAAATTAATCCAAGCTTGGCCACAATCATCATTGGGGTATCTAGTTTTAAAAATGTGTGGCGTGACCCTGCCAATAAACCACGATGGCCGCCATGGCTAAAAATAAAACATAGGCGTAAAATGTAGATTTTGCCTTATAACTCTAAAACCAAAGCATTTAGAGCAAATCTGACATGGGTAAATTTGTTTAACAGGTCAAGATCTATCTGCTCTGATATTTTCAGATGAATCAGAGAACTAGTTGCTGGGTTGCTGCCCCTGAGTTAGTAATTTTAAGGAAATTTTGCAGTTTTTGCTTATTGTCTTGAATATTATTTTAGATAGAGATAAACTGTAAACAGCAATAATGTTCAGCAAAGATTTACAAATAAAATTCATGACCAAAATTGTCAGTTGATCCATTAAGGAGTTGTTGCCCTTTATAGTCAATTTTTAACCATTTTTCTAAAATTTTAGTATTCTTTTAAAAAATCTTCCCCTCTGAAACTACTGGGACAAATTTAACCAAACTTGGCCACAATCATCATTTGGGTATTTAGTTTTAAAAATGTGTGGCGTGACCCTGCCAACCAACCAAGATGGCCGCCATAGCTAAAAATAGTACATAGGGGCGAAATGTAGATTTTGGCTTATATCTCTGAAACCAAAGCATTTAGAGCAAATCTGACAGGAATAAATTGTAAATCAGGTCAAGATCTATTTGCCCTGAAATTTTCAGACGAAACAGACAACCTGTTGTTGGGTTACTGCTCCAGAATTAGTAATTTTAAGGAAATTTTGCAGTTTTAATACGACCGCAAAATTTGAAAAAATTTTCGTCGTATATTGCTATCACGTTGGCGTCGTCGTCTGCGTCGTCGTCGTCGTCCGAATACTTTTAGTTTTCGCACTCTAACTTTAGTAAAAGTGAATGGAAATCTATGAAATTTTAACACAAGGTTTATGACCACAAAAGGAAGGTTGGTATTGATTTGGGGAGTTTTGGTCCCAACATTTTAGGAATAAGGGGCCAAAAAGGGCCCAAATAAGCATTTTCTTGGTTTTCGCACTATAACTTTAGTTTAAGTTAATAGAAATCTATGAAATTTTGACACAAGGTTTATGACCACAAAAGAACGGTTGGGATTGATTTTGGGAGTTTTGGTTTCAACAGTTTAGGAATTAGGGGCCAAAAAAGGGCCCAAATAAGCATTATTCTTGGTTTTCGCACAATAACTTTAGTTTAAGTAAATAGAAATCAATAAAATTTAAACACAATGTTAATGACTACAAAAGGAAGGTTGGTATTGATTTTGGGAGTTTAGGTCCCAACAGTTTAGAAATAAGGGGCCAAAAAAGGACCCAAATAAGCATTTTTCTTGGTTTTCGCACCATAACGTTAGTATAAGTAAATAGAAATCTATGATATTTAAACACAAGGTTTATGACCATAAAAGGAAGGTTGGTATTGATTTTGGGAGTTTTGGTCCCAACAGAATAAGGGGCCCAAAGGGTCCAAAATTAAACTTTGTTTGATTTCATCAAAATTGAATAATTGGGGTTCTTTGATATGCCGAATCTAACTGTCATGACTGTGTATGTAGATTCTAAACTTTTGGTCCCGTTTTCAAATTGATCTACATTAAGGTCCAAAGGGTCCAAAATTAAACTTAGTTTGATTTTGACAAAAAATGAATCAGTTAGGTTCTTTGATATGCTGAATCTAAAAATGTACTTAGATTCTTGATTATTGGCCCAGTTTTCAAGTTGGTCCAAATCGGGGTCCAAAATTAAACTTTGTTTGATTTCATCAAAAATTGAATAAATGGGGTTCTTTGATATACCAAATCTAACTGTGTATGTAGATTCTTCATTTTTTGTCCTGTTTTCAAATTGGTCTACACTGAAGTCCCAAGGGTCCAAAATTAAACTTAGTCTGATTTTAACAAAAATTGAAATCTTGGGGTTCTTTGATATGCTGAATCCAAAAATGTACTTAGATTTTTTATTATGGGCCCAGTTTTCAAGTTGGTCCAAATCAGGATCTAAAATTATTATATTAAGTATTGTGCAATAGCAAGTCTTTTCAATTGCACAGTATTGCGCAATGGCAAGAAATATCTAATTGCACAATATTGTGAAATAGCAAATTTTTTTTTAATTAGAGTTATCTTTCTTTGTTCAGAATAGTAAGCAAGAAATATCTAATTGCAAAATATTGTGCAATAGCAAGATTTTTTTTTAATTGGAGTTATCTTTCTTTGTCCAGAATCAACTTAAATCTTTGTTATATACAATATACAATGTATATTCACTTTTTACTACCAACTGATAAATTAAAATAATCTTTACCATTCAGTGATAACAAGCAGTTTTTTTTACATCTTAATATTTTATGATGTATTTAAATGAGTAGTTATTGTTGCAAACTCCATTAGAAATTTTAATTGAGATTAGTTTTGGAATAAAGAAAAGGGGGATGTGATTAAAAAAATTGGGTTCAATTTTTCTCATTTGAAATTTCATAAATAAAAAAGAAAATTTCTTCAAACATTTTTTTGAGAGGATTAATATTCAACAGCATAGTGAATTGCTCTAAGAGAAAACAAAAATTTTAAGTTCATTAGAACACATTCATTCTGTGTCAGAAACCTATGCTGTGTCAACTATTTAATCACAATCCAAATTTAGAGCTGAATCCAGCTTGAATGTTGTGTCCATACTTGCCCCAACCGTTCAGGGTTCAACCTCTGCGGTCGTATAAAGCTACGCCCTGCGGAGCATCTGGTTGGTTATTATCTTGAATATTATAATAGATAAAGATAAACTGTAAACAGCAATAATGTTCAGCAAAGTAAGATCTACAAATAAGTCAAACATGACCAAAATAGTCAGTTTACCCCTTTTAAGGAGTTATTGCCCTTTATAGTCATTTTTTAACAATTTTCATAAATTTTTAAAATATTTCATGGAGGACAATATTTTATGTTACACATACGGTGACCTATAGTTGTTAATGTCTGTGTCATTTTGGTCTCTTTTGGACAGTTGTCTCATTGGCAATCATACCACTTCTTCTTCTTTTTTTTTTATAAATAAATACATTTGTAGAGAGGTCTCAGTTCTTATTCATTCACCTTATAAAACTTAGATTGAAAGCAATCAATCCAATGAAATATTCATCGTGCACAAACTTATTGATGAGAGATTTGATAGCACTAAGAAATTCTACAACTGCAAGATCCCACAACATGACCCAAATGTCATTATCATGAGGATAATGTGAAATCCCTAGATCACTTGGAATTGTCAGCATTGAAATTGTATTAAAAAAAACACACTGAACCAATAAATAAATGGTTCTAATTATGAAATTGAAAATAAATAAGAACAAAAAAATCTAAGTCTAATATTTTTCTTCTTCTATTTAAAAAAAAACCCTAATAACTGCATTTTTAAATTTATATAAAAGTATTTGAGTAAATTCAGAGCAGTTTCTGAGTAGCAGTGCTAGGTCAACAATTATGTTTTAGATCACAAATCATAAGTAAGTCACACTTCAAGTCAGTATGAACATATTTTGAATAAGAGTGATTAAAATGCTAGTATGTAAGAAAAAAATTTAAGTTCAAATTTAGGACAAACTTTTTTCATTTACTTTTGCAGGATTCCTTCATCACAACTTTTTATATATTATTATGAATAAACAATGAATGAGCTTTGTTTAGTCATCTTATGCAGTTAAGGTTGTGCAAAGACAGTATAAGATTTCCTTACCTTGCTTTAGTTAATTCAAACATTTCACTAACGTAAGGTGGCTCGGGTCTATTCGAATTTTCTATCAGAAGTGCCGTTTTTGTTATTTTATTCTTTATAGAAAGTGAATGAAATTGGTCGAAAAAAAAAGTGGGTCACGGACCATTGAAGCTCAAAATTTTACTTTTAAACAGGTATGCAAAGGGGACCATTTTTCAATGAAATGATAGGGAAAATAGAGGTGTTGACATATTTTTATCGGAATATCAAAAAAACGTTCAATGACACTTGGTCCAAAACTGTAATATAAAAACCTGAAATATAGCTTTAAAGAATGAGCAAATAAAAAACACAGGTCACCGATAAGGAAAAAACAAATATTTTGTATCTAAACCCAGATTTTGGCGGGAAAATGAAAAAAATGCGTGAAATGTCGTTTTGAGCCTATAAAAGATACACATAATAACGAAAATATTCTTTAAGTGACATATCTACAATGATTTAACATTTCTAATCAATCAAAATATTAAAAAAAAATAATGTCGAGTTTACGACAAATACTTTTCGTGTATATTGTAATTCAAATTTTTCAAACAAACACACTAAATGTGTGTACATTGTGTTAAGATGAAAGTTGACATCGATGTGTAAGACCAAAAAACTACAATGTCAGAAACTGTGTTTCTTTAGGAATTTAGTTCAGACGGGGTTTCCTAAGGGGTTATAGAACGTAAGACTTGATTTTTTTTTACTTTGAGATAAGTATTATTAATTTTTTATATAGTATATATAATCTTTGTTTATCTGTGAAAAAAGAAGAAAAAAATAACAGACAATTTCGCATAATTTATAAACGACGATCAACGGCGTTACGTAATTGTCAAAAGACGATCAATTTAACATTTTTCAGTATTATTTTCATTAATAATAAAACTAAGCTGAAAAAATCTAAAGAAATATATTTCTGACCCTAATGGCAAGTAAGAAACAGAAAAAGAAAAATTTCCAAATCGGCGCCAAATTATTTTTTCAGCGAAATAAACGCAATTTAAGAATGGCGGGTTTTAATATCAATCCCATTGTTGTCTAAACAAAGTAGCAACAACGGTCGTTTCTAAGGGCTTGCTTTCCGACTGGAATTTTCTTTGATTACAATAATAATAAAAGGTAAATGTAAATGAGAGCATATGGAACAAAAACAAATGCGACAATATCCTATTCAACAAAACTAGAAAAAAAACACATAACTCTGCTAAATTATGGCCAAATTGCTTCCACAATTCATAACTTCATAACAAATGCAAAATTCATTATTATGAAGATTGATGGCAAAACTTCCATAAAGTGTTTAAAGATTTGGTATCCCCTAAAAGATTCCTAATTTTACACTGCATCTACATCTATTTATTTAATGCAATCCAGCCGAAAGAAATTCAAATAGATAAAAAATATGCAAATATGTAAACCAACTAATTTTTGCAAGCAATTTTGTGGTGTTGTGTCTTATTTTAAGATAACAAATTAATTATTGTACAAATGTTAATTTTTGGTCTTCCCTTATATAAAAATAGCAAGAAAATTATAAATCTATTAAGATTTAGCTGAGAAATCAACATAAAAGGAATAAGTTAACATGAATGACTATCTGTGAAAATAAGTTGGTTTACAGAAGTTGAAAAATAAACAAAAAACACACATTCATACACCTTGAGCATCTATTATAATGAGTTATGTCCTAATAAATACACTATTGACATCCTGTCATAAAAAAAAGAAGTTTTGAATGAAGAATAAAAAACTACAACCAGGATATTGAACATTTAGTACAAGTGTATTTTTATTTATTTAAAAGATGATTTTTTAACTCAGGTAAATTAATCAATGAGTGATAGATTTCTCTTGGAAGAAACGTAAAGGTCCCAGTGAATAGACCAATGCTCTTGTATTTATTAGATGGGACAAAAGAAATTACAAAAGTTTGAATCAACAGGTAACTTACAGGTACATCTGTGGAAAACTATAATTGGGTTCGCAATAATTGCGTTTGTTCTCTTTAGGTTTATCTAGTAGTTACTGTAGTAGATCAGTTGTGAATATATAAAAAAAGAAGATGTGGTATGATTGCCAATGAAACAACTGTCCACAAGAGACCAAAATGACACAAACATTAACAACTATAGGTCACTGTACGGCCTTCAACAATGAGCAAAGCCCATACCGCATAGTCAGCTATAAAAGGCCAGATATGACAATGTACAACAATTCAAACGAGAAAACTAACGGCCTTATTTATATAAAATGAACGAAAAACAAATATGTAACACATAAACAAACGACAACCACTGAATTACAGGCTCCTGAAAACTGTTCACTAAAACGAAATAAAAAAATGATAATATGTCTATACTTAATTTTCTTATCAAATAAGTGATCTTTGAATTATTGAAAATCCCTGAAATCCTAAATGGGCATTTGAAGAATAAGTATTAAAATTCTCAGTGATGATGTAGAATCACTGGTCATTTT
The DNA here is from genome assembly GCF_963676685.1 of Mytilus edulis. Lineage (NCBI taxonomy): Eukaryota > Metazoa > Mollusca > Bivalvia > Mytilida > Mytilidae > Mytilus > Mytilus edulis. The sequence goes on from NC_092352.1 coordinate 64,045,022, forward strand.
CAGGGATTATATATAATCACTAATTACGAGTTAAGTGATTATGTATAATCCCTGAACAATCAGGGATTCTATATAATCCCGTATTATACAATATCACTGAAACATATACATGCAACCTGAATTTGTAAAATCAGGGAATATGTGGGATCCCTGATTGTTCAGGAATTATTTAATATAACTAAAATCAGTCCTTAGTATGTTACAATTTCCTGAATTATACTAATTTTAAGTCTTCCAGTATACCGATCTACTCTTGTAACATGATAATTCAATATTAAAATATTGTCCTTTCATAAATATAAACAAATTAAAGTCTTAATTTGCATGATAAAAAGTAAAAGATAAATATTCTTATAAATTAAGCTTTATAACTATTGATTATACAATTTTTAGAAAAGTTAGTCCCATTTTTTGAACATGACTATTTGAAGTCTTCTCTATAACCTTTTACACTACTGGGTAAATGCCACTGCTGGTAGACGTTTTGTCCCTGAGAGTATCACCAGCACAGTAGTCAGCACTTCAGTATTTACATGAATATCAGTTCATACATGGTCATTTTTATAAATTTCCTGTTTACAAAAGTATGATTTTTTCGAAATAATAAGGACTTTCTAGTCCTAGGCATAGATTACCCTAGTCTTACTTGGCACAACTTTTTGCTCTTCAACTTTGTACTTATTTGGCTTTATAACTATTCTGATCTGAGCGTCACTGATGAGTCTTATGTAGACAAAATGGGGGTCTGGCGTACTAAATTATAAGCCTGGTACCTTCGATAACTATTTACATCACTGGGTCGATGCCACTGCTGGTGGACGTTTTGTCCCCGAGGTTATCACCAGCCCAGTAGTCAGCACTTCAGTATTTACATGAATATAAGTTATATGGTCATTTTTTATAAATTTCCTGTTTACAAAAGTATGAATTTACTGTGCCCCTCTACTCGCCGACTTGTTTCTTTATTATTATGAGGCTGACTTCATGCAGGAACTTCTTAGGAAGAAAGATAAGAAGTTAGCAATATCCTTTAACTCTACTTTCCGCTATATAGATGATGTTCTTTCACTAAACAATTCAAAATTTGGTGACTATGTGAAACGCATCTATCCAATCGAACTAGAGATAGAGGATACTACAGATACAGTTAAGTCGGCTTCATATCTTGACTTACATCTAGAAATTGACAATGAGGGTCGGTTGAAAACAAAACTTTACGACAAAAGAGATGATTTCAGCTTTCCAATTGTGAACTTTCCATTTCTAAGTAGCAACATTCCAGCAGCACCTGCATACGGGGTATATATCTCCCAATTGATACGATATTCCCGTGCTTGCATTTCCTATCATGATTTTCTTGATAGAGGTTTGCTGCTCACAAGGAAGCTATTAAACCAAGAGTTCCAAATGGTGAAGTTGAAATCATCCCTTCGTAAATTTTACGGACGCCATCACGAGTTGGTTGACCGTTATGGAATAACCGTTTCACAAATGATATCGGATATGTTCCTTACGTCGTAACTACAATCCCCTTCCCTTTCATGAATATGACCTACCGAATTAGACTATTTACCGGATTTGTAATCACTTAAGCAACACGACGGGTGCCACATGTGGAGCAGGATCTGCTTACCCTTCCGGAGCACCTGAGATCACCCCTAGTTTTTGGTGGGGTTCGTGTTGTTTATTCTTTAGTTTTCTATGTTGTGTCGTGTGTACTATTGTTTTTCTGTTTGTCTTTTTTATTTTTAGCCATGGCGTTGTCAGTTTGTTTTAGATTTATGAGTTTGACTGTCCCTTTGGTATCTTTCGTCCCTCTTTTATAGTCAATTTTTAACCATTTTTCATAAATCTTAGTTATCTTTTACAAAAATCTTCTCCTCTGAAACTACTGGGCCAAATTGAACTAAACTTGGCCACAACCATCATTGGGGTATCTAGTTTGAAAATTGTCTCCGGTGACCTGACCAACCAACCAAAATGGCCGCCGTTACTTAAAATAGAACATAGGGGTCAAATGCAGTTTTTGGCTTATATCTCAAAAACTAAAGCATTTAAAGCAAATCTGACACGAGGTAAAAATGTTCATTAGGTCAATTTCTATCAGCCCTGAAATTTTCAGATGAATCAAACAACCCATTGTTGGGTTGCTGCCACTTAATTGGTAATTTTAAGGAAATTTTGCGGTTTTTGGTCATTATCTTGAATAACTGTAAACAGCAAAAATAATCAGCAAAGTAAGATCTACAAATAAGTTTATATGACCAAAATTGTCAATTGACCCCTTAAGGGGTTATTGTCCTTTAATGACAATTTTTCACAATTTGTTCATCATATTTGCTAACTTTAAAAAATCTTCTCCTCTAAAACTAATCAACCAAATTCAACCAAACTTCATTTGAATGATCAGTAGGGTGTATCAAATAAAGTTTGTGTTTTATTTTCTATTTCGTCAAAAAACATGGCCGAAGGCATTGTTTACCAGGTGAGCGATTCAGGCTCTTGAGAGCCTCTTGTTTCTCTTTTAGATAAATAATTAAAACTGCTCTTGCCTTCCGCCAATCAGTTCTCTTTATTTTTAGCTTCGTTTCCGCCTTCAGCCTTGAAGCCAGACTGCCCAACACAGTCTGTGCAGGGTGTTTTATAATAATATTGACGTGCTCTATCCTCGTGCTTCTCACGAGGTCCCCTATGGTTACCTCAACAACCAATCAGCCAATCAGAAACTGATTTCTACGGGAAACGTCAAATTTCCGTTTTCCTACCTGAACAGACTTTTGTAAATATGTCTTTATTCCGTATTTTACGTCGTCGTAAAATTTGACATGGAGAGAAATTTAAGCATATCTCGTTTATTATGATACGAGTTTTATATTAGTGATCAGCCGCATGAAACAGCTATGAAGATTGTGCCGTCTAGATTTCGATTTGAACATCAACTCTAGACTGCATATTTGTATATTCAGCTGTCACCTTCTATTAAAATTGTTATGAAGTTATTCCTTGGATTATGTGCGACGATTATTGCATCCAGATTGTCTACCTTGTTCTAGACAGTGTTTGTTTACGTCACATTCCAAAGAATGACAATGACATAGATGTGTGTAAAATTACAATACACATCTTTAAACGTTATAACAAAACCGATGTTACTATGAATTTCTACAACTACAACAATATATATATATACAAGACTACATATTCTTTATCAACTTTGAACCTTACGACTCTTCGTGTAACAAAATAAATATAAAAACAGCCTCGCTGTTCAAGTTTGTTTTTGTCTTTTTCTAAACAAGATAGTTTTTGTCAGACCTCTTCAGGTTCCTGTGCGTACAATAATTTTTCATATAGACATTCTGCGTAAGGTACATGAGTCATGACCGTGACAATATGTTGTCACCTGATTCCCCTCTATTTATAAATCAATTGAAAAGGGCTTAACAATCAGATCAATACAAGGCACAAAAGCTAAAGACACAAATTAAATTACACAACGTTTACCATTTATTTTCTAATTTCAGGAGTTTTTTCTTCTTTTATTGAGAGAAATTTTGGATCCTAAATATGGAATGTTTAAATTTTATGAAGAATCGAGAGTGGATTGGTTTAACTCGGATGTAAGTACATGCATTTTTTTTTGCACATTGAAAAAGTTTTTAATTTATTGAAGTTTGTTTTAGTTGATAAGAAAAGATATCAAAATGTTTATTCAGCTGTATTGAAGAAATATTTGCAAGATCAAATGTCTGAATTTTCAAAAATATAAATTTTAATTAATACTACTTGAATGAATTCAGATATGTTCCTAATGTCATAACTACAATCCCCTTCGCTTTTCAACAATGTGACCTACAGAATTAGACTTTTTACAGGATTTGTAATTACATGAGCAACACGACGGTTGCCACAAGTGTAGCAGGATCTCCTTACCCTTCTGAAGCAGTCCTGAGATCACTCCCTGTTTTTGTTGGGGTTCGTGTTGCCTGGTCTTTATTTTTCTGTGTTGTGTCTTGTGTACTGTTGTTTGTCTGCTTCAGCTTGTCTTTCTTTTTTTTGGCCATGGCGTTGTCAGTTTGTTTTCGATCTATGAGTTTGACTGTCCCTTTGGTATCTTTCGCCCCATTTTTTAACTAAACAAACATTTTTAAATTCATTTCTGGAAAAAAAAAGGATTTATTAAGATTAAATTGCATAACAAACATTGACACTAACAAACAAAGACATACAAGTTAAATGTATTGCTGTTTAAAAACAAAAACTGTTTGAAAAACACATAAGGGATAAAAAAAAATACAAAACTGTTATGAGTAAAAAATACAAAAGTATTGATCAAGGAAACAACCAACCTGAATAATTATAATTTAATTAAACATTTTCCAAACGTTATGATAATGAAATAATATAATATCAATATCAATCCCTTCACAAAATAAAATATAATCCGTAGGCCACATGAACTATTTGTATAAAGCTTTATATATTGCAGAGGGTAAACAAGACTTGTATGCTACATATTTTGTAATTAGATGCCTGTCATATTGCCATTTTCCTTGACCTCATTTTTATGAGTAAACGGATAACTATTTTTGGTATATGTCCGTCAGAAAAAAGAGTTACATAATCTCTACCTCATTTCATGGAACAGATATCAATGTTCAAATATCGTAATAAGGTCCATTTCTCAGATAAAATAAGCAGTAGTTCAGCTAACTTAATGTATTGTATGTAATAATAGTTATATGTACATGACAGCTTTACAGATTCATCCGACTTGTCCACAGTTTTATGAGTTAATGCTGATTTTAAGCATCTGCACATCTTATTTCAATGGAGATCATCTGTTTCTGTCTCTTCATTCGTGGTCCATCGAATTTGAAGGTTTTGCATAATTTACTTGTTTAAGCATGTAATACGATCTGCTTTAAGAGACACTACTTATTTTTTTAGTAATGATAGTATTTGCATTAACAATAAAAAGGGGGGGGGAGATTAATACAACTTTTTGATGTACTCAGTTAGCAAAAATTAAGAGTTTGACACTGATATTTTACAATTATGAATATTTCAGTCATTTGAAGAACCAGTGATGTTTTATCTGATCGGGTGTCTTTGTGGATTAGCAATATACAACTCAACCATTATTGTGTTGAACTTTCCCTTGGCATTATACAAGAAATTACTGAAGAGGTAACTTAGTCTTTATATAAACATGTATATGAATGTATACAAATGTGAGTAGATCGGTTTAAAATAGTATTGTGCTGGACATCAATTGGTGTCTTTTGCCTGGGAGAAGTAACAGTCAACCTCAAACAACTAAAAGATGCAATTGCTTGTCCAATTGTAACAAGAGTGCACACGCTGAAATGTCCTGCCTTCTTTACTAATCATTCATATTATATGATAGTCCTTAATATAAAGCTTTACCATAACTATCCCATAAACTTAACATGATCCAAAAAAAATGTGGTCAAGGTCATATAAACTAAACAAGAAATATATGCACACCTAACAATCAATTAATGCACTAAATATAGTTGACCTTCTGCTTATAGTTTCTAAGAAACAGACTTAACCAAGAAAACTAAGCATTGACCATGAAAATGAAGTCAAGGTCAAATGAACCATGCCAGTCATACATGTACAGCTTATGATTCTTCCATTCAACAAATTAACAAATATAGTTCACCTATTGCTTATATTGCTTTAAGAAAAACAGAGCTAAATACAAAAACCTAACACTGAGCATTGTACCCTGAAAATGAGGTCAATGTCAAGTAAAATCTGCGGAAATGACATGTACATCATAAAATATGTCCATACACCAAATATAGTTGACCTTTTGCATATAGTATTAGAAAAAAAGACCAAAACTCAAAAACTTAACTCTGACCACTGAACCATGAAATGAGGTCAAGGTCAGATGACACCTGTCAGCTAGACATGTACACCTTATAATCATTCCGTACAACAAGTATAGTAGTCTATTGTATACAGTGTAGGAAAAACAGACCAAAGCACAAAAACTTAACTATAACCACTGAACCATGAAAATGAGGTCAAGGTCAGATGACACCTATGAGTTGGACATGTACACCTTACAGTCCTTGCGTACACCGAATATACTATACATATTGCATATAGTATCCAAGATATGGACTTGACCACCAAAACTTAACCTTGTTCACTGATCCATGAAATCAGGTCAAGGTCAAGTGAAAACTATCTGATAGGCATCAGGATCTTGCAAGGTACGCACATACCAAATATAGTTATCCTGCTACTCATAATAAGAGAGAAATTTACATTTCAAGTAGTCACTGAACCATGAAAATAACCCTTGTTTATCTTACCCTTCATCTGTTCTTCTGTATTCCAAAGTCAATGCTAATTTTGATCTTTTTCATATTACCTTTTGATATTTAGCTGATTTTCAGCTAGCCTGGCAATACATTGGTTATTATAAGACCGCAAATATTGAAAAAAAATTTGGTCGTATATTGGTATCACGTTGGCGTCGTCATCTGCGTCGTTGTCGTTGTCCGAATACTTTTGGTTTTCGCATTACAACTTTAGTTTAAGTAACTAGAAATCTATGAAATTTTGACACAAGGTTTATGGCCATAAAAGGACGGTTGGGATTGATTTCTGGAGTTTTGGTCCCAACGAATTAGGGGCCAAAAGGGGCCAAAATAAAACTTTGTTTGATTTCATCAAAAATTGAATAATTGGGGTTCTTTGATTTGCCAAATCTAACCGTGTATTTAGATTCTTAATTTTTGGTCCCGTTTTCAAATTGATCTTCATTAAGGTCCAAAGGGTCCAAAACTAAACTTAGTTTGATTTTAACAAAAATTGAATTCTTGTGTTTCTTTGATATGCTGAATCTAAACATGTACTTAATTTTTTTTATTATGGGCCCAGTTTTTAAGTTGGTCCAAATCGGGGTCCAAAATTAAACTTTGTTCGATTTCAACAAAAATTCAATATATGGGGTTCTTCAATATGCTGATTTGGATTTTGGATATTGGAATACCACAAAGAGATGGCAAGAATTGTCTTTGGGAGTTATGGCTCAAACTGTTAAGGAATAAGGTGCAAAAAAGGGTTTCCATGTTAATGGACAATTACTTAATTACAAAACATAATTTAAAAGCTGTGTAAGGTTGGTAATTGAAACTCATTTTAATATCTCACCTAAACTGCTCTTAAATTATGTATATTGGAAATTTGCCAAAAACTTTATTATTAATAAATTCCATTGAAAATTTGTCAAAAACTTTAGGTTAATGAACTTCATTGGAAATTTGCTAATATAAAATGTTGCATTGGAGATATCTTTCTTTGTCCAGAATAATAGGTAAATTAATTTAAATCATGATTGTATGACATTTTATATTTTATAATGAGTAGTTATTGTTGACAACTCCATAAGAAATTTGAATTGAGATCATTTTTGGAATAAGGGAAAGAGGGGGGGGGGGGAATTGGTGGGGTTCAATTTTTCTTATTTCAGATTTCAGAAATGAAAAAGAAAATTTCTTCAAATATCAAAGGATTAATATTCAACAGCATACTGAATTGCTCAAAAGCAAAGAAAAAACATTTTAAGATTATTAGACCACATTCATTCTGTGTCAGAAACCTATGCTGTGTCAACTATTTAATCACAATCCAAATTCAGAGCTGTATCCAGTTTGAATGTTGTGTCCATACTAGCCCCAACCGTTCAGGGTTCGACCTCTGTGGTCGTATAGAGCTGCACCCTGCAGAGCATCTGGTTATGTTCCTACTTAGACAATAATTGCATCAACAGTTGTTTAGGATAATGTACCATTTTGTTGTTTCAACGCTAAACATGCAAAAATATTTCATAAAGGCAGAAACCTAGTTGAAATTAAACCCCAAAAAAAATGGAACTCTTTGTTACAGGAGGTAAAAAAAGTCAATAATTTCATATACAGAGAAAGTCGAGAACACCTTTTAAGGTTCCGGCGTGTAGGCTATTCTATCTTCAAAACGGACAAAACAAATATATTTGATACATCATCTGCCTTCAGATTCTATTATTTTTTTTATATATTTCGGCTGTAGGTTGATACAAAATCATTACAGTACTAAAAGATGAAATGCAAAGGTCAAGTGAAATACCTTTATAATAAGTCATTAGAACAGAGTGGGCATGTTCAAATAACCTTTTTTTTTATTAAAAAGACTTGACGACAAACTTTTCTAGTGGATCTTAAAAATGCCTATCTTCAAAAAATCTTCATAGTTTGTTTGTGATACATGTAGCTAGAGTAATTAGTCTTCAAAATCTGATAATATAAAGTATTCCCTTCCACAAAATATTTTATTAGAAATTCAAACCGAATTTTCGAAGTAAAAATGTGTTATTGATAAGGGTATGTACGGCTCGTGCAGCTGCCAAACAGTCCTTTCATTTAAATAAATGATAAAAATCTAAATAGACATATTAGAATCACAAAAAAAATATCAACAATGAATTATAATAGGAAGTCAAATGTTGTCGATAACTCTTTTTAAATGAGGATTTTTGTACATGCTCTTTTGTATTTCAAACAAAAACTAAGGAAGATAGAGAGAAACTTAACAGACTAAATGGGCAGCAATAAATGATCAACAAAAAAGAGATTGTCATGAATTTTATTCTGGTGTACAATGTTGGAAAGTGTCATTTGTTGAATATACACAAAGACCACGGTGAGCGACACATGCTCTTTAGAGTGTAGCGGAGTTGCTTCCCCTCCTGAGTACAGGTAGAACATAGAAAGCCAGTATTAATCAACTGAGCTAGGGAATCGATTCTTTGGCTCAGTGGGTTAATGCACTGACTGTCAAGCAGGCGACCGGGGTTCGAATCCCGGTGGTGATGATATACATTTGTAGTGTAGATACATGCTCTCTGGTTACAAGAGCCTCTACATTCTGTGTACATATATTTTAGAGCCTTTACATTCTGTGTACATTTATTTTATAGACCACATGGATTTGAAGAGACAAAAAAATGAATGGTTAGAAATTATTATCAAATAGTTCAGGGATTTATATCACTGCAGCAGATATGTTTTAAAAGATTCAAACTATTTTAAAATGATTTTCATTGGATAGTTGACATTTGATAAGGCAAATGTATTAATACAGGGCATACTATAGTATATCAAGTTGAATATTCTTGACAGGTATCTGAGGACATAAGATGAGGATGTGTATATCCACAAGATTTTTTTTATCAGTTTACTTTTGTAGAGATGCAAGTCCGGAATAACCCTTACCAATATGGTGTGTTTTTTTTTTTATTAAATACATTTTCTGACAAACTATTTTATTTCAGGTCACCTGATGTCGAAGATTTAAAAGAAGTTATGCCACAATTAGGAAGGTAGATTATATCACAATTAACGATTGTAGTTATGATTGAGTTAATGAAATCTTTTTTTTTAATCATGCTAATAAGTATAACATGAGAAGATTCAAGTTGTATTGATGAGTAGCTTAATTTAATATTTTGTTTAGCTCAAATTGTCTGAAGGGCTAGTGTAAGCCATTGCTATTACATATCATCAAGGATCAAGAATTTTTTTTACCTTATTTCGGTCATTTTCATATAACTTAAAAGTTTGTGCCCCGTTTCAAAAAAAGATTGTCAAATCTCAGTACTGCATGAGTATGCTCATACTCATAGCATCAACAAATTTGTTTCACTGTTGCAACGCATTTACTTCATGATTTATCCTACCATTTTCCTAAAATTGATCAAGAGCAATTAAGGGAAGGCAACAGTTTAAAAATAAAATGATTTTAATGACTCAAAACGATAATTTTCTCAGTCATCGCTTATGTGTTTCTCGATTCTGAAGTCAAATTCAAACTTGATGTAATGCGACAATACTAAAACGAACAATTCCGGACTCATTTCCGGGATGAGTTTTGTTTATCAAATTCACAGGAAATCATCGGCTTTTTAATATTTTACCTTTAATAGTGTAAAAATATTAATGAAAATAGTTGCACTTGCTTTTTATTTAGCATGAAATCATTTTAAATTGTTTCAGAATTAATGATTACATGTCTAATCTGCGGAAGAGAATTTCAAGCATGCTTATTACAAAGTAAACAAAGCATGTGTTAGTAGTGGGGGCATTATAATTTTCTGATTTGTTCTTCCGTTCGTGCATTCGTTTGTCCGCCCGTTCGTCTGTGCGTCTGTTCTTTTCAGGTTAAAGTTTTTGGTCAAGGTCGTTTTTGATGAAGCTGAAGTCCAATCAACTTGAAACTTAGTACACATGTTCCTTATGATATGATCTTTCTTATTTTAAAACCAAATTAGACTGTTCACCCCATTTTCATGGTCCACTGAACATAGAAATTCAAAGTGTGAGTTTCAGGTTAAAGTTTTTGGTCAAGGTAGTTTTTGAGGAAGTTAAAGTCCAATCAACTTGAAACTTAGTACATATGTTCCCTATTGGTTGTCTTTTTACTTTTAAGGCCAAATTAGATTTTTCACCCAATTTCACGGTCCATTGAACATGGAAAATGATAATGTGGAGTGGGGCATCCGTGTACTTTGGACACATTCTTGTTTCTACGTAAATTTAATCAAGTTTTAATTTAATTTAAATCAGAATAGACAGTTGTCTTAATAGCTAAAAAGTAATTAAATAATGAAGACAGGTGTTTGGGAATTTTCATCTCTTTGTATTATTAGATCTGAGCTTGTGATTAATAGTCAGGTGTGAATTGTAAAAACACAGGTAAAGAGATTAGCGATCATCATTAGCCAATATTTCCCGGAGACAATAATATACATGTAGTTATAAGGAGGGCCCTCAGGATTATAACACTATACTGGAGTGGCAGTTTTATTACAGGAAATCAATACAAAACAAAAACAAGTTGAAAATGGCTATTTAGAAACTGGATCTCAAAGAAATGACTGAAAATTTTTGTTAGAAAATGAAATATGTCCAAATCCCAATTCCTCGTTTAGGACAAACCCTTTCAGTTTAGGACAAGTCTGGCATAAAAAAAAAACCAAAAAAAACACAAAAATACTGATCTAAGAGGAAAATCAATTCGGAAAGTCTATAATCACATGGCAAAATCAAATAACAAAACGCATCAAAAACGAATGGACAAGAACTGTCATATTCCTGACTTGGTACAGGCATTTTCAAATGTAGAAAATGGGACCTCAATGGGACCGTTTCCGGACCCTTGCTAAGCATCCATAATTTGTCGTTTTCTTCAGGTAACTTTTACAAAAACCTACCACAACAGTGCAACTATATATTTGGTCAAATGGAACCAAACTTGGCTTCAATCATTTGAGCATCTAGTTTAAAAAGGTTTTCAGTAATATGCCTGCAAATCAACATGGCTAAATGGCTAACAGTTAAATTTTGGGATAAAAATGTAATGATCACAATTTAGCACTGTATATTTTATGTAACAAGTTAATTTGAGTATGTTCGCAACAAATTGCATGTTTAAATTACTTTTGAGCTCACTTGGCCCAATCGGCCAAGTAAGCTTTTTTCATAACCCATCGTCTGTCATTGTCAATTTTCTCCTCATCAACTATTTGGCTAAAGTTAACCAAACTTGGCCACAATCATCAATAAGGTATTTAAAATGAATGTTGGACAGAAAGTCACAGATAAAAGGTCACGTTAACCAAACTTGGCCACATTCATCAATAAGGTATCTAGAATGAATGTAGGACAAAAAGTCACACACAAAAGGTCACGGACAAACAGTCACAGGACAAAAAGTCACCATTCATTTTTATACGAACGCAAAAATTGAAAAAATTTTGGTCGTATATTGGTATCACGTTGGCGTTGTCGTCTGCGTCGTTGTCGTCGTCGTCGTAGTCCGAAGACATTTGGTTTTCGCACTATGACTTTAGTATAAGTCAATAGAAATCTATGAAATTTTTACACAAGGTTTATGACCACAAAAGGAAGGTTTGGATTGATTTTGGGAGTTTTGGTCCCAACAGTTTAGGAATTAGGGGCCAAAAAGGGGCCCAAATAAGCATTTTTCTTGGTTTTCGCACCATAACTTAAGTATGAGTAAATAGAAATCTATGAAATTTAAACAGAAGGTTACGGACCATAAAAGGAAGGTTGGGATTGATTTTGGGAGTTTTAGTCCCTACAGTTTAGCAATAAAGGGCCCAAAGGGTCCCAAATTAAACTTTGTTTGATTTCATCAAAAAATGAATAATTGGGGTTATTTGATATGCCGAATCTAACTGTGTATGTAGATTCTTAATTTTTGGTCCCGTTTTCAAATTGGTCTAGATCTACATTAAGGTCCGAAGGGTCCAAAATTAAACTTAGTTTGATTTTAACAAAAATTGAATCCTTGGGGTTCTTTGATATGCTGAATCTAAAAATGTACTTAGAATTTTGATTATTGGCCTTGTTTTCAAGTTGGTCCAAATCGGGGTCCAAAATTAAACTTTGTTTGATTTAATCAAAAATTGAATAATTGGGGTTCTTTGATATGCCAAATATAACTGTGTATGTAGATTCTAAATAAATGGTCCTGTTTACAAATTGATCTACATTAAAGTCCAAAGGGTCCAAAATTAAACTAAGTTTGATTTTAACAAAAATTGAATTCTTGGGCTTCTTTGCTATGCTGAATCTAAACATGTACTTAGACTTTTGATTATGGGCCAAGTTTTCAAGTTGGTCCAAATCCGGATCCAAAATTATTATATTAAGTATTGTGCAATAGCAAGAAATTTTTAATTGCACAGTATTCAGCAATAGCAAGAAATCTTTAATTGCACAGTATTGTGTAATAGCAAGAAATCTTCAACAGTATTGTGCAATAGCAAGTATTTTCAATTGCACAGTATTGCGCAATAGCAAGAAATATCTAATTGCACAATATTGCGCAATAGCAAGAAATTTTCAATTGGAGTTATCTTTCTTTGTCCAGAATAGTAGTTGAATCAACGTAAATCATTGTTTTATACAATATACAATGTATATTCACTTTTACTACCAACTGATAAATTAAACCACTGATAACAAGCTTTTTTTTTTACATTTTAATACTTTATGATGTATTTAAATGAGTAGTTATTGTTGTTAACTCCATTAGAAATTTGAATTGAGATCAGTTTTGGAATAAGGGAAAGGATGATGTGAAAAAAAAAGTGGGGGGGGGGGGTATTTTTTTCTCATTTCAGATTTCATAAATAAAAAGAAAATTTCTTCAAAACATTTTTTTGAGAGGATTAATATTCAACAGCAAAGGGAATTGCTCAAAGGCAAAAAAAAATTTCAAGTTCATTAGACCACATTCATTCTGTGTTAGAAACCTATGCTGTGTCAACTATTTAATCACAATCCAAATTAAGAGCTGAATCCGGCTTGAATGTTGTGTCCATACTTGCCCCAACCGTTCAGGGTTCAAGCTCTGCGGTAGTATAAAGCTGCGTCCTGCAGAGCATCTGGTTGTAGTTTCTGGACATTAATTTGTATAAGTGTATGGATCTCTCTGAAATTGTACCACAAGGTTCACTACCACAAAGGGAAGACTTGGATTGAGTTTATGGAAATTTGCCCCAAACATGCAGGAATTAGAGGCCGTAAAGGAAAAAAAAGCATTTTTCTAGTTTCCAGACAGTTACTTGTGTTTAAGTGAATGATCTAACTAAAATTATACTACAAGGTTCTATACATCAAATAGAATGCTGAAATTGAGTTTGAGGGGTTTTGCTCCAAAGACTTAAATTATTTTTAATTTTTTGAGTGGTACATATTTTTTTTCTTCAAAATTTTCAAAATTTCAAATCTTTTGAAAAGCTTCAAGAAGAAATCTTCAAATGGACAGTATTGCTCAATCAATTTTTAAGATCCTTAACGACATTTTTTTTTGTGTCAGAAACCTATATTCTGTCAAAAATTTGATCATTATCCGAAATTTAGATAGCATCAGACTTGAATATTTTGTTCAAATTTGCCCGAACTGTTTAGGGTTTGCCCTCTGCATTCGTATCAGGCTGCGCTCGTTGAAACATTTTATTGTTTATTATCTTGAATATGATTATAATAAAGATAATCTGCAAACAACAATAATGTTCAACAAAGTAATATATACAAATCCAACAACATGACCAAAATGGTAATCCGTCACAAAAATATTCTCTTTACACTACTGAGTCAAATTTCATCAAACTTAGCCACAATCATCATTAAGCTTACTAGTTTAAAAATGTGTCTGTTGACCCTGCCAACCAAACAACATAGCCAACATGGATATAAATAGAATAAAGGGGCAATATGCGAGTTTTGTCTATTATTTTGTGAACTATTATAATTAAAGAAAATCTGAAAGGAGCAAAAAAAATTATCAAAATGAAAACCTTATCCAATTGTCTATATACATATAACCTGTCCGACTAATTCTTATAGGTAGTTATTGCCCATGAATGACAAATTTTAGCATTTGTTTTTCATATTTGCCCTTTATCATGAAAACCAAAATTTAGATAGATACAAATTTTTTTTACAATGCATTTTTATTATGATTGATAGTTAGACACTTTAAATCACAAAAATTATCAGAAAGTCAACATATTTTAAAAAGTACATTTGGGGATATAGTTTGTAGTCTGTCCTTCTTCATCTTATAGGAGGGATTGCCCGTAAATGAGGATTTGTCACCCTCTGTCATGTTTTGAGCAAAAACTTAGAGAAGATTGAGAGAAAATAAAAACACTAAATGATCTGTTATCAATAAAAAAAACAATTTGTTAAGAAGGCTATTCTCGTCTATAATGTTGGAAAATGTCCTTTTATGTTATGCACTGTTCTTTTAAGTTATGCACTGTCCTTTTAAGTTATGCACACAAGGACCAAGTTTAGCGACACAGGCTCTTTAGAGCTAGTCTCTAGTTTTTATACGACCGCAAAAATTTTAATTTTTTGGTCGTATATTGCTATCACGTTGGCGTCGTCGTCTGCGTCGTCGTCGTCGTCCGAATACTTTTAGTTTTCGCACTCTAACTTTAGTAAAAGTGAATAGAAAGCAATGAAATTTCAACACAAGGTTTATAACCACAAAAGGAAGGTTGGGATTGATTTTGGGAGTTTTGGTCCTAACATTTTTGGAATTAGGGGCCAAAAAGGGCCCAAATAAGCATTTTCTTGGTTTTCGCACTATAACTTTAGTTTAAGTGAATAGAAATCTATGAAATTTTGACATAAGGTTTATGACCACAAAAGGAAGGTTGGGATTGATTTTGGGAGTTTTGGTTCCAACAGTTTAGGAAATAAGGGCCAAAAAAGGGCCAAAATAAGCATTATTCTTGGTTTTCGCACAATAACTTTAGTATAAGTAAATAGAAATCAATGAAATTTTAACACAAGGTTTATGACCACGAAAGGAAGGTTGGGATTGATTTTTGGAGTTGAGGTCACAACAGTTTATGAATTAGGGGCCAAAAAGGGGCCCAAATAAGCATTATTCTTGGTTTTCGCACCATAACTTTAGTATAAGTAAATAGAAATCTATGAAATTTAAACACAAGGTTTATGACCATAAAAGGAAGGTTGGGTTTGATTTTGGGAGTTTTGGTCCTAACAGTTTAGGAATAAGGGGCCCAAAGGGTCCAAAATTGAACTTTGTGTGATTTCAACAAAAATTGAATAATTGGGGTTCTTTGATATGCCGAATCTAACTATGTATGTAGATTCTTAATTTTTGGTCCCGTTTTGAAATTGGTCTACATTAAGGTCCAAAGTGTTCAAAATTAAACTTAGTTTGATTTTAACAAAAATTGAATCCTTGTGGTTCTTTGATATGCTGAATTTAAAAATGTACTTAGATTTTTAATTATTGGCCTAGTTTTCAAGTTGGTCCAAATGGGGGTCCAAAATTAAACTTTGTTTGATTTCATCAAAAATTGAATAAATGGGTTCTTTGATATGCCAAATCTAACTGTGTATGTAGATTCTTAATTTTTGGTCCAGTTTTCAAATTGGTCTACATTAAGGTTCAAAGGGTCCAAAATTAAACTAAGTTTGATTTTAACAAAAATTAAATTCTTGGGCTTATTTGATATGCGTTATCTAAATATGTACTTTGATTTTTGATTATGGGCCCAGTTTTCAAGTTGGTCCAAATCAGGATTCCATATCAAGTATTGGGCAATAGCAAGACATTTTCAATTGCACAGTATTGCACAATAGCAAGAAATATCTAATTGCACAATATTTTGCAATAGCAATTAATTTTCAATTGGAGTTATCTTTCTTTGTATAGAATAGTAGTTGATAATATATGTTGGAAATTTGCCAGACATAAATTTGCCAGACATGACTATGATGTCATTTTCTATTTTTATTTGCCAATAACTTTATGTAAATAACTTCATTGGAAATTTGCCAATATAAAATGTTGCTGATGAAGCTTTTTTTCCTTATCTTATCTAAAATGTTTTTAGATAATGTATGTTGGACATTTGCCAGACACTCTATAACTATAAACTCACAAGTGATACTCTGACAAAGGGAAGATGTTATAGTTAATAATATTTATTTACTTTACTGAGTTCTTTTCTGGATACTGTATAACTATCAACTCACAAATGATACTCCGACAAAGGGAAGATGTTAAAGTTAATAATATTTATTTTCTTTACTGAGTTCTTCTCTGGATACTCTATAAACTAACAAGTGATACTCTGGTGATACTCTGACGAAGGAAATATGTTATAGTTAATAATATTTCATTACTTTTCTAAGTTCTTCTCTGTATACTCTATGACTATAAACTCACAAGTGATACTCGGACAAAGGGAAGATGTTATAGTTAATAATATTTATTTACTTTACTGAGTTCTTCTCTGGATACTCTATAACTATCAACTCAAATGTGATACTCTGACAAAGGGAAGATGTGATAGTTAATAATATTCCATTACTTTACTGAGTACTTCTCTGGATACTCTATAACTATAAACTCGCAAAGTTCTTTTCTCGATACTCTATAACTATAAACTCACAAGTGATACTCTGACAAAGGGAAGATGTTATAGTTAATACTACTTCATTACTTTACTGAGTTCTTCTCTGGATACTCTATAACTATAAACTCACAAGTGATACTCTGACAAAGGGAAGATGTTATAGTTAATAATATTTATTTACTTTACTGAGTTATTCTCTGGATACTGTATAACCATAAACTCACAATTGATGATCTGACAAAGGGAAGATGTTATAGTTAATAATATTTCATTACTTTACTGACTTCTTCTCTGGATACTTTATCAACTCACAAGTGATACTCTGACAAAGGGAAGATGTTATAGTTAATACTACTTCATTACTTTACTGAGTTCTTCTCTGGATACTCTATAACTATAAACTCACAAGTGATACTCTGACAAAGGGAAGATGTTATAATCAATAATATTTATTTACTTTACTGAGTTCTTCTCTGGATACTGTATAACTATAAACTCACAATTGATAATCTGACAAAGGGAAGATGTTATAGTTAATAATATTCATTACTTTACTGACTTCTTCTCTGGATACTCTATCAACTCATAAGTGATACTCTGACTAAGGGAAGATATTAAAGTTAATACTATTTCATTACTTTACTGAGTTCTTCTCTAGATACTCTATAACTATAAACTCACAAGTGATACTCTGACAAAGGGAAGATGTTATAGTTAATAATATTTATTTACTTTACTGAGTTCTTCTCTGGATACCCTATAACTTTAAACTCACAAGTGATACTCTGACAAAGGAAGATGTTATAGTTTATAATATTTCATTACTTTACTGAGTTCTTCTCTGGATACTCTATCAACTAATAAATGATACTCTGACAAAGGGAAAGTGTTATAGTTAATAATATTTCATTCCTTTACTGAGTTCTTCTCTGGATACTCTATAACTATAAACTCACAAGTGATACTCTGACAAAGGAAAGATGTTATAGTTAATAATATTTAATTACTTTGCTGACTTCTTCTCTGGACACTCCATAACTATAAACTCACAAGTGATACTCTGACAAAGGGAAGATGTTATAGTTAATAATATTTATTTACTTTCCTGAGTTCTTCTCTGGATACTGTATAACTATAAACTCCTAAGTGATACTCGAACAAAGGGAAGATGTTATAGTTGATAATATTTCATTACTTGACTGAGTACTTCTCTGGATACTCTATAACTATGAACTCACAAGTGATACTCTGACAAAGGGAAGATGTTATAGTTAATAATATTTCATTCTTTACTAAATTCTTCTCTGGATACTCTATAACTATCAACTCACAAGTGATACTCTGACTGAGGTAAGATGTTATAGTTAATAATATTTCATTACTTTACTGAGTTCTTCTCTGGATACTCTATAACTATAAACTCACAAGTGATACTCTGACAAAGGGAAGATGTTATAATCAATAATATTTATTTACTTTACTGAGTTCTTCTCTGGATACTGTATAACTATAAACTCACAAGTGATACTCTGACAAAGGGAAGATGTTATAGTTAATAATATTTGATTACTTTGCTGACTTCTTCTCTGGATACTCTATAACTATAAACTCACAAGTGATACTCTGACAAAGGGAAGATGTTATAGTTAATAATATTTATTTACTTTACTGAGTTCTTCTCTGGATACCCTATAACTTTAAACTCACAAGTGATGATCTGACAAAAGGAAGATGTTATAGTTAATAATATTTCATTACTTTACTGACTTCTTCTCTGGATACTTTATCAACTCACAAGTGATACTCTGACAAAGGGAAGATGTTATAGTTAATACTACTTCATTACTTTACTGAGTTCTTCTCTGGATACTCTATAACTATAAACTCACAAGTGATACTCTGACAAAGGGAAGATGTTATAATCAATAATATTTATTTACTTTACTGAGTTCTTCTCTGGATACTGTATAACTATAAACTCACAATTGATAATCTGACAAAGGGAAGATGTTATAGTTAATAATATTCATTACTTTACTGACTTCTTCTCTGGATACTCTATCAACTCATAAGTGATACTCTGACTAAGGGAAGATATTAAAGTTAATACTATTTCATTACTTTACTGAGTTCTTCTCTAGATACTCTATAACTATAAACTCACAAGTGATACTCTGACAAAGGGAAGATGTTATAGTTAATAATATTTATTTACTTTACTGAGTTCTTCTCTGGATACCCTATAACTTTAAACTCACAAGTGATACTCTGACAAAGGAAGATGTTATAGTTTATAATATTTCATTACTTTACTGAGTTCTTCTCTGGATACTCTATCAACTAATAAATGATACTCTGACAAAGGGAAAGTGTTATAGTTAATAATATTTCATTCCTTTACTGAGTTCTTCTCTGGATACTCTATAACTATAAACTCACAAGTGATACTCTGACAAAGGAAAGATGTTATAGTTAATAATATTTAATTACTTTGCTGACTTCTTCTCTGGACACTCCATAACTATAAACTCACAAGTGATACTCTGACAAAGGGAAGATGTTATAGTTAATAATATTTATTTACTTTCCTGAGTTCTTCTCTGGATACTGTATAACTATAAACTCCTAAGTGATACTCGAACAAAGGGAAGATGTTATAGTTGATAATATTTCATTACTTGACTGAGTACTTCTCTGGATACTCTATAACTATGAACTCACAAGTGATACTCTGACAAAGGGAAGATGTTATAGTTAATAATATTTCATTCTTTACTAAATTCTTCTCTGGATACTCTATAACTATCAACTCACAAGTGATACTCTGACTGAGGTAAGATGTTATAGTTAATAATATTTCATTACTTTACTGAGTTCTTCTCTGGATACTCTATAACTATAAACTCACAAGTGATACTCTGACAAAGGGAAGATGTTATAATCAATAATATTTATTTACTTTACTGAGTTCTTCTCTGGATACTGTATAACTATAAACTCACAAGTGATACTCTGACAAAGGGAAGATGTTATAGTTAATAATATTTGATTACTTTGCTGACTTCTTCTCTGGATACTCTATAACTATAAACTCACAAGTGATACTCTGACAAAGGGAAGATGTTATAGTTAATAATATTTATTTACTTTACTGAGTTCTTCTCTGGATACCCTATAACTTTAAACTCACAAGTGATACTCTGACAAAGGGAAGATGTTATAGTTAATAATATTTCATTACTTTACTAAGTTCTTCTCTAGATACTCTATCAACTAATAAGTGATACTCTGACAAAGGGAAAGTGTTATAGTTAATAATATTTCATTACTTTACTGAGTTCCTCTCTGGATACTGTATAACTATAAACTCACAAGAGATAATCTGACTAAGGGAAGATGTTATAGTTAATAATATTTATTTACTTTACTGAGTTCTTCTCTTGATACTGTATAACTATAAACTCACAAGTGATACTCCGTCAAAGGGAAGATTTTATAGTTAATAATATTTCATTACTTTACTGAGTTCTTCTCTGGATACTCTATCAACTCATAAGTGATACTCTGACAAAGAGAAGATGTTATAGTTAATATCATTTCATTACTTTACTAAATTCTTCTCTGGATACTCTATAACTATAAACTCACAAGTGATACTCTGACAAAGGGAATATGTTATAGTTAATAATATTTCATTACTTTACTGAGTTCTTCTCTGGATACTCTATAACTATAAACTCACAAGTGATACTCTGACAAAGGGAAGATTTTATAGTTAATAATATTTATTTACTTTACTGAGTTCTTCTCTGAATACCCTATAACTACAAACTCACAAGTGATACTCCGACAAAGGGAAGATGTTATAGTTAGTAATATTTATTTATTTTACTGAGTTCTTCTCTGGATACTCTATAATTATAAACTCACAAGTGATACTCTGACAAAGGGAATATGTTATAGTTAATAATATTTCATTACTTTACTGAGTTCTTCTCTGGATACTCTATAACTATAAACTCACAAGTGATACTCTGACAAAGGGAAGATTTTATAGTTAATAATATTTATTTACTTTACTGAGTTCTTCTCTGAATACCCTATAACTACAAACTCACAAGTGATACTCCGACAAAGGGAAGATGTTATAGTAAGTAATATTTATTTACTTTACTGAGTTCTTCTCTGGATACTCTATAATTATAAACTCACAAGTGATACTCCGACAAATGGAAGATGTTATAGTTAATAATATTTCATTACTTTATTGAGTTCTTCTCTGGATACTCTATAACTATAAACTCACAAGTGATACTCTGACAAAGGGAAGATGTTATAGTTAATAATATTTCATTACTTTACTGAGTACTTCTCTGGATACTCTATAACTATAAATTCACAAGTGATACTCTGACAATGGGAAGATGTTATAGTTAATAATATTTGATTACTTTACTGACTTCTTCTCTGGATACTCTATCAACTCATAAGTGATACTCTGACAAAGAGAAGATGTTATAGTTAATAATATTTCATTACTTTACTGAGTTCTTCTCTGGATACTCTATAACTATAAACTCACAAGTGATACTCTGACAAAGGGAAGATGTTATAGTTAATAATATTTCATTACTTTACTGAGTACTTCTCTGGATTCTCTTTAACTATAAACTCACCAGTGATACTCTGACAAAGAGAAGATGTTATAGTTAATAATATTAGATTTCTTTACTAATTTCTTCTCTGGATACTCTATAACTATAAACTCCCAAGTGATACTCTGACTAAGGGAAGACGTTATAGTTAATAATATTTCATTACTTTACTGAGTTCTCCTCTGGATACTGTATAACTATAAACTGACAAGTGATACTCTGACTAAGAGAAGATGTTAT
Organism: Mytilus edulis; assembly: GCF_963676685.1. NCBI lineage: Eukaryota > Metazoa > Mollusca > Bivalvia > Mytilida > Mytilidae > Mytilus > Mytilus edulis. Next base: position 64,066,937 of record NC_092352.1, read on the forward strand.
AGTTAATAATATTTCATTACTTTACTGAGTTCTTCTTTGGATACTCTATAACTATAAACTTACAAGTGATACTCTGACAAAGGGAAGATGTTATAGTTAATAAAATTTATTTACTTGACTGAGTTCTTCTCTGGATACCCTATAACTACAAACTCACAAGTGATACTCCGACAAATGGAAGATGTTATAGTTAATAATATTTCATTACTTTACTGAGTTCTTCTCTGGATACTCTATAACTATAAACTCACAAGTGATACTCTGACAAAGGGAAGATTTTATAGTTAATAAAATTTATTTACTTGACTGAGTTCTTCTCTGGATACCCTATAACTACAAACTCACAAGTGATACTCCGACAAAGGGAAGATGTTATAGTTAATAATATTTATTTACTTTACTGAGTTCTTCTCTGGATACTCTATAACTGTAAATTCACAAGTGATACTCTGACAATGGGAAGATGTTATAGTTAATAATATTTGATTACTTTACTGACTTCTTCTCTGGATACTCTATCAACTCACAAGTGATACTCTGACTAAGGGAAGATGTTATAGTTAATAATATTAGATTACTTTACTGAGTTCTCCTCTGGATACTGTATAACTATAAACTGACAAGTGATACTCTGACTAAGAGAAGATGTTATAGTTAATAATATTTCATTACTTTACTGAGTTCTTCTTTGGATACTCTATAACTATAAACTTACAAGTGATACTCTGACAAAGGGAAGATGTTATAGTTAATAAATTTATTTACTTGACTGAGTTCTTCTCTGGATACCCTATAACTACAAACTCACAAGTGATACTCCGACAAAGGGAAGATGTTATAGTTAATAATATTTATTTAATTTACTGAGTTCTTCTCTGGATACTCTATAACTATAAACTCACAAGTGATACTCTGACAAAGGGAAGATGCTATAGTTAATGATATTTCATTACTTTACTGAGTTCTTCTCTGGATACTCTATAAACTCACAAGTGATACTCTGACAAAGGAAAAATATTTTTTCACAAAATTGCTAAAAATTAATTACGTTTCAAAGTAAGAAAGATTCCAAGAAACGCTCAGATTGCATGATTTTGCGTTATTTTTTTCATAGCTTCAGGGGACCTTCAGCGGCCTCAGACCCTCCCCAAAAAATTTTCACCTCGCTACGCTCGGCGAATATATTTTGCCTCACTATTGATAGAGGCTAGTTACGGCCCTATATAAATAAAGGCAACAGTAGTATACCGCTGTTCAAAACTCATAAGTCCATGGACAAAAAACAAAATCGGGGTAACAAACTAAAACCAATAAATACTACCATAAATTATTACGCCAAATACATTAATGTTATGGCATATATATGGATTGTTATATGAAAGCTGGATAAAGAGGTTGTGAAAAAGCATTGTTTATGATTTTTTAAATTATGATTCTTTTAATGAAAAATCTAGCGTAAAAGCATCAGTATCACAAATACATAAGGGAGAAAGCTTATAAAGAGCCCCATGATAATATAGTGATGTGCTAAGACTGCCAATGAGACAACTAAGCACAAGGATCAATAGATGAGGTTATTAACAAACAAAAGGTCACTATACAGCCTTCACCAATAAGCAAAATATAAACTTTACATACTGTATAGTCGGCTATAAAATGTGTTTGCATGAAAAAATGTGAAACAACTCAAAGGAGAAAAGAAAAACCTGATGTATTCTTAAAAGAATTCTGAAATTTACAAACCAACAACAACCAATGAATTATAGGCTCCTGACTAAACACAAGCATACATAAATGTGAAGTGTTCTATATTTGTGCGGGCTCACTCAATACCCTAGCTAAACAGGGACATGTGTGCAGATAAGGCCCTGGTCTGCTAAAGTTTAAACAAAACTCTGATGATTATGTTGCAGAGGTTTACAGCAGATGATGGATTATGAGGAAGATGACTTTGAAGATGTGTTCTGTCAAACCTTTGAGGTTGGTATACAATCATGAATCAAAAGTTTTTCTATATTTCACAAGTTCTATATGTGTTATATAAAAATATGATTACTCTTATTTCTTGTCTGAAAACAAACCCATAGTTTGTGCATTTTAAATCAGGTTAAGTAAATATTAAGGTGTTAAACCACCATTGATTTCCCCCTATTAGTCTTTGCACTTTTAAGAAAATATGCAGAATTTTTCTTTTTTTCAATAAAGAAATACTTGGTATGAGCAAAGTTCTATCCTATGCATGATAAATGTAAAAAATCTTCAAATTCTCCAAATTGTGTTCAATATCTATCAAATAAACCTCAAATTAAATATTTTTTTAATTTATTCATTCAGGTGTACTTCATCTTTGACAGGACCGGTACCCAATTATCTTCCCCATTACTTCATTGCTTTTTTTAATCATATTGAAGGGCTGATTTTTTATTCCCTATTTTCATTTTTCAAATATCAATTACTTTCTTATACATGAAACCCCTTTCATGGTTTCCTGGGGTTGATAAAAAGGTCATATCAGGTAAAAAAATAGTATTATATAGATTAATTTTATTCTTTTCTTGGTAAAATTCATAATTGAACTTTTGCCACTCAATCAGATAATCATCCACCCTATACATATGAAAATCAGGGGCCTCGGTGGCCGAGTGGTCTAAGTAGTTACTACTGTAATCACTAGCCAGTCAACACTGAGGTTGTGAGTTCACACCCCGCTCTTGCAGGTACACTCGACTTCTATCTTAATTGACTAGGATTGTCAGTTTTCCTGTCGAAGGTCGTTGGTTTTCTCCAGGTACTTCGGCTTCCTCCACAAATAAAAACTGGCCGTCATGAAATAGCTTGAATGCGGTGCTTAAAAGTGGTGTTAAAACACCAAAAATCAGATCAAATCATATGAAAATCACATAAATTTTAAAAACAGTTAAATGAATAAGCTTTGACATCTTTGCATAATTTCCATCTCTGTACCGTAGACAATTTAAAAGACTAGATTTATTAAAGGGACATCATTCAAATGTACATTTTACTTGGCTGGTTTCCTGTAACTTTCCAGTTGTTTAGTTATGCATGATCACCCATAAAATTGGTAGACTTCGAAACTCAGATCAGAACATGGCGAAGTTTGAGTCAGAGGTTTAATCCTAAAAAACAGTTGTTTTTTTATCAACATTTTTTTTTTGTCGTAAATGTAACCATTAGTGTTATTGTGGTTTCTTTTTTCAATCTTCCATCTGATTGTTAAATATCAATCTGTTTACAGTAGGCTGTCCATTTGAATGATATCAGTTGAAAGAAACTATTGAGAAGATTCAATTTTGGGTTTAGTTTTTGATTGTTTTAAAAACTGACTGCTCGTATATAAATTAATATTGTTTAAATTTGATCGTGTCTTTTCGTCGAGCCTGTGAATTATGTCGCAGAAAGCTTGACATAGGCACAGTGATCCGGCGGCGGCGGCATAAGCTAACTTCTTTAAAGCTATATATTTTAGAAAGTGGAAGACCTGGATGCTTCATACTTTGTATATAGATACCGCATGTTACGAAGTTTCCGTCAATCACATGCCCAATGTCCTTGATCTCATTTTCATAGTTCAGTGACTACTTGAAAAAATGTTTGTTTTTTTTGTAATATGAAATTCTCTCTTGTAATCACTTATAGGATACCTATATTTGGTATGTGCATACCTTACAAGGTCCTCATGTCCGTCAGACAGTTTTCACTTGACCTCGACCTCATTTCATGGATCCGTAAACAAGGTTAAGTTTTGGTGGTCAAGTCCATATCTTGGATACTATAAGCAATATGTCTAGTATATTCGGTGTATGGAAGGACTGTTAGGTGTACATGTCCAACTCGTCGGTGTCTTCTGACCTTGACCTCATTTTCGCATTGGTTCAGTGGTTATAGTTAAGTTTTAGAGTTGGTTTTTTTCTAATACTATATACAGTTAAAAACCAATTGTTCAGAGAACAATTGAAGGTCTTTCCACCAGTTTATATCTATTTTGATATTAAAATATAAAAAATCATTTTAAAATATCAGTTCATATGGCTTTATGATGTATAGATATGAATTTAAAGCAAAGGTCAAAATCTAGAACGTCAAATTAACCTATGACCTTGACCTCAATTTCAAGGTCACAAACTGAGGATTTCAAATCAAAAGAGCCTAGTCTCTAATATGTATGGTTAATAAGTGATATCACTTTAAACATAATTTAAGATATGATAGGGGCTTAAACTCCCATTCATTGTTTACGCACCCTTTCAACTAAAATTATTTAGTTACTAGTACCACATGTCGCAACTAACAATTTATACAAAATAATTTGTCGATATCTTATAAGGTTAATGAAAATGAGTGAAAATAAGACAAATTCAAAAATTAGAATATGAACTTGACCTTTGACCTTGACCTAATTTTCATTTTTTTGGACCAAGGACCTCAAATCAAAAGATCCTAAGTCTCTATAACTTATGGTGTTCCAGTTTAAAATACATTTCAAAATTTCAAATACCAAAAGGGAAATAACTCTCATATGGAGCGTTCATTTTGCTTCGGTCGAAATTGGACAAATTATGCGAAGGATATAACGAGCAATTTATAAAATAAATTTGTCGTAATCTTTACGGTTGCGAAGGAGTTGTGATCACAAGGAAAACAGTGTTTGGGGAGATAAAAAAAAATAATCAGAAGAAAAACAATAGGTCTTTCCACAGAAAAGTGGAAAGACCTAATAAGCTAAGTCAACTATATTTGGTGTATGAAAATATTTTATAATATATATGTCAGTCGCACAGGTTTTATTTGACCTTGACCTCATTGTCATGGTGCAATGGTTATAGTTAAATAAAGGCAACAGTAGTATACCGCTGTTCAAACTCATGAATCCATGGAAAAAAAACAAAATCGGGGTAACAAACTAAAACTGAGGGAAACGTATTAAATATAAGAGGAGAACAACGACACAACACTACAATGTAACACACGCAGAAACGGACCTAGAATCAGACAAAATCCAACGAGAATAACAAATATAACATCAAAACCAAATACATGAATTTGGGATCGACAAGTACTACTTGTCTATCCCAAAGACAAGTAAGTTTTTATACGACCGCAAAAATTGAAAATTTTTTGGTCGTATATTGGTATCACGTTGGCGTCGTCGTCGTCTGAAGACATTTGGTTTTCGCACTTTTACTTTAGTAAAAGTGAATAGAAATCTATGAAGTTTTAACATAAGGTTTATGACCATAAAAGGAAGGTTGGGATTGATTTTGGGTGTTTTGGTCCCAACAGTTTAAGAATTAGGGGCCAAAAACAGGTCCCAAAATAAGCATTTTTCTTGGTTTTTGCACAATAACTTTAGTATAAGTTAATAGAAATCTATGACATTTTAACACAAGGTTTATTACCACAAAAAAAAAGGTTTGGGTTGATTTAGGGAGTTTTGGTCCCAACGAATTAGGGGCCAAAAAGGTCCAAAATTAAACTTTGTTTGATTTCATCAAAAATTGAACTATTGGGGTTCTTTGATATGCTGAATATAAAAATCTACTTAGATTTTTGATTATGGGCCCAATTTTCAAGTTGGTCCAAATCAGGATCCAAAATTTTTATATTAAAGGGAAATTCCGCGATTTTTTACTTATCATCTAATTATGTTCATCTTAACATAAAAAACACATTTGCAAAGTTTTAAATTTATAGTCCTTCTAATAACGGAGAAAATCAAGTATTTGTAACTTTTTTGGTTGAATTCTCGAGTGGGTCGTGACGTATTAGCCCGATTTATTGAATTCTGGGAAAAAATAAAATCTGTTCAACTCTTATAGCTTATCGACAATATACGTAATTAAAAGCGCACAGCTGACGAATGGTCGAAGTTATTAACCACAATTTAAGAATGAACGAAAGTGAATATGCATATATATACCGTTTTGTATTGATTGAATTAAACTCCTATAAAATTATCTCTAGTAAATGTTTTTGAATAAATTTAATTAATTATTGTTGAGATTTTTTTCATAAAATATTTATTGAACATTTTTACTGATATTGAACTGAAAATATTTCAATTCTTTTTACCGTTATTGTTTTGATAATCATTTCAATGCAACTAATGTGTGAGCAGAGTGTGTATATTATTTTGTAAAGGTCACTGTATATTTCTCGGCTTGAGGTCAATTCGTTTACCTTGTAGCTATTTAGCCGCAGGTGTGAGTTCAAGCGTACACAGGTATAAATGTTGTTATTTGGAAAGGATAAACAGAAAGAATTAGAAAGAGTATATGCTGCCATGATGTTAATACACTAAGATTTAATACACGATGAGAATAAAGATACAATAATTAAATTGTGTAAATTAATTGAAAATAAAATTCTGATTCGTAATTCCGAAAGTGTATAAAAATAAAAGGAAACAATTTTTAATTACTTTCTTAGCGGCAATTGGCGTGAAGATTCAAATATGAAGCAAAAAATAGTAGTTTTAATCTTTAATAAAAACTAAATGCAATATTACCCAATTTGATATACCATTGTACATCTGTTTGATATCTTGTACAGATAAACGACAGGATTACCATACAAGCATTTATAGTCAACACAATCAGAAAGAGTTCCCATCGTTAGACGGGGAATATGAAGGCTTCCAAGAATGAACAAGTGACATGTCTAACTCTGAACAGTTAGAAAACAGACTATCGACATCGACCGCTTGTTCTTGATATTTGAAACTGTATGCATATATATACGTATACGTTTATGATATAGTGATGAGTTCTTGCGTCTGACAAAAACTAAATTCCTTCATGGTTATATCTTGCCATACGTTTATATTGGTTTGTAAGGTGATTACTCAAAATCGTTATTTGAAAATCCTGTTTGTGAGATGTAGATTCATTTCAATACAGAAATTTCGTCTATATATTTCACAAGTGTATAACACGGAGAAGCTCTGAAGGTTCATTACTCCCATTTTGTTTGGGTGTGGACCATCGATGTTTACAGCAATATCAAAGAATAAGGTGAAGATGGTAGAAAGAACTATGGGCGTCATGTGGCAAATATTACATGCATATCGGACAATGAGTTGTCAATCTGTATGAAAAGATTTCCAATACAACTATATTATTGAGAAGGAATGTTTACATGCTATACTCTCGTACTAGTATTACAGGGTTCTTGTGGCGTTCACCTTAGACACACATCGTTTGAACGATGTTTAAAAAAAGACAGAACCAATTTAATGTCATATTTCCCTATTTTTTAAATATAACTAAATTCTTTTATCTGACAAGAATACCCCTATTTAGCGAACAAGTAATTTATTCTTTTTTCTGTTATTGAATACCAAGAAAGAAAATAAATCCCGAAATTAATTTGAAACTTTGATACTCAAAAGTTTCCCAGCAAAATATTCACATCCCCTGGGGATAATTAGTGTTCGTCCAGTGGCATATATAACAATTGTGATGACGAACTCCTTCCTTTGTTTGAGAACAATCTTATTGAAATATAAATCTGTGATTTTCCTAGGTCCACAGCTTCAATGAACCAAAGCAAAAGTTATACATCGACCTGTATTTAAATCAAATTGGTTCTCTTCTTCTTTTGGTATACAACTGTAGTCTATCGACATTCGATGATTACATACTGTTGGCATACGTGGACTAGTCTATTTTCAACACTTTTACCCCTATTTATTCAAAATATATGTTTTTTTCTTATGTTCAATGTATACACGTATATATTTTAAATTGCGCTATAGTTCCGTAACTTTCTATCCAGTCGTATAAACGAATCGTCGGCAAGTGCGTACATTTTTTTAAATCAATATTTCTGGTCTGTTCCAATCTGTCCTTCACTATTGACAATGACTATATATTACATTTTCCCAAATTCACCCTTGGAAAAAATATTTAAATAGATTTTAATTTCATCAAATCTTATTTTTTGGGTATTATTTATATTTTTATGAATTATATTCTTTACACCAGAAATGTTATTTATAAACAAGCGTATGAGTTTAGTAATGACAAGTAAGACAGAGTTGTATATTATACATCTGATAGTTCAAAATGGAAAGTTATAAGTTATAAGTTATCAGCCGTGTACACTGATCAATACCTGCAGAAGTGAAACGATGCATGAACTTGCAAGCCCGACAGGAAATCGCTGGAATACCTGGACGTGTCACCTCACACCCCTCACAATACCTTTGGAAGTAATACCTTTAGCCATGCTGGTGATCAGATGAGGGAAGATCAAAATATATTTGAAAAAAGTTTATTACTTTAAAAAATTATGAACAAATTTGATTTTCGAAAACAATTTTCACGGAACACTTAATTATGATTTCAACTTTGACTTTTCACCTAATTCCAATATCAACAGTTTAAAAACAACAGACCATGGTATTTTAAAAAAAAGTAAGAATATTTTCCGTATCAAGTTAGTTAGTCGGATTAAACAACCGTACGATTGACAAGATATCGACACGCAATTACGACTACATCGGTTACTGTAGTTTTGTTTCTTTGTGGTTTATAGACATATCGTTTTTATTCATCGGGAAAGAAGACAAGATGGCGGATCTCGGAGAATTGATACTCTAAATTTAAAATCGATGGTGATCGCTTATCTAGCGGAATAAAACTTTAATATCTATGAATTTGAGCATTTTTATACAGAATGAACATAATATCAATTTTTGATTTTTTTGCGAAGTTTCCCTTTAAGTATTGGGCAATAGCAAGTAATTTTTGATTGCACAGTATTTAGCAATAGCAAGAAATCTTCAATTGCACAGTATTGTGCAATAGCAAGAATTTTTCAATTGCACAGTATTGCGCAATAGCAAGAAATCTTCAATTGCACAGTATTGTGCAATAGCAAGATATCTTCAATTGCACAGTATTTAGCAATAGCAAGAAATCTTCAATTGCACAGTATTGTGCAATAGCAAGAATTTTTCAATTGCACAGTATTGCGCAATAGCAAGAAATCTTCAATTGTACAGTATTGTGCAATAGCAAGATATCTTCAATTGCACAATTATTGCGCAATAGCAAGAAATATCTAATTGCACAATATTGCTCAATAGCAAGAAATTTCAATTGCACAGTTTTTGTCGAGCCTGCAACTTTTGTTGCAGAAAGCTCGACATAGGGATAGTGATGCGGCGGCGGCTACGGCGGCGGCTTTAGCTAACTTCTTAAAAGGTTTATATTTTAGAAGGTGAAAGACCTGGATGCTTCATACTTTGTATATAGATGCCTCATGTTACGAAGTTTCCGTCAGTCACATGTCCAATGTCCTTAACCTCATTTTCATGGTTCAGTGACCACTTGAAAAAAAAGTTCAAAATTTGTGTAATGTTGAATTCTCTCTTATTATAAGTAATAGGATAACTATATTTGGTATGTGCGTACCTTGCAAGGTCCTCATGCCCGTCAGACAGTTTTCACTTGACCTCGACCTCATTTCATGGATCAGTGAACAAGGTTAAGTTTTGGTGGTCAAGTCCATATCTCAGATACTATAAGTAATAGGGCTAGTATATTTGGTGTATGGAAGGACTGGAAGGTGTACATGTCCAACTGGCAGGTGTCATCTGACCTTGACCTCCTTTTCATGGTTCAGTGGTTATAGTTAAGTTTTTGTGTTTTGGTCTGTTTTTCTCATACTTTATGCAATAGGTCTACTATATTTGTTGTATGGAATGGTTGTAAGGTGTACATGTCTAGCGGGCAGATGTCATCTGACCTTGACCTCATTTTCATGGTTCAGTGGTCAAAGTTAAGTTTTTAAGTTTTGGTCTTTTTATCTAATATTATATGCCAAAGGTCAACTATATTTGGTGTATGGAAATATATTATGGTCTATATGTCAGTCTCTCATGTTTTATTCGACCATGAGCTCAATTGCACGGTTCATTGCACAGTGTTAAGTTTTTGTGTTGTGGTCTATTATTCTTGAAACTATAAGTAATAGGTCAACTATATTTGTTGTATGGAAGCTTTGTTAGCTGTACATGTCTGCCTGGCATGGTTCATCTGACCTTGAACTACTTTTCATGGTTCATTGGTCTTTGTTTAGCTATCTTGGTTAATGTTAAGTTTATGTGACAGTTGTCAAGCTTTATACTTAGGACTATCAACATAAAATCAATGATTAGTAAAGAAGGCGAGACATTTCAGTGTGTGCACTCTTGTTATGAAATATTCTTTGAAAATTGGAGTTATCTTTCTTTGTCCAGAATAGTAATTGAATCAACTTAAATCATATACAATGTATATTCACTTTTACTACCAACTAGTCAATTAAAACAATCTTTACCATTCAGTAATTACAAGAACTTTTTTAACATTTGAATATTTTATGATGCATTTAAATGAGTAGTTATTTTTGCAAACTCCATTAGAAATTTGAATTGAGATCAGTTTTGGAATAAGGGAAAGGGGAATGTGAGAAAAAAATTTGGGGGGGGGGGGTCAATTTTTCTTATTTCAGATTTCATAAATAAAAAGAAAATTTCTTCAAACATTTTTTTGAGAGAATTAATATTCAACAGCATAGTGAATTGCTAAAAGGCAAAAAAAAAAAATTAAGTTCATTAGACCACATTCATTCTGTGTCAGAAACCTATGCTGTGTCAACTATTTAATCACAATCCAAATTTAGAGCTGAATCCAGCTTGAATGTTGTGTCCATACTTGCCCCAAATGTTCAGGGTTAAAGATGACTGGCGCCACTTAGATTTTACATCCAAGATAATAGGTAGAAGTAAATATATTTTCTGCTGCCTTGGTCATTAGAAATTAAAATTGAAATAGTGAGAAATGGGTGTTGGCCATTGGTGTAGAAATAGCGAGAAATTTAGAGAAAACTCTCTAAGACGAGCAACTTTTTCTGTGCCAAATTAAGCAAGGGGTGTTCTTCATTCATACTATTTCGAAAATTCCGGAAACGTTGAGTACCCTTAAAAAATGCTATTTTTCTATCAAAAAAGCTGCGGCACCATATGTGTTTGACATTGCAATTACACCCAAAGGTTTTGATAATTCAGAATTCGATTTTTTTTTCAATGGATCTTTGATAGTGAAAAGGCAGGACCAAATAATGCTACCATTGTCGCCTATGTAAATAATTACTTGCTTGTAACCTTATGTGACAGTGTAATAAAGCTTTATATTAAGGATTGTCAACATAATATCAATGATTAGTAAAGAAGGTGAGACATTTCAGCATCGACACTCTTGTTTATATACTGTAATTGTACTTATTTTCACGGTGTATTTATTTTCACGAATTTACAGTTGGTTTATTATCGCAAAAATAAATACATGCAAATCTAAATCCAACCTTTTAACTGAAAATTTACTGTTCATATATGCATTTAAACTTGACCTTTCATGGTGACATGACAGGTTTACAACTCTGTTAATCTGATAAATAAACAAACTAGAATAATTTGAACAGGTGACAAGTAAAAACCAATTAAAGATCAAAGAAACAATAATGACTCGAGATTATCTTGAACCATATGACTTTTCTATTGTTGTTATCGATTGATTTACAAACATGTGTGTATAGTACAAGACAATGTTTTTGAAATCTTCACTAATCATTTGATAACAAACAAAATTGTAATTATAATTATATTTTATGATATAAAACAAGCACAAATAAATACACAGGATTATTAACAAATAAACAAAGTTACAAAAGTTTCTCATTTACCGAATGTGAATAAGGAGGCGGGTCTGGGCTTTGAACTAGCTGTCAGTAACTGCGAGTACTCTCAGATCTGAACAGTGTCTTTTTTTTGTTGGGATAAAAAAAAAAAGTACCCGGCCATGACTACTCAGTGGTTTTGTTAGAAGTATTTTCTATTTTATCCATCTAATGAGTTAAGCATTTTTCTTCTGACTATGATAGTTTTTTTATGTTGTACTGTTGCATCACTGTCCAAGGTTAGCTGGAGGGTTTGTATCCTGCTAACATGTTTAACCCTGCCACATTCCGTATGTATCTTTCACTAGTTATTTCGGGGACTTTTATAAATTACTCATATTGCTATGCATTATTGGTATTGCTAATTGTTGAAGGTTGTACAGTGACCTATAGTTAATTTCTGTGTCACTTTTATACGACATTTTTTAAGGTCGTATATTGGTATCACTTAGTCGTCGTCATCGTCTTCGTCCAAAGACATTTGGTTTTCATACAATAACTTTAGTATAAGTAAATTTAAATCTATGAAATTGAAACACAAGGTTTTTTACCAAAAAAGGAAGGTTGAAATTGATTTGTAGGGTTATGGTCCCAATAGTTTAGGAATGAGGGGTCAAAAAGGGGCCAAAATAAGCATTTTTCAAGTTTCCAGACAATAACTTGTGGAATGTTGTATGTATCTCTCTGAAATTATACCACAAGATGCATACCACAAAGGGATGGTAAGAATCTCCATTGGAAATTTGAATTGAGATTATGACCATTTCATAAGGGAAAGAATTTGTTTCTCTGGAAAAAGGGGGAGGGTGTAGGTTGAAAAAAATGTGGGGGGGGGGGTGTTTACAGATTCAGATTTGAGGATTCAAAAAAAGAAAATATCTTCAAATAATTTTTTTTTGGGGGGGAGGGCAATCGCAACAGCATAGTGTATTACACAACACAAAAGAAAAAAATTGAATATAAATTGAAATCATATTACCAGTTCTAAATTCTTTGACTACAGTTATTATGTGTCAGAAATCTATTATGTGTACAATCCAAATTCAGACCCGTATCAAGCACTAATATTGTGTCCATTTTTGCCCCAACTGCTCAGAGCTGGACCTCTGCGGTTGTATCAAGCTGCGCTGGGGGAAGCAATGTATTGTCTCTTGTGAAGAGTTGTCTCATTGGCAATAATACCAGAGCTTCTTTTTATACGACCTTAAAAATTTTGGGGGTCGTATATTGGTATCACGTCGTCGTCAGCTTCGTCTAAAGACGGATAGTTTCCGGATAATAACCAATTAGTATAAGTAAATAGAAATCAGTAAAATTTCAACACAATGTTTATAACCACAAAAGAAAAGTTGGGATTGATTTTGGGGGTTATGGTCCCAAAGGTTTAGGAATTAGGGGCCCAAAACATTCATTTATCTAGTTTCAGGACAATAAGTTGTGTATAAGTATTTCAATTACTCTGAAATTGTACCGCAATGTTCATACCATTGGGTAGAAGGTTTGGATTTATTTTAAGGGTTATGGGGCAAACAGTCTAGGAATTAAAGGCCAAAAAGGGGCAAAAAAACAAGCATTTTTCTAGTTTTAAGACAATAACTTATGTTTAACTGTATGGATCTCTCTGACATTGTACCATATAATGAAGGGAAGGCTTGGTGTCAGTTTGGGGTTAATATCCCCGAACATTTAGGAATAAGGGGCCAAAAAGAAGCAATTATTGTTTACAGACAATAGCTTGTGTTTAAGTGTATGGATCTCTCTGAAACTATACTACAAAGTTTCTTACTACAAGGGAAAGGCTGGAAATGAGTTTTGGGATTCTTGCTCCAAGGAGGGTTTCAATAAGTGAGGGGCCACAAAAGGGGCCCAAATAAGCATTTTTATAGTTTTCAGTCAATAACTTGTGTTTAAGTGTATAAATCTCTCTGAAATTATACCACAAGTTTCCAGACTACAAAGGGATGGTTACGGGGGTACTTGATCAAATCATTAAGCAATTAGGGTTTTAAAAAAAAGGAGGGAACAAGGGTTTTTCTGGTTAAAGGACAATTTAGACAATTTAAAGCAGTGTAAGTGAGGTAATCCAATTCCAATTAAAATTTAAAGAATACTGTTATATATATATGTTTGATTACTTGATTACCTCCCTTACACTGCTTGAAAATTATGTTAAAGGAAGAGATAATTGTCTTTAGATGTGTAGCTGTAAATTTCTTTTTAAAAGTTACTGTTAATTAATATTCATTTTAACCATGACTGCAAGTTATTTTATATTTCAATACTTTATGTTGTATTTAAATGAGTAGTTATTGTTGCCAACTTAATTAGAAATTTGAATTGAGAATATTTTTGGAATAAGGGATTAGGGGAGGTAAAAAAATAGTGAGGGGTGGGGGTTAAAAATTTTCTCATTTCAGATTTCAGAACTTAAAAAGATTTTTTTAAGTTCATTAGACCGCATTCATTCTGTGTCAGAAACCTTTGCGGTGTCAACTATTTAATCACAATCCAAATTCAGAGCTGTATCAAGCTTGAATGTTGTGTCCATACTTGCCCCAACTGTTCAGGGTTCGACCTCTGCGGTCGTATAAAGCTGTGCCCTGTGGAGCATCTGGTTTATATGATAGGTACATTTGATCAAAATATAATATAAATGAAACTCGACTGTGCACCGATATTGCTCTTATAGGTGTTACATGCACACCGTTCACAAACCTACCTGGGTCCGCCTCTTTGGGCCATTAATTCATAAATGATGAAAGGTCCATAAAGGTTTATTTAAAAAGTAAAATTATGTAACCTGGGATGTAAGTGTAATTACAAACAATCTTTGGAATAAGAAAAATTGCAATTATATTAGAATACACATTTTGATATTATAAAACTTTAAAAAAATATATATAAAACTAGAACACACCCGTGATATCGCGGGTCCGTCACTGAATTAAAGTATTTAACTATGCGCAAGCCTTATTTCAGTATTATTATTGTCATCTGATACAGTTATGCTGATTATAAGATACACAGTTTTCTCTGCTTTCAAATCTTTCTGTTTGAACCCGTCGCACTGGAACTTATTAATTATTGGTTATATTAATTATTTGGAAAACAAAAGATCCTAAATTAGTTATAAATAAAGTTGAATTCTTTGATTCGCTGTTTTACGTCATGACGCTAACACATTGAAAACTGTACCTATACGCCTTATTTTAAGTCCAGATTTTTAGTATTCGTTTGTTATCTTGGAAAGTCTTACTGATTAAAATACTACAATTGGTAACAATTTGACAATGATTGATCGAATTTAGTAGTGTCAACCCTGTGATTAGTATTCGTATTGTTATCTTAGAAAGTCTTGCTGATTAAAATACTACAATGGGTAACAATTTGACAATGATTGATCGAATTTAATCAACCATGTGATTATGACTCGTGTATATAGCATAATCCTAAATACACCGTTTGGTGGTGCGCCTGTCAGATGGCGAACGTACAGATAAGGTAATAGGTAACAGGTGAATATACTTTTGGTGTCGGTATCGGACTCGACATGGAACTTCTTAACTATTGACAACATTAATTACTCGGAAAACAAAAGGGCCTGGAGTGGTGTAATTTTTAATCTACACCTTTGTACTATATTAGTTATATATAAAGTTGAATTCTTTAATTCGTCGTTTTTACGTGATGACGGCTGACAAATTGGACCTCGTTATTTTAGTATTATTAGAACACACCCGCGAAATCGCGGGCATTCAGAGCGTAGTTTAAAGTACGTAAAGTGTTGTTGGAAGAATTTTGTAAAATACAGAATGACTGGAGAATTTCAGCAAAAGTATCATAAATCATAGGTTATTGGGGACAGGAAAATGTTTTTTTACCCTCCACCTTTATTTCCAAAGTTCCCAAGTTTTGTTTTTCTATCAATTTCAATATGAACATACATTTAGTATGTTATGAACATTTATTTAAGTAAGGAGCCTGTAATTCATTGGTTGTTGTTTGTTTATGTGTTACATATTTGTTTTTCGTTCATTTTTTGTACATAAATAAGGCCGCTAGTTTTCTCGTTTGCATTGTTTTACATTGTCATTTCGGGCCTTTTGAAGCTGAGTATGCGGTATGGGCTTTGCTCTTTTGTTGAAGGCCGTACGGTGACCTATATATATATATAGTTGTTAATATCTGTGTCATTTTGGTCTCTTGTGGAGAGTTGTCTTAACATGGCAATCATACCACATTTTCTTTTTTTTTATGTAATCAATGAATTTTGTAAAAGATTTAATGACTGGAGAATTTCAGAAAAAGTATCAAAAGTTCACATGAATAATTTTAGCGCGTATCTGTATATTATGAACGTTCATTACTATATACATAAAGCGTATTTACTTTCAATTCTAAGTTAACTAATCGATCCATGGTGATCATTGATATAGTATACAGACCCTCTCTATTTAATAAACTCTGTGACCGCCGTGGATAGTAAACTTGAAAATGATAGCAGATAAAATTCTGAAAATACACTTTATTCGTAGTATATGTATGTTCAAAGTATACAGAAAAAACGCAAACCGCCGTGGATAGTAAACTTGAAAATGATAGCGGATAAAATTCTGAAAATGCACTTTATTCGTAGTATATGTATGTTCAAAGTATACAGAAAAAACGCAAACCGGAAGACTAATCTGACTTAAAATTTCGTACAATGACGGGACAATATCCGGATGCCTTTTTTCTCGTTTTTCTCCTAAAATAACTCAATCTGAATAATCATATGAATGGATGACAAATACGACTATGCACTGCACCTATAGGACACAAAGGCGTGTTGATTAATTTATTCTGGAAAGAAGAGAAGCGACACCAAAAATGAGGTCTTCTCGTTTAATAGTATAGATAGATACCTATGATTATTGTAAACCGACTTAAAAAGTATAACAAGGCAAATTCAAAAAAGGGGAAGTCCATAAACAAACTTAATCAAGCGCTATTAATCAATGGCACAAGTGAAAAACATGTGTCATATTTCTGACTTGGTACAGAAAAATTCAAGAAGAAAATAGCTATTCCTACATGAAAAATTATGGGAAGAACAATAGGTGTTGTTATTGCAAAAATTGTGGTTTTGTAGCTAGTTTAACCTCTGACTTGTTGAATTATAATTAAATTGTGAAATAACAACAATCAATTATTAAATATGTTATAGATATCTGTAGAAAGTTTTGGTGAAATCAAAAATGTAGAATTATGTAAAGGTGGATCTAAAAAAACAGTAACCAAAAGTAATAGGTAAGTCTTCTATACTTAAATATTTATGTTCTGCTGTATCAGAGGGAGCATTAACTTTATCCCTTTTCTGTTGGTGCTTACGTACGTACATCCCAAAGTTGGTCTCCATTCTTGTAGGGATTTAAAATCTGAAGTGCATCAGGTAATGTATGGCAATTCTACATTAAATTACATGTAGTGTTACCTGTAGTACTGTAACAATAATAAACTTTTACCTCACTTGTGCCCTAGTCAACACAAACTTCACAGATATACACAAAGTCATGTAACGTGACATCTGTAGCTTCTGACTTCACATGGGACTGAAAATTTGAAATCACATGTACCACTATGACCTATTATGATTGCATCGTGTGGCACCTTGTACCTTAGACTCTGGACTTTTTAGATAAGTGGGCAGAACTATGTGTGGCTTGGTGTTGCATGGTACAAAGTTAAATCCCCACACCAGCTAAATCTGCTGATCATTATTTAGAATAAATGTGCCTTATTGCATACTGTCAAAATGACTGATTGTAACCGATGATATGGAACGCCAACACTGTCTTGTTATGACCATTTTCTTTATATGATGTGCATTTACCTTTATATGATGTGCAATTGTCATTATATGATGTGCAAATATCCTTACATGATGTGCAAACATCCTTATATGATGTACAAACATCATTATTTGATGTGCAAACATCATTATATGATGTGCAAGCATCATTATATGATGTACAAACATCATTATATGATGTGCATGTATACTTATATGATGTGCATATATACTTATATGATGTGCTTATATACTTATATGATGTGCAAATATACTTATATGATGTGCATATGTACTTATATGATGTGCGAATGTACTTATATGATGTGCAAACATTCTTATATGATGTGCAAACGTACTTATATTATGTACAACGATCCTTATATGATGTGCAACTATACTTATGTCACGTGCAAATATACTTATATGATGTGTACATATCATTATATGATGTGCAGTTACCATTATATTATGTGCAAATATCTTTATATGATGTGGTTGTGTCATTATATTATGTGCTTGTAATCTTATATTATGTGGTTTGGTTTACTTCATTATATGATGTCGAAACGTCATTATATGATGTGCTTTCATCGTCCTTATGGTCAATGAACATGATTACGATTAGAATGATTACTGTCTACGTCATAACTGATTCCGATCTGCTTCTGTAAACTATAAACCCGGCTCAAATATGTGTCCATCGCTAGCGAGAGTGCAATTAATAGGAAAAATGAGACAATGCAATTTAACAAAATCAACGTTTTAAACAGTTCAGAGGGAGATAATTTAAAGATCAATTAATACAGGAGCTAATTGGAGAAATTTGCGGCTGTGGCGAAAATATGATAAAACAAATTTTGAGGCTCTTTATAGGTTGCTATTTGGGTTAGGCAAAAGCTAC
This sequence comes from Mytilus edulis, assembly GCF_963676685.1. Classification (NCBI taxonomy): domain Eukaryota; kingdom Metazoa; phylum Mollusca; class Bivalvia; order Mytilida; family Mytilidae; genus Mytilus; species Mytilus edulis. Next base: position 64,085,413 of record NC_092352.1, read on the forward strand.
GTGTTGCAGGTCGTACTTTGACCTATGAGTGTTTACTCTTACAAATTATGACTTGGATGGAGAGTTTTCTCATTGGCTCTCATACCGCATCTTCTTATTTCTATTCATTGCAAAATTCATCATTGAACTCACAGTCAGTTTTAAAAATATTTCACAACAATAGCTATAGAATTATCTACTCATGCATAATATGGCGAGATGGTTTGTTTTATAAACTGTTATTGAATAATATAAATGGTAAGATGTAGAATGTAATAATTACATTAGATGTATGTTTCATTATGATACTTTATTCTGATTGGCTAACTGCACATCACGTGTTATTCCGTAAGCAATTGTATTGCTCAATATAACTTTTCATTCATGATAACACGTGGTCCCACAATAAAGTGCACAGGTGAATTAAATAAAACAATAATAAAATTTGTGTTTTCATGATAATTGCTAAAAAAATGTAATTATAAGTATTGAATGCTTCTTTTTGTAACTTCATAGGGTTGTAAAAGCGTTGACCGTGTGCACATTTTTAGTATGAAGCGCTTCCGCGCTTCATACAAAATGTACTTCGGTCAACGCTTTTACACCCCAATGAAGTTACAAAAAGAAGCATTCAATTCTTAAGTGTTACTCCTCCAAAACCATACAAAGTCGGATAGATTTGTGATATGACGTATACATGTAGTGTTTTGTACTTCCTTTATTTGTCTTTGAAACAATCTTTTTTTCCTCAGAAAAAGCCAAAATATCCAAATTCGGAGACTGCATGCTTAATCCACGTACTGCCCGCGAAATGCAAAATGGTCAGGTTTGGTAATGTTCACATATTTGTATATACAGATTGTTTATTTTCAACTTATTTCAATGGAGATTTTTTTAACCTATTGAGAAAGGTGTGTGTAATTGTTCTCTTGTGGTTTTTTTTAGGGGAGGGGGGGGGGGGAGTCGTGATAAGTTTATGTCTTTGGAATGATTGTTTTTTTCCCTATTTCACGGTAATAACTTGGAAAATAAATTAGAGGAATGCCCATCTTTCCTACGCCGTCCCCACCACCAATGATGAAAATGACAATAATTATAATTTACTTATTTTTAAATCTGTTCTTATAATATAAAAAAATAAGACGTGGTATGATTGCCAATGAGACAACTCTCCACAAGAGACCAAAATGACACAGAGAGTATTACTTATAGGTAACCGTAAGGCCTTCAACAATGAGCAAAGCCCATACCGCATAGTCAGTACAAAAGGCCCCGAAATGACAATGTAAAACAATTCAAACGAGAAAACTATTTTGCTCAGAAAAGGTTTCCCTATAAATAAGTATCAAGATAAAAGGCAATAAAACAACAAAACTCATAAGAGCCAAAATTGCCCAAAATGGGACCTTAAAATTTACCATAAAATATATTCAGACACATTGCAGTATTTTTTTTAATCTATTGTAGTTTTAAAGATAAACCTAAAATATTAAAAGTCAACGCCGTAAATCTTCGCTTCAGTAAACAAAAAATAAATATAGTATTTTTATTTTCATTCAGACACAAATCTAATTAAATTACAGCTATTGTGTGTCCAAGCTATGCTTACGCAGATCTGAAAACGCTCCATTTTATTTTCTGTTTAAAGACCATTGGGATTCTCGGTTTTGTCGGATTTATATACACCTTCAAAAATGTGAAGGCTGAATGTCATTGGCTTATGTAATATTTACTAGAACAGAAAGTATCAAAGGACTGAAGTACTGAACATCGGATGACCACAAGTTCTCGTTGATGGTAACACGCACTTGTCTTAAAGAAAATCACATCACAATACCTGAAAGTGAGGTTAACTTACAGAGACATATTTTTTCTGAGACAAGTTCGTGCGTGGATGATGAACGGGCTCGTCTAGATATTCAACATGATATAGTCAGTATCAAAAACGAAACTACCCATTATTCTATATATAACAGTTACATGTATACATAATTTTTATCCAAATGCTATAGCATTCTATTCTACTATTCTAATAATAGTGCAGTGCAAGTGCATGGTGAAAACACTTCTATAATAATTCGGATTTTCTAATAGTTTGGATTTATGTAGGCATTCATTTTTCCCGTATAAACGTTCTTGAGATGTTCTTCCGAATGCGTTAACACAATTGTCCTGTATGTGTGCCTAGATATAACTTACTTATAACTTAAAAATATATTTCTAACGACGCAACATTTTCATATAATTAATTTAATATGTTCTAAAAAAAAATAATTTTTATTAGTATTACTTGAAGCGACAATGAATGCTATTTTGCACTCGGTTATGTCTGCGTTTTTATACGATCGGTAACATGTACCAGTCAAAGTCGAAAGTCAAATCTCTGTTGCGACAATACATCGGAATGCCCTCACGGTCATCGTGATGTAAACATGAAGTGTGGACAGGAGGACGTGTGCTTCCTTGTTCCAGGACAAACACTATTGTTTTATTTTTTCTCTCATTTTCTCATATTTATCAGAATAATCTGTCCGGGTAAGGTGAAATGGATTTCTGTGAAGTAGCATGTTAAAAATCCGACTCAGGGTGTTGGTCTATTACAAAACAGGGTAAATATTCATTTCACATTAATATGTTCCCGTACGAATATGCACCTGTCCCAAGTCTGGAGCCTGTAATTCAGTGGGTTGTCGTCTGTTGATGTGTTACATACCGGTTTTTGTTTTTCGTTCATTTTTTGTACATAAATTATGTTGTTAGTTTTCTCGTTTGAATTGTTTTACATTTGTCATCAAGGGGCCTTTTATAGCTGATTATGCGGTATGGGCTTTGCTCATTGTTGAAGGCCGTACGGTAACCTATAGTAGTCTTTTACATATATATCTATATATATATATATATATATATATATTTCAATTTTCCGCTGGACGTCAAGCATATATTCATAATCATGTAAGTGTGAAATAAATGCATGAAAACATAATAAAAAGATGCAAGCAAGTGTCATGCACCGAGTTGAAGGTCATCCCATATCTCCTTTAATTCCTTTTTTTGTGGGGTGGGGTTGGTGGGGGTGAGGTTGGGGAAGGGGGGGGCTCGGTTGTCGAGTAGTCCAAGTATCTAGCCTGTCAACACTTACATGTAGGTTGTGAGTTCGAATCCCACACGTGGCAGGTAAGTTCGACTCCAAATTTAATTTAATAGAATTATTAGTTTTTCCTACCGAAAGTCGGTGGTTCCTTCCGGGGACTTCGGCTTCTTCCATCAATATAAACTCACCGCCACGATATAGCATGATAGTGTTAAAAGTGGCGTTAAAAAGCAATCAATCAACAAATTAATCAACCAATCATCCATACCGGTACAATTATAAATGCAAGAGAGGATAATTTTGTAGCTATCGTTATTAAATATTTTAAAAATTGACTCTGAGTTCATTGGTGTCTTTTGCAATGAATAGAAATAAGAAGATATGTTATGAGTGCCAATGAGACAACTCTACATCTAGGTCATAATGTGTAAAAGGAAACAATTATAGGTTAAATTACGGCCTTCAACACGGAGCTTTTACTCAAACCGAACAGCAAGCTATAAATAAGAGCTCAATAGTGTAGATCCCGTATATTCATTATTGTAGAACCATCGATAAAAATTCATAATTTGACAATTTTCCATCAATAATATCTGGTGTGGTTAAAGCGATTACTCAATACGTCAGAATCTGCAGAATTAATATAAACCCGGATCAAATCTTTAGCTATCGTTTGGAAAATGGTTGAGATGTAAAAAGAAAAAACCTTGACATGTTTGTTCCTTGATTAAAGATGAAAAAAATCACACCAGATATTATTGATGGAAAATTGTCAAATTATGAATTTTTATCGATGGGTCTACAATAATGAATATACGGGATCTACAATAATGAGCATAAGTAGTTAACTTATTACGTTTTAGAAATAGATCTTTAATCTTTTAAGCGAAAGTGCATTTTTAAGATAAAGTGAGACAATGCATTTTAAAAATCACACCAGATATTATTGATGGAAAATTGTCAAATTATGAATTTTATTGATGGGTCTACAATAATGAATATAGGGGATCTACAATATTGAGCTCTTATTTATAGCTTGCTGTTCGGTTTGAGTAAAAGCTCCGTGTTGAAGGTCGTAATTTAACCTATAATTGTTTCCTTTTACACATTATGACTTATACCCTAGTCCCACTAGGCCACGATCGCACTACGATCTGTGAAAAAAATGCAAATTTTGATGATCGTAGTGCGATCGTGTAGATCGCAGTAAGGTCGTATCACGGTCGTGGTGAGGTCTTCAAGATCGTGAAGAGCGTGGCCAACTTTGAACATGTTCAAAACAATCGTGGTGCGGTCGTGGCGAAATCAGGTCGTAGTAGAAGCGTAGTGAAAGCGCACTAAGATCGTAGTAAGATCGCAAAGGTCGCTGTACAATCGTAGCGAGAGCGTAGCGAAAGCGTGATTCTATTCGGAGAGACTGCGCTACGATCGCACAGCGACGTTATCACGACCTCACTACGACCATCACGTTCTCACTGCGACCAAACTACGCTTCCTCTACGACTATACCACGCTGTTCAAGACCATAGTACGATTCTAGTACGCCCTTGTCGTCCTCATCACGCTTTTCTTACGACCTGACTACGTTCACACTACGACCATCATTCTCATTGTCATTTTCACATAAAATATATAAAAAAGCTCCCTAGATTTTGTTTGTTTGAATGTAATTATCCATTTGCTCTAACGGCTCAACCATGCTTCTCGTTTTTATATAGATTAGACCGTTGGTTTTCCCGTTTAAATGGTTTAACACTAGTAATATAACGTGCTGATTGATGTGAGCCAAGGCTCCGCGTTGAAGGCCGTACCTTGGCCTATAATGGTTTACTTTTATAAATTGTTACTTGGATGGAGAGTTGTCTCATTGGCACTCATACCACATCTTCCTATATATATTGATACATCAATGTCATCTCTGTTATCGTTCACTAAAATATCGTCATTGAGCTTCATGGACTAGCAATAGGTTGTAATTTAGGTTGGATTGGTCGGTCCGACATCTCTGCTTGATCAGGATTCGTTACTTTGCTCCCTCTGCCTCTACATCAACTCCTACCACTATGCCCACGTGTTCTGGTAGATTTTGGTGGCATGACTGAATTGTTTCCGAGAAATCTACGATTTAATCAGAAATAGAAGATATTGAACTGTATTGATATGGAACACGATGTTGACGTTATTGCTGAGAACGTAGTAAGATCGCGCTATGAGTATGAACGTAGTATAATCGTGGTACGAACGTGTAATAATCGCAGTAAGATCGTGTTGCAATCGGATAACTCGTGGTATGGTCGTAGTGAGAACGTGAAGAGCGTAGAAAGATCTTGATAAGCGTAGTGAGGTCGCAGAATAAGCGCGGTGAGAACGTGGTATAATCGTAGCGGGATCCTTTTAGAAGCGTAGAGAGGACGTAGTAGCATCGTGAAAGCAACGAAAATTTACATTTTCATGCCGCTCATACCGCGACCTCACCACGATCTAAATTTATTTTAGATCGCGGTGAGCGTGGTGCGATCGTGGTCTAGTGGGACTGGGGCTTTAGATGTAGAGTTGTCTCATTGGCACTCATAACATATCTTCTTATTTCTATTCATTGCAAAAGACACCAATGAACTCAGAGTCAATTTTTAAAATATTTAATAACGATAGCTACAAAATTATCCTCTCTTGCATTTATAATTGTACCGGTATGGATGATTGGTTGATTAATTTGTTGATTGATTGCTTTTTAACGCCACTTTCAACACTATCATGCTATATCGTGGCGGTGAGTTTATATTGATGGAAGAAGCCGAAGTCCCCGGAAAGAACCACCGACTTTCGGTAGGAAAAACTAATAATTCTATTAAATTAAGATTGGAGTCGAGCTTACCTGCCACGTGTGGGATTCGAACTCACAACCTACATGTAAGTGTTGACAGGCAAGATACTTGGACTACTCGCCAACCGAGCCACCCCCCCCCCCCCCCTTCCCCAACCTCACCCCCACCAACCCCACCCCACAAAAAAAGGAATTAAAGGAGATATGGGATGACCTTCAACTCGGTGCATGACACTTGCTTGCATCTTTTTATCATGTTTTCATGCATTTATTTCACACTTACATGATTATGAATGTATGCTTGACGTCCAGCAGAAAATTGAAATATATATATATAATCAGCTATAAAAGGCCCCTTGATGACAAATGTAAAACAATTCAAACGAGAAAACTAACGACATAATTTATGTACAAAAAATGAACGAAAAACAAAAACCGGTATGTAACACATCAACAGACGAAAGCCCACTGAATTACAGGCTCCAGACTTGGGACAGGTGCATATTCGTACGGGAACATGATTATTAATGTGAAATGAATATTAACCCTGTTTTGTAATAGACCAACACCCTGAGTCGGATTTTTAACATGCTACTTCACAGAAATCCATTTCACCTTACCCGGACAGATTATTCTGATAAATATGAGAAAATGAGAGAAAAAATAAAACAATAGTGTTTGTCCTGGAACAAGGAAGCACACGTTCTCCTGTCCACACTTCATGTTTACATCACGATGACCGTGAGGGCATTCCGATGTATTGTCGCAACAGAGATTTGACTTTCGACTTTGACTGGTACATGTTACCGATCGTATAAAAACGCAGACATAACCGAGTGCAAAATAGCATTCATTGTCGCTTCAAGTAATACTAATAAAAATTATTTTTTTTAAAACATATGAAATTAATTATATGAAAATGTTGCGTCGTTAAAAATATATTTTTAAGTTATAAGTAAGTTATATCTAGGCACACATACAGGACAATTGTGTTAACGCATTCGGAAGAACATCTCAAGAACGTTTATACGGGAAAAATGAATGCCTACATAAATCCAAACTATTAGAAAATCCGAATTATTATAGAAGTGTTTTCACCATGCACTTGCACTGCACTATTATTAGAATAGTAGAATAGAATGCTATAGCATTTGGATAAAAAGTATGTATACATGTAACTGTTATATATAGAATAATAGGTAGTTTCGTTTTTGATAACTGACTATATCATGTTGAATATCTAGACGAGCCCGTTCATCATCCACGCACGAACTTGTCTCAGAAAAAATATGTCTCTGTAAGTTAACCTCACTTTCAGGTATTGTGATGTGATTTTCTTTAAGACAAGTGCATGTTACAATCAACGAGAACTTGTGGTCATCCGATATTCAGTACTTCAGTCCTTTGATACTTTCTGTTCTAGTAAATATTACATAAGCCAATGACATTCAGCCTTCACATTTTTGAAGGTGTATATAAATCCGACAAAACCGAGAATCCCAATGGTCTTTAAACAGAAAATAAAATGGAGCGTTTTCAGATCTGCGTAAGCATAGCTTGGACACACAATAGCTGTAATTTAATTAGATTTGTGTCTGAATGAAAATAAAAATACTATATTTATTTTTTGTTTACTGAGGCCTGGTGGTCTCTGACATATAGAGAGTTGTGTTTTATTTTTTCTAAGTGAAGATTTACGGCGGTAACTTTTAATATTTTAGGTTTATCTTTAAAACTACAATAGATTAAAAAAAATACTGCAATGTGTCTGAATATATTTTATGGTAAATTTTAAGGTCCCATTTTGGGCAATTTTGGCTCTTATGAGTTTTGTTGTTTTATTGCCTTTTATCTTGATACTTATTTATAGGGAAACCTTTTCTGAGCAAAATAGTTTTCTCGTTTGAATTGTTTTACATTGTCATTTCGGGGCCTTTTGTACTGACTATGCGGTATGGGCTTTGCTCATTGTTGAAGGCCTTACGGTTACCTATAAGTAATAATCTCTGTGTCATTTTGGTCTCTTGTGGAGAGTTGTCTCATTGGCAATCATACCACGTCTTCTTTTTTTATATTATAAGAACAGATTTAAAAATAAGTAAATTATAATTATTGTCATTTTCATCATTGGTGGTGGGGACGGCGTAGGAAAGATGGGAATTCCTCTAATTTATTTTCCAAGTTATTACCGTGAAATAGGGAAAAAAACAATCATTCCAAAAACATAAACTTTTCACGACTTCCCCCCCCCCCCCCCCTTTCCCCTAAAAAAAACACAAGAGAACAATTACACACACCTTTCTCAATACGTTAATAAAATCTCCATTGAAATAAGTTGAAAATAAACAATCTGTATATACAAATTTGTGAACATTACCAAACCTGACCATTTTGCATTTCGCGGGCAGTACGTGGATTAAGCATGCAGTCTCCGAATTTGGATATTTTGGCTTTTTCTGAGGAAAAAAAGATTGTTTCAAAGACAAATAAAGGAAGTACAAAACACTACATGTATACGTCATATCACAAATCTATCCGACTTTGTATGGTTTTGGAGGAGTAACACTTAAGAATTGAATGCTTCTTTTTGTAACTTCATTGGGGTGTAAAAGCGTTGACCGAAGTACATTTTGTATGAAGCGCGGAAGCGCTTCATACTAAAAATGTGCACACGGTCAACGCTTTTACAACCCTATGAAGTTACAAAAAGAAGCATTCAATACTTATAATTACATTTTTTTTTAGCAATTATCATGAAAATACAAATTTTATTATTGTTTTATTTAATTCACCTGTGCACTTTATTGTGGGGCCACGTGTTATCATGAATGAAAAGTTATATTGAGCAATACAATTGCTTACGGAATAACACGTGATGTGCAGTTAGCCAATCAGAATAAAGTATCATAATGAAACATACATCTAATGTAATTATTACATTCTACATCTTACCATTTATATTATTCAATAACAGTTTATAGAACAAACCATCTCGCCATATTATGCATGAGTAGATAATTCTATAGCTATTGTTGTGAAATATTTTTAAAACTGACTGTGAGTTCAATGAAGAATTTTGTAATGAATAGAAATAAGAAGATGCGGTATGAGAGCCAATGAGAAAACTCTCCATCCAAGTCATAATTTGTAAGAGTAAACACTCATAGGTCAAAGTACGACCTGCAACACGTAGCTTTTGCTAAACCCAAATAGCAACCTATAAAGAGCCTCAAAATTTGTTTTCTCCAATTAGCTCCTGTATTAATTGATCTTTAAATTATCTCCCTCTGAACTGTTTAAAACGTTGATTTTGTTAAATTGCATTGTCTCATTTTTCCTATTAATTGCACTCTCGCTAGCGATGGACACATATTTGAGCCGGGTTTATAGTTTACAGAAGCAGATCGGAATCAGTTATGACGTAGACAGTAATCATTCTAATCGTAATCATGTTCATTGACCATAAGGACGATGAAAGCACATCATATAATGACGTTTCGACATCATATAATGAAGTAAACCAAACCACATAATATAAGATTACAAGCACATAATATAATGACACAACCACATCATATAAAGATATTTGCACATAATATAATGGTAACTGCACATCATATAATGATATGTACACATCATATAAGTATATTTGCACATGACATAAGTATAGTTGCACATCATATAAGGATCGTTGTGCATAATATAAGTACGTTTGCACATCATATAAGAATGTTTGCACATCATATAAGTACATTCGCACATCATATAAGTACATATGCACATCATATAAGTATATTTGCACATCATATAAGTATATAAGCACATCATATAAGTATATATGCACATCATATAAGTATACATGCACATCATATAATGATGTTTGTACATCATATAATGATGCTTGCACATCATATAATGATGTTTACACATCAAATAATGATGTTTGTACATCATATAAGGATGTTTGCACATCATGTAAGGATATTTGCACATCATATAATGACAATTGCACATCATATAAAGGTAAATGCACATCATATAAAGAAAATGGTCATAACAAGACAGTGTTGGCGTTCCATACGATGACTTAACATACTCATTCTGGGTACCCAGGATGAAAATATACATATTTATCAATTTTCATATTTATATGTTTGTTAGCAGTACCTTAAATATCAGGGACAGGGATGCTTTGGTTCATTCCATTCTAAAAAAAAATTTAAACTAAATAATGTACCAAGCTGTATAATGCCAGCTCAAATTTAAATAACTCCCTGGTATGACCATTATATTCAGAAATTCAAAAACTGCACAGGCATTTTGAAAATAGAGGGTTTAGTATGGTTTAAAAAGTAAAATCAATATTGAACTCAGAGGAAAATTCAAAACAGAAGTTATCTGATCAAATGGCAGCTTGAACAATCAAATGAATTGACAAGAACATTGAAGCGGAGTTCATCTAACTAAGCAAAGCATATTAAAGCAGTTATTAGTATGTAGTAGACGAAAAAAAGAACAAATTTTAAAGACAAACATTTTAAAGCTGTACTTAATACTTACATCAGCAGAATAAACCATCTTTGAAATTATTTGACTTGTATTTTTAAAAACATTTGTCCAGAAAGTAATCAACTGATTAGGTATTCCTTTACTGTTGAGCTCTTTGATTTTGTAGGGTAACCTTTTTAGCTGACCTGGCCTGATAGCACAAGTGAGCTTTTCTCGTCACTTTGCGTACGCTATTTGTGGTTGTCGTCCGTTAACTTTTACAAAAATCTTCTCCTCTAAAACTACTGGATCCAAATTTTACCAAATTTGGCCACAATCATCATTGGAGTATGTAGTTTAAAATGTTTTAAATGTGTCCAACATCCCTGCCTACCAACCTATATGGCCGTCATGGCTAAAAATAGAACATATGCAGTTTTTGGATTGTATCTCTGACACTAAATCATTTAGAGTAAATTTGACCGGGTAAAATGTTCATCAGGTTCATATCTATCTGCCCTGAATATGACAAACTGTTGTTGGGTTGCTGCCCCTGAATAAGTCATATTAAGGGTGCTTGCTGGTATAAATCTTTTTTTTTTTTAAATATAGGATTTTGCTATTTTTTTCTATAAATAAACTTTATCATAGACTTAGGCAGCAACCATTTGATTTTCTGGGGGGGCTATTGATTTTTTTCCCACCAAATTTTTTTTTACGACAAGTCTAGAACAATTTTTTTCTTTCAATTTTAGCATTACATATAGTGGCAGCTGAGGGTGAAACAAACATTTTTTTTTTCTCAGGGTCAAAAACTAATTATTTTTTTCTTCAAAAACCAGAATCAAACTTTTTTTTCCAAAAAATCCATACCCCCCCCCCCCCCCCCCCCCCCCCCCAGAAAATCAAATGGTTGCTGCCTTAGTCATATAAATCGAGTGACTTGTGAAAAATAATGTTTATCAAATTGTTGAACCAATGCATGTATATATCATTAACAGTCTTTAAAATGTGCACGATTTATAATTTTTTACCCAATTCTAAATTCTTTGACTACAATTATTCTGTGTCCGAAACCTATTATGTGTCAAATATTTAGTTACAATTCAATGCAATTAATTTGTTATTCTCTTCAATATTATATGGATAGAGATATATGAACGCCATGACTGCCTTATGTTAATGATCAGCATTATATGCAGTGCTGAGTGCTCACAACATTTTATGCAGTGCTCACAACATTATATGCAGTGCTCACAACATTATATGAAGTGCTCACAACATTATATGAAGTGCTCACAACATTATATGAAGTGCTCACAACATTATACACAGTGGTCCAAACATTATATGCAGTGGTCACAACATTATATGAAGTGCTCACGAAGTTATATGAAATGCTGAACAGTTTTTAAAGTCATGTTATCAAGGCAATTCGATTGAAAACTATATCAGAAAAAAAGATAACGCCTGCTATTGTCTGCAATTTGACAGATATAATTTTATTATTTTATTGGAAGTTCATTCTGAGGAAAAGATGAAACTAAGAGGTGAATGGAATGAACTAGTTATGTTAATGAAATATCGAAGGAAAATTTGTATATACCTCAAGTTCATTTCCTACTGAAGAACTTAAGCAAGGTGCCACTTTATATAGTACGGCGGCTTTGTGAAAAATTGTGCACATCCTGCTACAAGCATGAAATTTGGTATATACCTTCCTCATCTATAACTCTTTTGTTTCAGATAGGGAGGCATTTGAAAAAAATGTCGCACTTCCGGTAAAATCCAAAATGGCGGACTTCATACTTAAATCAGCCCAATTTCGAAGGCTAGTATGTGAAAAGGTGTTATATAATCATGCTACTATCATAATATTTGGTACAAACCTTTGTTTTTTAATTACTTTTGGATATATATTATATAGATTAGATGTCTTGAAAAACCCTACTTCCGGTAAAATCTAATATGGCGGACATTGTACTAAAATAAGCCTATTTTTTATGGAGGGTAATTGAAATATGTTAAAACATATTGCTACTATCATTACATTGTGCAGGAACCATTTCTTTGGTGCTTCTCATGGATATAATGAATAAGACATATTTCTTTAAAACCCTTACTTCCGGTAATATCCAAAATGGCGGACATAGAAATATCAATTTCTTTTTTTATGTATTCAACTTTTTTCAAAATGTAAAGAAAATGTTGTTTATTGTGCTGGCTTTAAGTTATCCTCAAAACCACTTATTCTATTCTGCTGTAAATGTTTAAATACAAAGTTATCACTTCCGGTAAAAAAAAACCAATCTGGCGTATATTTCAAAGATGAGTCCTCAATCCATATCTTCGATGTAGAGTTTTGGATAGATTGATTAAAACAAAATAAAATTACTTAAGTACTAAAACATTTTTAAACTGCTACTACAATTCGGCCAAAAAGACATGTTCATTCACGATCACCACCTCATGCACACAAGGCAGTCTACGGGAGACACGATTTTTCACATCATCCTTTTTACATCCACATGTACAAGCTTCTGACAAAATGGTGAGGCCTCAGAAAGAGTTTTTTTCTAAAGGGATAATCTTTGTCCCTTCGCCATCCATTAGCGCCTGGACTGGGTAGCATATAAGAGCCAATTCCAATCGCTCGTCCCCCTAAATACCTGCCTTAGTATATTGCACGTTTTACATGCTGGAAAAGACTAGATCAAGTTGAGGGAATAGCCTCAATTAGCCTTCCCTTTTGCGCAAATAGTTATTTTCTTGCTTCGTTAAACATATGTTTACCCAATCTGTTAAATTTGTGGTGCTATCTTATAGTAAAACCCCGGTGATTTAGGTTGATCAATCATCATTCATTATGTTAAAGTCACATTTTCAAATGCCATCAATGTCTCACACGCAGTCTTTTTCCTTTTCAAGCAAAGATAGAACTGTATCACAACTGGTAAAGGCATGGATCACAATAAGTGTGTGTGATCAGTCATTGCCTAGTGCATTTGAAAGGTCATTGATAGATATTGATTCAAAGTTTTTTGCCCTTCCATAGTTCGTCTACCCCTATGTCACGGAGAAGCGAAAAAGTAATGACAGCATCATCAGTAACAACTGTTCGAATCATGACTCGTTTAAGTTCGTGTTTCACTGCATCAGATACATGCACCATGATTCTAGTGTCTGCCTCTTAATGTGAACGTAGTGCTTAACTTGAAATACATAACGTGGTGGATAAGATAGAATATCCTGAACATTTGTTGCTTCAACTACCATACGCTTTCGAGAATTCACCCACTCGTGCTACAACTACCATACGCTTCCGAGAATTCACCCACTCGTGCTACAGTTTCAAGGTGTTTTATTGAGGTAAGGACATAATACCCAATCAGCATACTCGTTAGCCCGCAAATACATGTTTATTCACAATCGGAGAGCTGATTTTCCACATTTACAAAGACTGGTATTGTTCCTTACATCCATAATGTACAAGCTCCTGATAAGATGAAGAGGCCTCACTAAGAGTTCAAAAGGGTTCCCATGGATCATATTTGTTCCTTCGCCATTCATATAAAGCGTCTGGACTAGTTAGCATAGGAACCAATTCCAAACTTGTTACTCATTCATAGCCGCCATGGTATATTGCACGCTTAACATGCTGAAAAAGACTAGACCGAGTCATGGGAATAGCCTCAATAAGTCTTTCCTCTCCCCAAAACGCATGTTTTCTTGCTTTGTACTCATTCCAAATGCTTAAGTCACATCTTCAAACGCCATTCATGTCACCAACGCAGTTCCTTTTCCAGCAAACGTGTAATCTCTCAATGCCTAGTGCATTTGAAAGGTCATGTAAAGATATATATCTAAATTTTTTCCCACTTCCAAATGCAAACCAAAGTTCGTCTGCCCCTATGTCACGGAATAGCGAAACCGCAATGACATCAGTATCGACTGTTCGATGGTGCTAAACTTGAAACATCATCAAGTGGTGAATAACACGGAACATCCTAGGCATTTGTTGCTACAACTACCTTTTCCTCAAAATTTTATTGCGCAAGGTGCTGTGAATGAAAACTAAAACTTCCTTCTTATTGCCGTTATCTCTCAGAACACTTTGCCAATTTTGAGGAATTTGTTTTGACCCTGGATTCGTCTGTGTATTCGCCTTCCCCAAAATGTAGCTCTTGCTTCTTGTAGCAGCCTTCAAACTACCAGTATTGTCTATGTACGCATCCGAGACTACATCCACTATTGTTACAGTTTCGAGGTGTTTCCTAACGAATATGCTGATTATTATGTCCTTACCTTAATAAAATACCTTGAAACTGTAACAAGAGTGGATGAAATTTTTGATGAGTATGGTAGTTGTAGCAACAAATGCTCAGGATTTTCAGTCTTATCCACCACGTGATGTATTTCAAATTTAGCACCATGTTCACATTAAGAGGCTGACACTAGAATCATGGTGCATGTGTCTGATGCAGTGAAACATGAACTTAAACGAGTCATGATTCGAACAGTCGATACTGATGATGCTGTCCTTACTGTTTCGCTATTCCGTGACATAGGGGTAGACGAACTGTGGATTGTGTTTGGGAATGCAAACCACTTTGGAATACTGTCTATCAATGGTCTTTCAAATGTACTAGGCAATAAGTGATCACACACACACTTATTGTGATCAATGCCTTTACCGGTTGTGATACGGTTCTCTCTTTGCTTGGAAAGAAAAAAAGACTGCGTGGGAGTCATTAATTGCATTTGAAGATGTGTCTTTAACATAAAGAATGATGATTGATCAACCGAAATTACCGGGGTTTTACTGTAAGATCGCACAAACTCATCATATGGGGCTAACATGGTTAACGAAGCAAAAAAATAAATATTTGCACAAAAGGGAAGGCCAATTGAGGCTATAATTTCCTCAACTTGGTCTACTATTTTCCAGCATTTAAAACGTGCAATATACTAGGGAAGATATTTAGGGGGACGAGCATTGGATTGGCTCTTATGCTACCCAGTCCAGGCGCTAATGGATGGCGAAGGGACAAAGAGGATCCCTTTTAAAAAAAAACTCTTTCTGAGGCCTCATCATTTTGTCAAAAGCTTGTACATTGTGGATGTAAGAAAGGATGTCTCGGTCGTTGTTAATGTTAAAAATTGGGTCTCCAGTGCACTGCTTTGTGTGCATGTGGTAGGGACTGTGCATATACATGTATTTTTGGCCAAATAATAGTAATTTTAAAAATGTTTAAGTATTATACTGATTTTTTTTAAATCAATCTATCCAAAACTCTACATCAAAGATATGGATTGAGTACTCATCTTTGAAATTTACGCCATATTTTTTACCGGAAGTGTCAACTTTGTATTTTAACATTTACAACAGAATAGAACCTAAAGCCAAAATATTAATGACCAGCACAAAAAACTACATTTTCTATACATTTTGAAAAAAAGTTGAATATTTAAATAATGAATTGATATTTTTATGTCCGCCATTTTGAATATCACCGGTAGTAGGGGTTTTAAAGACAGATATCTTATACATTGTATTCATTAGAAGCACCAATGAAAGGTTCCTGCACAATGTAATGATAGTAGCAATACATTTAAACACATTTCAATTACCCTCCCTAAAACAATTTGCTTATTTTAGTACAATGTCCGCCATGTGGAAATTTACTGGAAGTAGGACTTTTGTAGACATCTAAACAATATAATATATCCAATAGTAGTACAAAACAAAGATTTGTACCAAATATTATGGTTGTAGCATGATAATAACACCTTTTCAAATACTAGCCTTTGATATTGGGCTGATTTAAGTATGGAGTCCGCCATTTAAGTTTTTACCGGAAGTGAGACATTTTTTTTTAAATGCCTCCCTATCTGAAATAAAAGAGTAATAGCTGAGGAAGGTCTATGCCAAATTTCATGCTTGTAGCAGGATGTGCACAATTGGTCTGAAATATGCTTGTAGCCGCCGGACTAATAGTCAGTACTCAGTTTTAAAAAGCTTAACTACCTTTTAAATAAAATAGTCAGCTTTCTGTAACAACTAAGTGCCATATATTACGCTACCTTCTATATGTCATGATAGAGTCATTATTGGCATCGATTTTCAGAATTTGGCATTTTTACATGAATAAGTATCTAACAGATATGGAAAATGCAGTTTAAAGCATTTCATTGTAGGTGTTAAACATAACGTTACATCAATTATTTTAAATTTTTTACAAGCTTTTTAGCACGCCAAGCAGTTTGTCTTCTAAATATGACCAGCAGTCTTATATAGAGATATAAACTTTCATAAGAAAAATGTACCCTTTCAAGACCCAGTTTTACATTTTCATCTCTTATGAAAACTGAGTTTATAGGGGTTAATAAAACGTTTACTACGTTTGTTCGTCAGCCTGCACGGTTAATATATGAAAAAAGTGGTATGCTTGCCAATGAAACAACTTTCCACAAGTGACCAATTGACACAAAAATTAACAACTTTAGGCCACAGTACGGCCTTCAACAATGAGCAAAGCCCATACCGCATAGTCAGCTATAGAAGGCCCTGAAATGATAAACGTAATACATTCCAAACGAGAAAAATAACGGCCTAATTTAACAAATAAACGAACGAAAAACGAATATGTAACACATTAACAAACGACAACCACTGAAATACAGGCTCCGGACTTGGAACAGACACATATATACAGAATTTGGCAGGATTTAACATGTTAGCGGGATCCCTACCCTCCTTCTAACCTGGGACAGTGGTGTAACAGAACAAGGTCATAGAACAAACTATGAAAATCAGTTGAATAAGGCTTAACTCATCTGATGGATACAAATATAAATTAATACATCTAACAAAAAACAGAATGGGACGTGGCTGGGTACTTGTATATCCCAACAACAAAAAGACACTAAGTACTGATATGAGAGTACTCGCAGTTACTGACAGCTAGTTCAAAGCCACTAACAACAAATAAAAAAAAATCGTACATCTAAGTTTTGCATTTAGGTTTAAAGATTGTGAGTAAAAAAGAATGATTTACTTTATTGGATAGTAACGATTGTCCATGAAAAAAGAGTCATATTGACCTAAATTAATTCTGGTTAAAATACATTAAGATACAAAATCTAAACAACTACAAGTCATAGAAGAATGATATCTTTTAGATCGCACTTCTTTGATAACAATTGACCTTGAAAAAAGATTCAAATTTGTGTTAAGGTCCAGATGATAGCAACAACACATAAAAGAGGAATGCTATTTGTTACTGAGCAATTCTTTGATTTAATTGAAGGTCCCCACAACATTTTTGTAACAGAAGCACAAAAAAAACGATACTCGTTATTATGTCAATATATAATTGCATATAATTATATTAATGGAGAACTTCTAGTTAATAGTTATCAAAGGTACCAGGATTATAACTTAGTACGACAGACGCGCGTTTCGTCTACACAAGACTCATCAGTGACGCTATTATTAAAATATTTATCAAGCCAAATTAGTGCGAAGTTAAAGAGCATTGAGGATTCAAATTCGAAAAAGTTGTATCAAATACGGCTAAGGTTATCTATTACTGGGATAAGAAAATCCTTAGTTTTTCGATAAATGCAAAGTTTTGTAAACGGGAAATTTATAAAAAAAAAAAAAAATAATGACCACATAATTGATATTCATGTCAACACCGAAGTGCTGACTACTGGTGTTTGTTTTACTGTGAAGTCTTCTCGGTGTTGTTATTGGCGTTCTTATTCTTCTCACATACAAGCTTGTCTATAGTCTGGGGATTTCTGTTATTTTTGCTAACAATTTTTTTCCATATCCCATGTAAGAATCAATGAAAGAGGTTGAAAATTTCATATCTGAATATTTTTTGTTATCTGGAAAGTTTATTTTTGACGATGGATCTTGATTGTTTCAGTGGGGCTCCTTTCTCCTGTATATGGATCACTCACGGGGTGAAAATTGGAAAATTGTCGAAACTAATTTGACTTTTATGTATAGCATACCGGTAGTCCGAATTAAATATCTAAAAGGATTTAAATTCACAAACTAGTTATTTTGCACTAAACATTGCTGTGCCATGCCTTTTTAAAATAAGATTGAAAATCGTAAATGTTTAAGTAAAATTCTATTTCGAATAACATCGCTGACCATTATTAATAAAAAAAAAAATATTTAAAAATGCAATGAACAGTATACTTCTGACAGGTATTTGGTTCTCCTTGAAAAAAATACTTGGTCATAACATATCTTAATTGCAGTCCCGAGTAATCTGAAGATATATATTTAGAGTTAAATGATCAGAAATGCACAATTATATATGTTTATAAATCTATATGTTTTAATAGGACTGCAAAAAAAATATAAAATTATCGGCGTCAACGAAGACAGATAGTTTCCGGGTAATAACTTTTGTAATCAATTAATCTTTAACACAAGGTTTATAACCACTAAAGAAAGTTTGGGATTGATTTGGGGGTTATGGTCTCAGCCTCAAGGAATTAGGGGCCAAAAATAGGGTCCAGATAAACATTTTATTAGTTTCCAGTCCTTCAGTGTTTAAATCTCTCCGAAATAATACTACAAGTTTCTATACCATAAAGGGATGGTTATAATTTGCTTGAAAAGGTGGATGAAGGGGGAGGTGTTATGGCTCAAAACGTTTAGGAATTAGAGGCAAAAAAGAGGGGAAAACAAGGGTTTCTTGGTTAATGGACAATTAAGACAATTTGAAACCAGTGTAAGGAAGGTAATCCAAATATATTGAGGTAATCCAAATATATTGAGGTAATCCAAAAATGTTTGATTGCCTCCCTTACACTGCTTTAAAATTATGTGTAAAGAAAAAAAAAATCTCATCAGATTTCAGAAATTAAAAAAAAAAAATTCTTCATATACAAAAAATGTTTTGCAAAAAGAGTGGGGGATACATATTTCTTTTCTTTTTCGGGTTGGGGCCAATATGCAACAGCATAGTGTATTGCACAAAATCAACAAAAAAAAGAGGTGTATTTTTTTTAATTTTTGGAGGGGTTGGGGCAATTCGCAACAGCGTTGTGCAAAAAAAATAATTATAAATTCAAATTATATAATCAATTTTAAGTTCTTTGACTACAGTTATTCTGTTTCAGAAACCTATTATGTGTCAAATATTTAATTACATTCCAAATTCAGACCGGTATCAAGCGTGAAAAGTGTGTCCATTTTTGTCCCAACGGTTCAGGGTTGGACCTCTGTGGTCGTATCCATCTGCGTTCGGCAAAGAAATTTATTAAACACTTAAAGTATATACATATTAAGTTGTGAATATGATGAAAATGATAATCAAAATAAGTTTAAATTGCCCTGGTGTGGAATAAATTTGTGGTAAATTGATCATACTTCTTAATTTCCTTATTTCAATCAGTTTTAAATATTGTATACTGCCTTAATGATAACATGACTTTAATAACTGTTTAAACTTGTTCGTGGGCATTAACAATTATGGATTCTGTAATTTTCCACTAAAAAACAAAGGTTAACTGAATCTGAATTCCTACCATCTCATCATACATCAATCTCATCATACATCAAACATCATCATCACCATCACCATCACCGATCATCACCTTCATCAACAAAAAAAATAATGTTGTGAGCACTTCATATAATGTCGTGAGCACTTCATATAATGTTGTGACCACTGCATATAATGTTTGGACCACTGCGTATAATGTTGTGAGCACTTCATATAATGTTGTGAGCACTGCATATAATGTTGTGACCACTGCATATAATGCTGATCATTAACATAAGGCAATCATGGCGTTCCATAATAAACTGTAAGCAGCAACAATGTTAAGCAAACTAAGGTAAGATCTACAAACAAGTCAACATGACCAAAATTGTCAATTGCCCCCTCAAAGGAGTTATAGTCAATTTTTAACATTTTTTATACGACCGCAAAAATTATAAAAAATTTGTCGTATATTGGTATCACGTCGTCGTCTGTGCTGTTGTCGTTGTCAGCGTCAGCGTCGTCCGAAGACGGAGTTTTTCAGGATAATTACTTTTGAATAAGTAAAAAGAAATCAATAAAATTTTAACACAATGTTTATAAATTCAAAATGAAGTTTGGGATTGATTTTGGGGGGTATGGTCCCAAAGGTTTATGAATTAGAGGCCCAAGGGGCCAAACTCAGCATTTATCTAGTTTCAGGACAAAAAGTTATGTATTAGCATTTTTCTACTTTACAGACAATAACTTGTGTTTAAGTGTATGGATCTCTATAAATTTACCAGAAGGTTCAATACCACTAAAGGAAGGTTTTGGATTGATTTTGGGGGTTATGGTCCCGATAGTTAAGAAATTAGGGGCAAAAAAGGGGGCCCAAAATAATCATTTTTGTAGTTATCAGACAATAACTTATGTTTTAGTGTATGAAGCTCTCTGAAATAAAACCACAAGTTTCCATACCATGAAGGGGTGGCTAGTATTACCTTAAGGGGGTTATGGCTCAAAATATTTTGGAATTAGGGGCAAAAAAGGGGAGAAACTAGGTATTTCTGGTCAATGGACAATTGAGACAATTTAAACCAGTGTAAGGGGGGTAATTCTAAAACATTTAACATACAATGTTGGGTATGTTCGGATTTACCTCCCTTACACTACTTGTATCTTTAATACTAAAATTACGAGGTCCAATTTGTCAGCCGTCATCACGTAAAAACAATGAATCAAAGAATTCAACTTTATATATAACTAATATAGTACAATGGTGTTAATTAAAAATTGCACCACTCTAGGCCCGTTTGTTTTCCACGTAATTAATATTGCCAATAATTAAGAAGTTCCGGATCGAGTCCGACACCGATACCAATAGTATATTCACCTGTTACCTATTACCTTATCTGTACGTTCCGCATCTGACAGGCGCACCACCAAACAGTGTATTTAGAATTTTGCTGTATACTGTTGAGTAAAAAATACTCCATTCCAGGTCCTTTTGTTTTCCAAATTATTAATATTACCAATAATTGATAGGTTCCAGGTCGACGGGTTCAAACAGAAAGATTTTGAAAGCAGAGAAAAATGTGCACCTTATACATGTTATAATCGGCATGACTTTATCAGATGACAATACCAATACTAAAATAAGGCATACGCATAGTTATATATCAGTCACGGACCCGCGATATCACGGGTGTGTTCTAGTATTATGTAAAAAGAAATGTCAGGTTTTGAGCTAATTGACAAAAAAGTGGGAGGGTAGGTGTTTTCATTTTTTTTTCTTCAAATTTCTCAAATTCCAAATTTTTGACAAGTTAAAAGAAGAAATCTTTAATTGCACAATATTGCGCAATAGATTTGTAAGATCTTGACATTTGTTTTGTGTCAGAAACTCGTATTTATTTGTCAAAATTTTTATCGCAATCCGAATTCAGAGCTGTATCATTAGCTTGAATGTTGTGTCCATACTTGCCCCAACTGTTCAGGGTCGTATAAAGCTGCACCCTGCGGAGCATCTATTTTTATTTTTTTGTAATCTTATTATAAAGAATTTTCCTCTGAAACTACTTAGACAAATTAAAACCAGATACAACCTTGCCTGCGACCATGGCCGACATGGATAAAAATAGAAAATGAGGTTAAAATGCAGTATTTAGCTCATATATCTCCAAAACTAAAGCATTTAGAGCAATTATAACATGGGGTAGAAAAGTTCATCAGGTTAAGATCTCACAATTTTTAGTAGGGTATTTTGATTGAAAATGTGTCCAATGACTCTGCCATCCAACAAACATGGCCGATATGACTTAAAATAGAACATAGAAGTCTATTAGAAAATTGTTTAAAAACAATTTCAAATGGTCACAACTTGAACATTTATTCAAATAATGATAAGGGGGCTTTACTGCATACGTCCAAGTAAAAAAAAAGTTGTACGATCTTGAGGCGAAAACAACATGCTCTTAACGTGTCCCAAACTTATCTATAACATTTTCCCATGTGCTTGTTACGTATGTTTTACATGTATGTAGCGAACAGGTATACATTTGAAAAATGCTAGAGCTAAATGAAAATTTTTATGTTACTTAAAAATTTCCTGGTCTTAAATTGTTCAGGAAGCATATACCTTAGCATTTCACAATGTAGTTTAAACTTATACAACGTGCATTTAATGATTGCTTAGCGTTCCTCTTAAGTGAATTTAGTTAAATTTCTCTGTACATCTGGTGCACGTCGGCCTATACGCCAATGTGTGACACTGGCATAACTGATAAAGTCTTGTGAAGACGAAACGCACGTCTGGAATATCAAATATATAAGCAGGGTACTTTTGATAAACACATATACAATGTATCAGTCCTTTATCTCAGTAGAAATG
Organism: Mytilus edulis; assembly: GCF_963676685.1. NCBI lineage: Eukaryota > Metazoa > Mollusca > Bivalvia > Mytilida > Mytilidae > Mytilus > Mytilus edulis. The sequence goes on from NC_092352.1 coordinate 64,108,182, forward strand.
CCTGTACCAAGTCAAAAATATGACAGTTGTTATCCATTCTTTATATGAGCTTTTGATTTTGCCATTTGACTGCAGACTTTCCATTTTGAAAATTGTTGAGAGTTTGGTATATTTTTATTTTACTTTTTCCCACAGGCACTCGTCTCAGAATATTTTTTTCCCTATTTTCCTACATACCTTTATATAACACAAGGTACTTAACTCGCGATTTAAAAAAATGTCAGGCGGTGACGAAATTCTGTTGTATGCCGATTTCTCGGCTGTCAACCCCACTAAAACTTGTTATTTCGTAAATCTAAATTGATTTATCTTCACAATGGTGTATAACACGCCTACTTTTGTTGTCGGAATCATCCGTGTTATATAAAGGTAAATAGGAGGAAAAACGAGTGCCCGTGCTTTTTCCTCACAGATGAATGAAAGCATATGACACTAAAAGACATTTTAACCCTCTTTGGATACTATTGTTTTAGACACATAAATTAATATGTACTTGACTTTCCTTTTCAGATGTAACTGTGGACTGAACACCTTTTGCCTTTTAATATAGATATAAGTTTTTGTCAGTAATATATCACATACAAAACAAAAGACTTTTGGTTTTCAAAATTATATAAAAGGTATCATACATGAGCAATATACATATGTGTACCACTTTAAAAATTTAAAACAATTCAATGAATTAATACTTTGAAAAGAAAATGAAAATAACCCTTTATGCATTTGTTGCTTCCAAATAGACAACTTTCGAGTTCGATGCATTTCCGTCAAAAACTCTGGTTTTAGTGAACATCATTTGTGCGTTTAGGGGCGACGTCACTTCCATTCCAATGTTGAGCGAGTGGTTGGAAAACTATAATTCTATATTGTACGAATTATTCGGCAAATTGAATTCTCAAAATTGACAATCAGCATTGCTGTCATTAGGGAATTGTCATTAAGTACCTACAGAACAACCATTATTTCTAGTTTATCCTGCACAATGACGATCACTAAGACGCTTGATGAACGTAAATAGTGCAGGGGTACAGGCGACCCCCTCTATATGGTAAATGATAGTCATAAAGGCGCGTATAATTGACGAGTTTTTTACGGTGACGGATGAAATCGAAAGTGGTCTATTGGATCTGAAAGGAAGAATAACTATACTTCATCCATTACCTTTTCCATTTTGTTTCAGAAAAGAATACTTAGATTTGTACATCAGTTACATTTTTAATGGATCAATAGAAAAACAATATACTGCATTTAGTGATGGTTTCCTTAAGGTCTGTGATAGCAAAGTTCTGGTAAGTTATCAAGGTTGACAAACAATGATTTAGCCAATGAATATAGATTCTACCACTGCATCAAGTGTGATACGATATTTATGAACACGAAAGAGTCACATTTTCACATTAAAATTGCTAGCTAGATTCCTTGAGCGTTTTGAACATTTCAAAATTAAATTTTGAAAATGGATAAAATATTATGGTATTTCACGAGATATAGTGGTGGGATCTGTTTCTCTAATGAATTTTAGACGATATACAGACACATTTCATCCTTCTTTTCGAAAGATCTTCAAAAATAATGTGTTCTTTTTTGTTTTTGATGTGTCAGGCATGGTCACCTTTTACAAGAAATCACAATGGTAATTTCAGAGGAGAGCAAGAAAATTTGACGTAATTATCGAGTATTGATCAAAGAAGAATCGACTCGAATTCAATTCGAATTAAATATCCGTGTGATCGAGGCATAAGATTTAACTGTTGATAGAGGATAATTAGAGATAAAATATCACCACATCTCCTTATTTTTATATTGACATGTGGATATGTTATTATGAAATACATACTGGTTATATATTATCAACCAGATTTTTGTAGTAAATTATTGATTATTGATTATTGATTATATGCGGTTGGGCGGGCAGGCCTGCGGGCGGGTTTACATGAGGGTTGCTGCCAAACAGTGTCTGTTCATTTATATGAAAATGCTTTTGAAGATTTTTTTTCAAAATATAAATATGTGGTGACTTAATGAAGGTCAAGTTCAATTTTCACGATTTTAACTTTTCTCATTGTTGAGTTATAGCCCTTTCCCAAGAATTCAATTAATTCAAAACTGTACATAGGGAAATAGCTCATTTAAAAAAAATAACAACATTGTATTAATGATAAATAACATTTTGGATTATTTTTTTTCTTTACTTTGGTAAATTGTTTGAAGAATTTTATGGTAGGTTTGTTTGTTATTCTGTATAAACTCATTAACCAAAATATATATATATATATTTTCTTTAATGAAGTGAACTCCTTTTATTAGATAATAATCTATTTTTGTCGAGCCTGCAACTTTTGTTGCAGAAAGCTCGACATAGGGATAGTGATCCGGCGGCGGCGGCTACGGCGGCGGCGGCGGTGTTAGCTCACTTCTTAAAAGCTTTATATTTCAGAAGGTGGAAGACCTGGATGCTTCATACTTTGTATATAGATGCTTCATGTTATGAAGTTTCCGTCAATCACATGTCCAATGTCCTTGACCTCATTTTCATGGTTCAGTGACCACTTGAAAAAAAAGTTCAAATTTTTTGTAATGTTGAATTCTCTCTTATTATAAGTAATAGGATAAATATATTTGGTATGTGCGTACCTTGCAAGGTCCTCATGTCTGTCAGACAGTTTTCACTTGACCTCGACCTCATTTCATGGATCAGTGATCAAGGTTAAGTTTTGGTGGTCAAGTCCATATCTCAGATACTATAAGCAATAGGGCTAGTATATTCGGTGTATGGAAGGACTGTAAGGTGTACATGTCCAACTGGCAGGTGTCATCTGACCTTGACCTCATTTTCATGGTTCAGTGGTTATAGTTAAATTTTTGTGTTTTGGTCTGTTTTTCTCATACTATATGCAATAGGTCTACTATATTTGTTGTATGGAATGATGGTAAGGTGTTCATGTCTAGCGGGCAGATGTCATCTGACCTTGACCTCATTTTCATGGTTCAGTGGTCAAAGTTAAGTTTTTGAGTTTTGGTCTTTTTATCTAATACTGTATGCCATAGGTCAACTATATTTGGTGTATGGAAATATTTTATGATCTTTATGTCAGTCGCGCAGGTTTTATTTGACGGTGACCTCATTTTCACGGTTCATTGCACAGTGTTAAGTTTTTGTGTTTTGGTCTAATTTTTTTTAAACTATAAGTAATGGGTCAACTATATATATTGTTAGCTGTACATGTCTGCCTGGCATGGTTCATCTGACCTTGACCTCATTTTCAAGGTTCATTGGTCTTTGTTTAGTTATCTTGGTTAATGTTAAGTTTATGAGACAGTTGTAATAAAACTAAGCTTTATACTTAGGACTATCAACATAATATCAATGATTAGTATAGAAGGCGAGACATTTCAGCGTGTGCACTCTTGTTATTTTAGGATATATTTTATTTCATTACATTACATTGTGTTGACATTGATAGATAAGTTGTAGATCTATATTTGGTTGTGAGAAATGAAAGAAAAAACATTTGGAACTATTAACTAAATATATATAAAGTATGATTACACTAAGTAATTTGAAATTATTTTCACCTTTTATTAAGATAATTGTGAGCAGCAAACATGTTCAGTAAAGTAAGATCTTCAAACACATCACCATCACCAAAACACAATTGTGTCCTTTGTTTAATATGCACATAGACCAAGATGAGCGACACAGGCTCTAGTTGGTATTACCACTTGTTGAACACCGGGCCCAAACTATAGACCCATAAATAAGGAGACATATATATGCACATCTATAATGCATACTAAACAAGCCAATTCTGTTCCCACCCCAAAAGAGTTAAATGGTGCATGCCTCACTTGGACATTTGATCACATATTTGAAAATTCTGTCTTGAGGAATGGAGTAAAAATAAAGCTGGTGAAAACTAAAAATGATTCTAGGGTATATAGTTCACCTCTTACCAATAAAAAAGGGCAAAATTAAGTTTCAACAAAGTGGTTATGGTAAAAAAAGATTACACTCAAATGTTGTATATGCTTGTTTGCCTCAGTCATTGATAATTTTTGTTTTTACAGGAATTATTTCATCCATTAGAACTACAATCGATGGTCATAGGCAATGAAAATTATGACTTCCATATATTAGAAAAGGTAAGTAGTTGTCAGTTGCATTAGCGGCCCCTCCTTACCAACTTTTAGAGGAATATATATGTAATATTCATAGCAGTTTCTAAATGAAGAAGTTTATTACTGTGACTTGACTGGTAGTGTTGCTCTCCACCAATTGCATCTTATTCAAAATTCTGACCAAATTGCAATTTTGTTTTTTTAAATCAAATTGTTAAACTGGTCAGAAAATTGAACCGACTGCTGCAGAAAACCACAGCCAAGTAATGAAAGTGCAAGGTGATAAAATAAAACATACTTACAATTCTATAAGACCTCCACTTTTATGATTTTGTGACAATATATGTCCCTCAGTTTGTATAGATATAGTATAGTCATTACCATGCTAAAGGTGAACTGTTGTTATTTTGAATTGCTATAAAATGGTCCAAACTAAGCTGTCATATAATTTTTCTTTCGAAAAGTATTTTATATATAAAAGAATCAGACATTTTGTGAATTAAAAGATTTCATATTCAGTAAAATATGTGTAAAATTACAATATTTTTGGGGAAAGACGGCTTCAAACCGTCAATTCCCTAATGGGGTTGGCCACAGTATCATTCCCTCATGTCAATCATTTCGTTTCGATAGTTTGGAAACCCCCTCAAAATGTCATAGTGAAATTGACGACAAGGAGAACAGATTGACTTTAAATACATTTTTTACACATTTCCCTTCTGCTTCTCGTGAAAATATTGTATATTGAGCTTTCCCTTACACTATATACGTTTCTTTTACAGTCCGGAAAAATCAGTATTACGAAATATTCTAAATATATCTAACCTAGTGACGTCATTGTTGGAATGCCACACAGGGATATCCTTTATTCATTATAAAAAACAGTCACAGTATTTGTATACTAATTTAAAATCCGTATTTGTTAAATGTAAACCTAATGATGTTTGATGAAGTGTAGATCATTCACACACCAACATGCAATGCTTTAATCTGAGGCTATAATCAATTAATTTTTAGGTCAACTTTCGCGGTAAACAATGTCAATGGGGATACATGAGATTGGGGAGAGAAACGACAGTTGTCATTGTTTCTGTAAAGTTCTGTTTTTAGAATCTTCCTCCAATCCAGGAGCACCTCCATTGATGAGTAATTATATACTAAAATCAAAATAAATGTTTCTGAACACTTAAAATGTGACATTTAGTATATGATAAGTAGTCTTCTATATAAAAAAAAATTGTGTACCAACATAATTATTGAAATGGTTAAAAATTAAAATTAAAAAAAATAAATGTTGCTTTTTGTAGTTTATACCTATTGAGATTGGGGAGAGCAACTACAGTTTTCATTCTTTCTGTAAAGTTATGTTTTTAGAATCTTTCTCCAATTAAGGAGCACCTCAATTGATGAGTAATTACCCACTAAAATGAAAGTTAATGTATCTGAACACTAAAAATGTCACATAAAGTATATATATGATAAGTAGTCATCAATTAAAAAATAATTTTGCGTACCAACATAATTATTGTAGAGGTCATTTTTTTTTTCATTTTTTTTTTAAATATTGCTTTTTGTAGTTTAAAGCTATTTATTCATGAATTTTACAGATATATCAAAATATGGGATCTGGAAACAAACTTCACACAGCTTATATCAATCATATTTGATTTTATAAGTACATGTATCCCTGTGATGAGAGTTGTAACTGGGAACTTTATACGGATTTTTTTTGTGTTATTAAAATTTGCTGTTACTAAATATTAAAAATTATTATAAATTAAGGAATGTATCTCCCTCATGCAAAGCTCTGATTCCTTTTACGAGTTTGGCTATACTTTTTGGACCTTTTGGATTATAGCTCTTCATCTTTTATATAAGCTTTGGATTTCAAATATTTTTGCCACGAGCATCACTGAAGAGACATGTATTGTCGAAATGCGCATCTGGTGCAACAAAATTGGTACCGTTGATTTTATTACTACCACTGGGTCGATGCCTCTGCTGGTGGACTATTAGTCCCCGAGGGTATCACCAGCCCAGTAGCCAGTACTTCGGTACTGGCATGAAAATACGGATTTTTTTTGTGTTATTAAAATTTGCTGTTACTAAATATTAAAAATTATTATAAATTAAGGAATGTATCTCCCTCATGCAAAGCTCTGATTCCTTTTACGAGTTTGGCTATACTTTTTGGACCTTTTGGATTATAGCTCTTCATCTTTTATATAAGCTTTGGATTTCAAATATTTTTGCCACGAGCATCACTGAAGAGACATGTATTGTCGAAATGCGCATCTGGTGCAACAAAATTGGTACCGTTGATTTTATTACTACCACTGGGTCGATGCCTCTGCTGGTGGACTATTAGTCCCCGAGGGTATCACCAGCCCAGTAGCCAGTACTTCGGTACTGGCATGAAAATACGGATTTTTTTTGTGTTATTAAAATTTGCTGTTACTAAATATTAAAAATTATTATAAATTAAGGAATGTATCTCCCTCATGCAAAGCTCTGATTCCTTTTACGAGTTTGGCTATACTTTTTGGACCTTTTGGATTATAGCTCTTCATCTTTTATATAAGCTTTGGATTTCAAATATTTTTGCCACGAGCATCACTGAAGAGACATGTATTGTCGAAATGCGCATCTGGTGCAACAAAATTGGTACCGTTGATTTTATTATCAATGGAAAATTAAAACTGAATAGATTTTTCAGTCCTCACTTTCTTGAGAATACTGTCACAAAAAATTGAGAATGGTCTTAGCCTGCCGTTCAGTTGTACATAATTAAAATTCTAAAATATATTGTAGTAGTTGTTAAATTCAATTGAATTTTAGATAATTAACTCCCAACTTTAATCAAATGTTTTGATTTAGAAGGTGCAGATCTCATTGGTCCAAATTGTCTGTATGATGAATTCTTGACTAAGGAAATGAAATAACAATAAACAACAATTAGTTTCATTATTGTTAGCCTTTCTATATGTTCTAGTTGTTTTTTTGCTCATTCTTTGTTTGTAGACTATCAAAAGATACCCCCCTAAAAATTGAAACAATGGCCGTCTTTTCCCTCAGAGCTCTTCAGCTCTTTTATTGTAGGAAGTTTCCATGGGGAGATAATCATTTTTTTTCCCTAAAAGTTTATATTCAAAAGAAAAATGTTTTAGGTTACTTCCCCATGTAAACTTATCAATAATGTATTGTTATTTCACACATATTTTACTGATTATATGATGTTTTATTTGAAATGATATCTGATTCTTACGAATATAGAATACTTTTAGAAAGAAAAACTATATGAAAGCTTAGTTTGAACATATTTATAGCAATTCAAAATAATAACAGTTCACCTTCAGTATGGTAATGACTATAATATACCTATACAAAGTGATAGACTTATTATGTCACAAAAACAATAAAGTGGACAAAAATCATTTAGGATTGTAAGTATGTTTCATTTTATCACCTTACACGTTCACATTTTGACTGAACAATTTGTTCAAAATTCTGACCAGTTGAACAATTTGGTTTAATAAAACAAATTGTAATTTGGTCAAAATTTTGAATGAGGTACAATAGTTGCAGAGCAACACTAACAGTCAAGTCACTGTAATGGAACCCTCTCTTGGTCAATAACTTCTTTCAAACAGCGTTAACAGTTATACAATAAAACCTGATGGAAAACAACATATCTTAATCTTAATTGAAGCTTAGTTTATCAAAGAAGAACTATTTTGAATAAAATTGATCATAAAATTTCTACCCATTTTCAGCCCCTAGTGATGTTTTATGAAAGCGTAAAAAAGTTCTCCTTTCTGTTTAATTTTGGAAGATATGGATTCATCATTGTAAAAAAAAGGAATTTGATGTGACTGTCATACAAGTGAGAGGTTTAGTGCTTTAAAACCAGGTTCAATCCACCATTTTCTACATTTGAAAATGCCTGTACTAAGTCAGGAATATGACAGTTGTTGTCCATTCGTTTGGTGTGTTTTATTATTTGATTTTGCCATTTGATTAGGGACATTCTGTTTTGAATTTTCCTCGGAGTTCAGTATTTTTGTGATTTTACTTTTGTTTTAAAAGTCCACATAACATTAATCTAGCTTTCAGCAGCACTGGTACACATTTTCTTATCGGGACTGGAATTTTTACAAATTTGGCTTTCAGATATTTTTAATTCAAATCTTTGTTATTTGATTTTTTTCAGAATACAGAATATAAAGGCGAGTACCATAGATATCATCCAACAATCAAAATTTTCTGGGATGTCTTCCATGATCTTTCAATAGAACAGAAGAAAAAGTTTTTATGTATGTTCTATCCATTAGATATTTTAGTCTTCAATTACCAAATAATCAAATGAAAATTGTAACGGGTAGGAAACAAAACAATGGATAATGCAGTGTGTGGTCAAAATTAAATGTTATTAATCAATCTTTATTGTCTTTGGATTAGATGATACATGTAATACAAAATTATACATTGTCAGACAATGTATGATTTATTTGTACAATTTTTCAGTAACAGGAAGTTATTTTTTTACAATCACAATTAAACTTAGAATTTTAAAGGAAGGTGATATATTGTACTATGATGCTCTATGCTCTGATGTTTCTGTCTGGTATATGTCTGTTGTCCTTGGTCTCATTTTAATGGTTAAGTGACTGCTAAAAATAATGTATTTTTTTTATTTTTTTATTTCCCATTTCTTGGTATTAGAACAACTATGTTAGGTGTATAGAATTATTAAAAGGTTATCACTGTACTATTATGCATATTTTAGGGGCCAGCTGAAGGACACCTACGGGTGCGGGAATTCTCGCTACATTGAAGACCCATTGGTTGCCTTCGGCTGTTGTTTGCTCTATGGTCGGGTGGTTGTCGCTTTGACATATTCACCATTTCCTTTCTCAATTTTATACATGTCGGTCAGAACTTGATTTGTAACTCATCATAGTAGTCTCACATATTTATCAAAAATAAGTGTAAAATCTGAAGGTGTATAGAAAAAAGTCTGTATTACTGTCATTTTCAACAATTTATCTTATTTTGGCAAACATTAGCAAAGCAGAATTAGATCTGTAACTCATCATGATTAACTCACATACCAAATATCAGCCTAATATCTGTAGGCGTTTAGAAGAAAAAAGTCGGTATAACTGTGATTTTCAACAACTTATCAAAATCTATAGCTGTAACTTTACCAAAAATTAGCAGAACAAAACGAAACTTAAATTTGATCTGTAACTAATTGTGGTTAACTCACATACCAAAAATCAGCCCAATATCTGAAGGCGTTTAGAAAAAAGTCCATATAATGGTTTGTTGCAGAATGACAGAATGACGCAATGATGTAATGATGGATAAGGGTAAAACTATATGGCCCTGACAACTTATTTGTGGGGCCATACATAGAGATGTGGTATGATTGCCAATGAGACAACTATCTATTAGATATCCATTATTAAAAGGGTCTCAAAATGAAAAAAAAATGATTCTCGTTGTTTTGAATATACAAGATATGATATTTGTATACCATAAATATGAATTATAAAAAATGTGTATATCTGTAAAATTTCTTCCTTCAACCTCCCTAGATAAAACCCCCAAAAAGTTCTTTTGATGAAAAATATTGGATTCCATTTAAAAATTGTATTTTGGATTTGCTATACTTTGAAAACAATTTTGGGGACCTTCTCTTCAGCAAATCAAACTGAATCAGAAATTAAAATTTATTACTGTAATTTCATATAATACTGCGGATTCATTAATATTCGTTGGATACCAATTTTCAAGGATTTCGTGGGTACAGTATTACCACGAATTTATAAATGTTCAACGAATTACTATTTATATTTTCTAAGGGATTGTATGCAGACTTTGCCAAAACCAAGAAATTAAACATCCAGGAATATGCATTTTGTTCATAAAACCATGAAAATTGGAACCCACGAAAATAAATGAATCCACAGTATATAATATTTATAAAAATATAATATTTTATGATGTTTTGTTTCAGTATTTTTGACAGGAAGTGACAGAATTCCTATTTTAGGAATGGAAACAATTAAAGTGATAATACAGCCAACTCAAGGTGGAGAAAGATATCTTCCAGTGGCTCATACCTGTTTTAATATTCTAGATCTCCCGACCTATGATGATAAACAAACCCTGAAAGACAAGTTGGTACTGGCAATAGAACATACACAAGGCTTTGGCATCGTATAACATCTGCTGAATATCTGTTGAAAGTTGTCTGTTGTATTTAAGTGATCCAGAGTTTTTATGAAATGCCTTTTAGTTTTTAAAATGATTTTTTTTCATGCTTGATTTATAAGTATAGAAAAACTTGATTCTTAAAAAAATGTATGCAAATATTGCATAGTATATTTAGAGTTTTTGTTTAGTTTGTCTCAGATTACTTGATAATAGGAATGCATTGACGACGATTTTCATGTCAAACAAAAGACATTCAATTACCACCACTTCTGTAGAGTCACAGAAGTCAAATTAATGAAAAAATATTTTTCAATCATTTTTTTAATTTGCAAATTAATGGAAAGGCTTTTATATGTCTTATTAGATAATACAAAATATAAAACATCCACCTTCTATCTGGGGAACATTTTTTGTGCTTGTAATTTGACATATTACAGTACTTTTCATTTTACAACTTATTTTACTACAGTACTAATTTATAAAGAGAATATATAGTAAAGTACAAATGTATTTCTAAATATTAAAATATACATTTTAAGTTCATCTAGTCAAATGAATCAGTCTTAAAAATTTGGTTCCCTTGTGTATGTAATTAATTCCTCCGACAGGTTTTGATCCAAATCCCTGAAATTGTTCAGGAAGATTGCATATGTAATGTAATGATTCACCTGCCATTATGAAATTTTTGAGGAATTTTCTCTCATTTTTCTAGACTTGTTATTTTTTTTCTCATAAAAATTAATGAAAAAAAATACTAACTTTGTGCAATCAACTTCTTAAGTTTTCCTCATAGGAAATGGCACATATGTTTTAAAAGTTGTTAAAGTTTTTAAAATTTTAATAAATTTCTTAAACTATCCTGGATTTGTACCAAACTTGGACAGAAACTGGTTTATGATTAAAAGATAGTATCTAGAAGGAAGTTTTGTTAAAATTTTGTACCTGTTTTTATGCCCCACCTACGATAGTAGAGGGGCATTATGTTTTCTGGTCCGTGCATCCGTTCGTATGTTCGTCTGTCCGTCTGTTAAACTGTAAAACTTCAGGTTAAAGTTTTTGGAGTTTTAACCCCCAATTTATGGTTCACTGAACATAGAAAGTGAAAGTTCAAATTTTAGGTTAAAGATTTTGGTCAAGGTTGTTTTTGATGAAGTTGAAGTCCAATCAATTTAAAACTTAGTATACATGTTCCCTAAAATATGATCTTTCTAATTTAAATGCCAAATAAGAGTTTTTACCCCAATTTCACGATCCACTAAACATAGAAAATGATACTGAGAGTGGGGCATCCTTGTACTATGGACACACATTCTTGTATTCTGTATTTTACTTATAAATAGACTTAGTTTTTCTTCCAGTTAACATTACATACAGTCTACAGTTAAAGTTTTTTAAAACATTTATCAGATTCATAATCTGTCCTGGATATTTACCAAACTTGGACAGAAGCTTCTTTTAACAATCAAAAGATAGTAAGGAATATTTTTACAATTTCTTTTCCTAATTTTTGTTGAGCCTGTGATCAACAGCAAAAGTAGGCGAGACACTGGATTCTGCGGAACCCTTACAATTTTATTTTATTTTAATGGTCTTTTTTGTGTTTTATACCAATCTGGTGAATAAAACCCTTTACAACTATGACAGTGGGTACACAAGATTTTAAGTTCTGTGATAGATTTTTACCAAGATTTACAGATAGATTTTACAAATGTTTACATGTAAGTTAAAGTAGTACATCTGCTGTTATGGTTATGTAATGGTTTGAAGAATTGTTCTCATTTTTAACGGAATTTTCGAAGAAAAAAATGGTTATTCATTTGGGAATGTACAGTGGGTGGATGGGAGGGCTGGACAGACAAGCTGGCAGCTGCCAAACATTATCTGTTCAATAACATGAAAACCCTATGGCGATTTGTATGGCCCCCCAACGAAGTTGTCAGTGCCATATAGTTTTACCCTTGTCCAAAATTCTGTAATTCCGAAATTCCGTAGTTCCGAAATTCATGACTGATCAATTGTACCTTATAAGTTTCTTAATAATTCTAACAGAACAGAGCCTTGAGTTAATAATAACATCATTCCGAAATTCCGTAATTTCGAAATTCCGTCATTCCGCAACAAACCATTATACAGAGTTTTTGTCTAAACGCCTTCAGATATTGGGCTGATTTTTGGTATGTGAGTTAACCAAGATGAGTTACTGATCAAGTGTAAGTTTCGTTCCGCTCCGCTCATTTTTGCCGAAATTACGGGCTTTGGACTTTTATAAATTGTTGAAAATCAGTTATACAGACTTTTATCTAAACTCTTTCAGATATTAGGCTGATTTTTGGTATGTTCGTTACTCATGATGAGTTACAGATCAAGTTAAATTTTGTTCCGCTCCGCTAATTTTTGCCAAAATTAAGGGTTTACAACTTTGAAAATTGTTGAAAATCACAGTTATAGACATAATTTTTATACGCCTCCAGATTTTCAGCTGTGAGACTACCATCATGTTTGTGTCCACATGTGTTATTGTAATTGCAGATTTTTCAACTTTTTGAGACGGCGCCATTCGTGTCGCTTTGACACATCTAGTTTTTAGATATGTTGTGTAAAAAGTAAAATCACAAAAATACTGAACTTAGAGGAAGGTCAATTGGGAAAGTCCATAATCACATGGCAAAATCAAATAACAAAACGCATCAAAAACGAATGGACAAAAACTGTCATATTCCTGACTTGGTACAGGCATTTTCAAATGTAGAAAATGGTGGATTAAACCTGGTTCTATAGCGCTAACCCTCTCACTTTAATGACAGTCTCATCAATTTCCGATATTTTTACATTGATGCGTTAAATAAACAGACACAATAAATATAATAGTCAAAATATGGGTGTGACTATATAAAGGTCAAGTTCAATTTTCACGATTTTATCTATTCTCCTTGTTCAGTTATCTCCTTTTTTAATATTCAAAAGTGCTATTTATAATATGATTGAGTTATTTCTCTTTGTTCAGAAATGGTTAATTATATACATAAAGATTGATTACACATAGCCTTCATAAATAATTTTCAACTGTTATCCGTTTACTAATCATAAGGTTACTGTCTTATCTGATGGTTATAATAAGAGTGACGGATTTATTTGAAAACTGTCTTGTTTTCTAAGTGTTGATGATTAAAAGCTATATAGGAGTTGTATAAATATAGTTAGAATTTTTTTTACTTGATCCTGTTTTGGGTTCAAGATTTGCAAATTCATTAAATAATAATCTTTTATTAGTTTAAAAGTTAAAGTTAAGATACGTTGTATATCTACATTAGTTTGCTACAAACGAAAATATCTGGGACTATTATACTAACCGGACTGGAAACCGTTACATCAATCAGTGTAATAATATCTACATCACAGTCGTTAGAACAACACTTTACCTGCCCTATTTATCGATATGCCATATTGTTTTGACAGTGACAGCGTGCCTTGATCTTATTATTTCGGTAATTTGTTTTCATTACGACCGCAAAAATTTTGGTCGTATATTGGTATCCCGTCGTCGTCGGCATCTTCTGCGTCGTTGTCGTTGTCAGCATTGTCCAAAGACGGATTGTTCCAAGATAATAACTTTTGAATAAGTTAAAAAAAAATCAATAAAATTTTAACACAATGTCTATAACCACAAAAGGAAGCTTGGGATTGATTTTGAGGGATATGGTCCCAAAGGTTTAGGAATTAGGGGCCCAAAGGGGCCAAAAACAGCATTTATCTAGTTTCAGGACAAAAAATTGTGTATCAGTATTTTGATTGGTCTGAAATTGTACCACAATGTTTAATATCATAAGTAGAAGGTTGGGATTTATTGTAAGGGGTTATAGGGCAAACAGTCTAGGAATTAAGGGCCAAAAAGGGGCCAAAAACAAGCATTTTTCTAGTTTTAATACAATAACTTGTGCGTAACTGTTAGATCTCTCTGACATTGTACCATAAGTTTCCATATAACACAGGGAAGGCTGGAAATAGATCTGGCGATACAATACAATAATCAATAAGACTCGTCTGACTACTCGTAACACGACCAACCCCCTTATCTGAACCCACTCGTCCATTGCAAATAAACATGTTATTATTTTTGCAGAAACTTAATAGCTTTGATCCAAATGTATTACATCTACCTGTATCCTCATTAGCTCTGTCTAATGGGATATCATACAATATCAATTTTTGGAAGCTATGAAAATAATTATCTATTACATCTGCACCATCAAAGTTCAAAATTTGTGCTAAATCATCATTAGGATATATAAAGTCTCTACCTGTGCCGCATCTGGCATTTAGGTCACCAATAAGGATAGTATGAATATTTTCCTCTTGAAAAAAAATGAGCTCATTTTCTACTTCATCAAATGCCTCTACAGAGGAATACCTCGAGTTTTCAGGAGGTATATAGACACAACCAAGTAAAAAATTTGGTTCATGTCTTAGGTTAAATTTCAGCCAAAGAACATACTCCGAATCACTAGACAGGAAACTTAAGTGTGATTTTAATAAATTTTTAAACACAACAACTATCCCCCCAGATTTTCTGTCAAATTTTTTGCGGTTTTTGGAAAAATATTCATACCCTTTCGGAACATTTAAGATATCTAAATCATCAGTTTTTGATTCACAGAATACACAAATATCATAAGATTTAATGAGTTCCTGAAATTCAGGGTAATTAAGCTTTTTTTTAAGTCCACATACATTTAGACAAGATAATTTAATCTGAGATGACTGTCCTCTTGTATGCCTGTCCTACATATTCTGTACAATTGGTTGCTGATTTACACCAGTAGGAGGTCCAAAGTGTTTTAGCAGAAAAGGGGGGTCTTGCTGATCATTTCTGTCCATCTGTTTGTTAGGGGCTGAATGATTTTGACGGTTGTTTTGATAGGTTACATCTTGTGGAAAAATCCTACGCCCGTCCACATAAAGCTTGTCCTCCTTGAATCGGACTCGTCTACCTGCTCGTTGTTCCCTCTTAAATATGGGCCATAATATATTTCTACACTCCATAATTTCATTCGGAAATTGCTCATAAATGCTGTAATGAGTGTCTTTCAAATTGTCGCGTGCAGCCTTTAATACCCTATCACGATCCTTCCTACGCTCAAACTTTGCAACAATGGTGCGTGGTTTACCATCTTGTCGTGGACGTAGCCGATGTACCACATGAAATTTGATATTGTCAAGGATATTAAGCTTTTCCTTTATGAATTTTTGGAGAACTTTCTCAGTTTGTATATTGTCACGGTCCTCTTTTTCACATGTATCCTCCTCTATACCCCCGAATAAAAGATTCTCCCTCATAGATCTTGCTTGCATCTCCACAACCCTTTCTCTTAAATCATAATTTTCTTGTTTAATATGATCTCGTTCCATTTCGATATAGTTCAATCTTTCACTTAATTCCGAGTTATTACATTCCGTTCCCTTAACCCTATTTTCAAGTCTGTTTACATCATTTTTCATCTGCACTATTTCATTCTCCATTCTGGAAAATCTATTTTCTATGCCGCCAAGTCTTGCGTCAATCGAAGATAATGATTGCAGTAAGTTTGGTAGAGTGTCAATGTTTTGCAGTTTTGAATAAATATCATTCAATACCGCCTCGAGATTGGTCATCTGTCTTGGGTCGAGGGGGGAGGGCTGGTCAGAAAAGGACAGTTTTTGTTGAACATTTGAAGCCACGACTGCTGGTGTGTTACACGGGACGTTATATTGTGATGTATGACCATATAATACTTGTCGGGCCTGTTGAATACTATTCCCAACAGGTGTATGACATGTGGCAAGTCTATTGTTTACATCATGATTTGGTGTCTCCTGCATTTTGTGACAAAATAGAGAGTGTCAGTTCATCAATATTTATCACGTTTTTGTATATACTTGCTATTTACAGGTGAAATATTATATCTGTATCAATATAATTCAACTTCAAGTACTCCATTCCTTATGAATTTGCATTAGGTACACAATATAAGACATTCATGTGAGAGCGCCCATTACCCACTTCTGTCTAGCCCGCCATATTTGTTCAACATGTTTATCGGATTTTTTTTTTACTATCAATGTTGAACCATTAATTTTTATCGGATTTTTTAAAACTACTAATGTTGAACTGTAGAACCGTTCAACATTGAAAGTAAACAAAAATCGATAAAAAATGTTGAATGTAAATGATATGAACCTCCGGTCTTATATTAAAGGACAATATATAAGACTTCTGAGGTACATATTTACATTCAACGGTTTTATCGGATTTTTTTTTATACTATGAACCGTTCAATAACAATAGTAAAAAAAAATCCGATATAAAAACGTTTAATATTAGTGATATGCACCTCCGAAGTCTTATATAATAGCACTACGGTAAATAGAATAATTGAAATTCAGTTAATTGAGTGTGAGAGGCTATTTTAATCCACTTTATGAGTGTGTATTATATAATGTTACAATGTAACAAACCTATCAAACACACCGTGAAAAATAACATTATCTCCCCTGGAAATGCTTAACAACACGACACAAAAAACTGCTACCTTTTTTTGCCCTATATCACATAATTATGAAAACACATTACATAGATAGGGAATACTGTGCTTGTCTACACGTTTGAATGTGTAGGTGGAACACCCAGAACGATCGTCTCTAGATGATTTTTTTAAATTTGTCCCGGCCTTTCCGGGTTCACGTAGCAACACGTTTCTTTCCTTCCCAGCTATTCCTGATTATGAATTAATCTAAAACATGCATTTATCCCAATGCAACAACTATTAAACAACTCACCTATACCAATGGTGATCGTCTAATTCCTAGCCAATTCCTTTAAGCGTGTCTTTCTTGTCGACACCCATCGTTGTAGCGTCTACCATTGGAGGTAGCGAAATTACATGATTTGACAGGAGAGCGAAATAAACAAGGGGAGCAATTTTATCGAACCGCATTCCGGACGATAGGTTTGAATCAAAATTCTGTGGACGGATTCTCAGAAGGCATCGAGGGTAAATGCAGATCTCTTTCACTAATATTCGTAATCGTTACATTTCACACATATTCAGAATATTGTAGCCTATAATTATAAAAATCTTATTTACTTTTGAATATTAAGAATTAAGTAGTTTGTACATTAGTATATGCCAAACAAAATTTGCATCAATTCAGTATATTTTGAACTTGACTCATGATTTATTGAAGATGACAGATGTGTGCAGCGTAACGTTTACACTGCATTTGTACAAGGTTTTCAATGTCATTCGTCGACGTTGTAGTAAAATTTAGCAACGTCATAGGTGTAACGTTATTTTGGACTTTGAAAAATTTTGGCAGCGAAAAGGTTAATTAAACGGGTCCGCCGTTCCATCTATAGCTTCGCACCAGTGTAGCGATAAGTGAACACAACAGGGGTCCAGTTTACCGTTACCTGTAATAAACTGATTAAATAATGTCCATGTCCATGGACACTTTTTCATAACTGAGAACATATTTTCATAGGAAATTTTGTCCATGGACATTATTTCACGAGGGACACTGATTAGATCATATAAAATTGCATATAAACACAGAGAATGCTAGGCCTGGCATCCTTTGCCAAAAAAAAATCCTTCTTTTTCTCCCATGTGCCTTTGGACTTCTGTTTGGAATTTTAGATTTTCCATATTCGGTATACATTCTGATGTAAGCTGAAACTATATCGGCTCCATCTGGCAAAAATCACGCCATTATGGTTTTTTTCTTATAGTTTGTCCATGTTTGTCCAAGTATTTGTATAGTAAGAAGGATTGGAATCTCGTGGACTTTTGCATATGATATAGCATGACTGTGTTATGTGTCATCTTACGATTCAAAGACAAATCCTTAGTTTGCCAATGTGAAACTGCTGACCCAGTGAATCATTCATAGACCAAATTTAAATTTTACGGCACTAATGGTATCCATAAACAGTTGAATAACATTTTTACATGTTGAATATATGCATGTATAAATATCTGCGGTTTTAATTTCGCTTTTGTGTTTATTTTCTTTATTCTATATTTTGTCACTTGTATACATTAAAAATTAATAATAATCATTGTAATAAATTGTTTGTAATTATACTGCTCTTTAAGGGCGTACTTGATTGACAATAAAAATATTGTATTATGTTTTTTTCTTAGTTTGTCCAAGTATCTGTATAGTAAGAAGGATTGGAATCCCGTGGATTTTTGCATATGATATAGCATGGCTGTGTTATGTGTCATCTTACGATTCAAAGACAAATCCTTAGTTTGCCAACGTGAAACTGCTATAGCATGTTTAAATTACGGTTGATTTGTCATATATAGTACTACTACGCAATTAAGATTATACAAATAAACTTTTTTTAAGAGCCAGTCTGCCATAAAACAATGCAAAATCTCATATTTCGTCCAAATTGGTAATTACAACTTTGCAACATTATATATATTTCCAAAATCTTTGGCTATTTAGGAGTAAAAATTAAAAAAAATGTTTCTTAATTCACACTATTTTCCATTTAACATAAAATTGAGAATGGAAATAGGGAATGTGCCAAAGAGACAACAACCCGACCATAGAAAAAAACAACAGCAGAAGGTCACCAACAGGTCTTCAATGTAGCGAGAAATTCCCGCACCCGGAGGCATCCATCAACTGGCCCCATAACAAATATATACTAGTTCAGTGATAATGAACGCCATACTAATTTCCAAATTGTACACAAGAGACTAAAATTAAAACAATACAAGACTAACAAAGGCCAGAGGCTCCTGACTTGGAACAGCCTTATTTGCATATTTGTGAGTAATTAAAAAAAAATGCAAAAATAATCACCATATTTAGGTACTTTTTAAAGGTCTGGATAATTGATACATCTCTTAAATATAACATTATCTTGTTATATTTTGCAAAGAACATCATTAAAAAAATGCATTTTGAGGTTTTTTTTACCTTTTAGCAGGTTGTCAGAGAGGTTCGTGCAACAGATGTATAAGATAACTTGCATGTGGTACAGTTACTCAGTAGGTGTTTTCTCTCAAGATCATATTTATTATTTTTAACTTTTAGGATTTTTTTAAAGGTGCATATCAGTTCTAAGACAAGTAAACAAATTTAGCTTGGCAAATAATGGGAAGTTAGTAAAGAATGCTCCCAAAATATCTATAAAATGCACTAAATGTAATAGTTGTTGCCCCTTAATATTTTAACTCAAACTGATCAAAGTAGACTTATATTCCGGACAATAACTTTAGTTTAAGTGTATAGATCTCTATGATTTTGTTCAGAAGGTTCAATACCACAAAAGGAAGGTTGGGATCGATTTCGGGGATGATGGTCCCATCCGTTTAGGAATTATGGCCCAAAAGGGGCCCAAAAGAAGCTTTTTATAGTTTAAGGATAATAACTTGTGTATAAGTATTTTAATTGCTCTGATACTGTACCACAATGTTTAAAACCACAAGTAGAAGGTTTGGATTCATTTTAAATAATGGGTTATGGGTTCAAAGTTAGGAAGAAAGGGGTCAAAAACAAGCATTTTTCTAGTTTCAAGACAATAACTTGTGTGTAATTGTATGGATATCTCTATAATTGTACCACAATGTTTCATATAACAAATCGGAGTCTGGGATTAAGTTTTGGATTAATTGCCCAAAATATGTAGGAATTAGGGGCCAAAAAAGGGCCTAAAAGAAGCATGTTTCTAGTTTCCAAACAATAACTTGGGTTTAAGTGTATGGATCTCCTGTAATTGTACTACAAGGGGGATTTGTTTACCTTTTTTTTAAGGGATTTCTTTTTTTTCAGAATTTTTCAAATTTCAAATTTTGAAAAGTTTCAAGAAGAAATCTTCAATTGCACAGTATACAGTATTGGTCAATAGATTTGTTTGATCTTTGACAACATTTATTTTGTAACAAAAACCTTTATTTTGTCATAAATTCAATTACAATCCAAATTCAGACAGCATCAAGCTTGAACATTGTGACCAAATTTAATTTGCCCAAACTGTCAGGGTCCAACCACTGCGGTTGTATAAAGCTGCGCCCTGTGAAGCACCTGGTTTTCACATATGACAGTCTTTTAAAAAGCATGTTATATGAAACAGAGTTGTGAACATACTTGTTCTTCAAAATATCTTCCTCTTTGAAACTTTTGATTGGAATGAAACCAATTATTGAGTGTCTAGATTAGAAAGTTGTGTCGATGAGAGCGTATGTGAAAAATTAAATCCAGATAAAAGAAAGACAGTTGAGGTGACCCTACTTCTTCAAAAATTGAAAGCTTTTCCAAAATTATCTTGAATGTCCTCTCTCCAAAGAGCATCTCTTTCCTGTTTGTTGATACTTTGTGATTTTGCTTTTTAGTTCCCTAACGGCTAACGTCGAAATGGACTTAGGTTTGCACTGCGTCTGTCTGTCAGTGGCCTGTCTATCTGTCAGTTCGGCAAATCAGACTTTTTTGTGCTTGTAGATTTTGATTTGATATTTGGCTTATTGATTTATCATGACAAGTTACAGGTCAAATTTATTTTTCACGCTTTAAGCTTTTCTCTTTTTTCAGTTTAAGCCCTTTCTCTAGAATTAAATTTTTGGTGAACTACTTACTCATTAGAAGATTTCTGTTCAAACGGAAATAACTTATTTTTTTAAAGACAAAATGACATTTTGGATGTTCAATTGTCTTTTCTTTGGTATTTAGTGGTTCAATTTTGTTCCAGTCTGATATTTGTGTGCAGAGTTGTGGTCTTTGGACATAGAAAATGCACTTAAATAGTCAGAATTCAACAAGTTTTTTCGTTATGCTTGAAGATTTTGTCTCGATAATTTTATGTAGTTTACACCATGACAAATTATAGAGCAATTTAAAATTTTGTTCCATTACAATGAATTTGTAACGGGTTTTGGACTATGTATTGCCATGCATTACTCACAGAATGCTTGTTTTTATCAAAATTTTCTCAACTCTGATGCTGCACAATTGTTTGATATTTAGTTAAAATAGATATTGATGACCTTATTATGCTAATTTTTTTCAGATCTATCAAACTTTTACTCTTTTTTGCTAATACCTTCATCATGTACATTCATGACTAAAAACTTGTATTTAGACCATTTTGCACGTTTTTCTTTACGGCAGACCACCATAATATTATATAAACAGTAAAATCATATCCCGATGATTTTAATGACAATGTCTGCTAAACAGTTTAACCATTTATCTGTGTATATTTGTTTTTATTACATGTGGTTATTGCAATTTGAAATATTTGTGTTTGTCTCAGATGGTAGTAATAGGCCAACTGTATCTTGCACATGTCTTATTCCCAAGCCTCAAATTGCAAGAGATTACATTCTAGGAGGAAACTTAACATTACTGTTATGTCTACTGTTCTCCCAGAATTGACATAGGGATTACTAACTGGTTCATGCCAGCGTCACAAAATTTCAGTTGCAGTTTTATCAGGAACTGTTAGGAGTATTCTCTTTATATTTGGCATAAAGCTTTATCACAATATACAAAATATAGCACTTTTCTAGGTAAGAGGCACAATTCTATGATATTCACAAAACTATTAAATCTTCCACTTTTCTGGAGATAGATAACATGAATGTACAAGGCTGTGCAGTTTGTATACATTTTCATACTATTTTAGAAAAGAAAATACTCCGATTTCATCTGAAGAAACGTGCTTAGAATTTTTAGTACTTTTACGATAGTTTTTTTGTCTAAATTGCAAGGGGCTGCATTCATGTTGAAACTCTATCTTTTATATGTTAAATATATAGTTTTATGAATCATTATCAAATACAACATGTTTTAAAAATTTACGACTGAACTCAATTGTGGCCACTTTGAATTTAGACAAAAAGCGTCTAAAAACTAGAATATTATAAAATGCTAAAATTGTGAAGAACTCATGATGATATTACCTGATGAGTTTGCATAGTATTGTAAATAAAACAGCCCATCTTTAAGTTTCTAAAGTAGTTTTCTTTGGAACAAGTTTATATTTTGAACATATTGTAAAAATGCTCAGTTTAGGGGGAAAAAAGGCAAAAAAGGGGTTTTACCGGGTTTACTTCGTATATTTTCTAATTCAAACTAAGTTAAACTTGGTTTATTCAATTAATATAACCAGTAAACATTAGTTCAGTCATTATTTTTCTGATATTTTGACTATCACATACTTTTGAAGAAAAGTTTCTATTGAAACAGATAAAAAAAAATCAAAAATTCGGCAAAATTGCCATCATGCCTATCTTTAATTATTATTTTATTGTAAGAAGGTATCATTTGCCGAGCACCATTTTCTTGCATTTTGTAGAAAATATATAATCTTCATGAAAAATTACATTTTTTTTTAAATAAAACATGATCTTACAAGATTCAAGCCTTTAAAAATATACAAATTTTGCTAAATTGGCACTTTTTCAAAACCATGCAATTTCAACTTGTCAGTAGGGGTATTGAGAAATGTCACAACTTTTTGAATTATCCTAATTTCCTTTCACTTTAAGGTAAAATTGAGAATGGAAATGGGGAATGTGTCAAAGAGACAACAACCCGCCCAAATAAAAAACAACAGCAGAGGGTCACCAACAGGTCTTCAATGTAGCGAGAAATTCCCGCACCCGGAGGCGTCCTTCAGCTGGCCCCTAAACAAATATATACTAGTCCAGTGATAATGAACGCCATACTAATTTCCAAATTGTACACAAGAAACTAAAATTAAAATAATACAAGACTAACAAAGGCCAGAGGCTCCTGACTTGGGACAGGCGCAAACATGCGGCGGGGTTAAACATGTTTGTGAGATCTCAACCCTCCCCCTATACCTCTAACCAATGTAGTAAAGTAAATGCATATAACAATACGCACATTAAAATTCAGTTCAAGAGAAATCCGAGTCTGATGTCAGAAGATGTAACCAAAGAAAATAAACAAAATGACAATAATACATAAATAACAACAGACTACTAGCAGTTAACTGGCATGCCAGCTCCAGACTTCAACTAAACTGACTGAAAGATTATGATTTCATCATATGAACATCAGGCACAATCCTTCCCGTTAGGGGTTTAGTATCATACCATCATAACATATATGAGAAGAACATAACCCGTGTCATGCCAACAACTGTTTTTAGAATAAATGTGTTTAGTTCCGATGCAAAGACCTTATCAGTGACTCAATATTAACGCACAAATATGCAATCTTTAATGACTTGACAACAGTATCGTAATTATATCCCTTCTTAATAAGTCTATTCAAAGGTTTTGTAAGTTTCTGAGGTGAATACTGACACCTTTGTGCTTTATAAAGAATATTACCATAAAAAATTGGATGTGAAATACCTGAACGTATTAGAAGTCTGCATGGTGTTTGTTAAGATATTTGTTATCATTAAGCTGTAATTTTTCTATAAATCAAACAAAAATCTGGTCAAAATACCCTAAAATAGACTTAAAATGGCCTTTTTCAGAACAGAAATGGACAATTATCGAATGTTCGACATACACAAATAATGGCTGAATAATTTTTCAAAATATTTTGCACAAATAGTTATTACATATAAGGTATCGAAAATACAAAATATCAGCCTGATTGGAATATTTTGGATTTGGACCATTTTGCATGTTTTTATCACAGACTTGGCTCTTAAATCAATCAAAAAGGATATTGCATAGTGTCTTCTTGATAAGATTTCATTTATGGTCCATTACCAGAGCTTGGACGATCCGATGATGAATCTACTTGACCACTGTTGGGTTACGGGCCGAGACATCAGAGAGTCCGATCGTGGCTAAACTTGTTCAATGGCCGAAAAATTGGGTCTCACTAATTAGCGACAACAAGCGTCAAGAAGCGACAACAAGCGTCAACAAGCGACAAGAAGCGACAACAAGAATTATTTTAGCGACAACAAGCGACAAGAAGACTATTTAGCGACAAGAAAACATTTTTTTTTTATTAGATTATTAGAAATTTGTATTTAATGTTTTTTTTTAAATATATGAGCAGATATGTCTAATTAAAATGTTTTATTATATATATATATAGATAGACCGTCGAAGAAATGAAACATTTGTGAGGAAGAAAGAGATTGTGAACATTCACATTTCAATTTTCTTTTCCTCCTGTTTGATTTCAGTTCTTTGTATTTTACAATTTGTGTCAATATTTTCAGGACAATGATGCACAAATAATTCATTTTGCGAGCTTAATATATATTGCACGAACAGAGTTTTAAAAAACAAGTTATAAGATAAATAATATGCTCTAAAACACAAAGAAAGTAATCTCATAATACAATAATTAAACGTAATACTGGCTGTTATTCATAATAGATGATAAAATATTATGTAAATAATGTTTCATTTTTTTCTATCAATTTTAACTTTCTTGTCGCTAAAATTATTTTCTTTTGCATATTCTTTTAATATTTATTGCAATAATTAATTTTAATTAAAAAAAAAATGTTTTCTTGTCGCTAAATAGTTTCTTGTCGCTTGTTGTCGCTAAAATAATTCTTGTTGTCGCTTCTTGTCGCTTGTTGACGCTTGTTGTCGCTAAAATTCTTGTTGTCGCTAATTAGTGAGACCGGAAAAATTTAAAAATGCTAAATTACGTATACCAAAATCTAGATAATAGAACGATATGACGTGTTTCATTATGCCGAACAAAATATCAATAATTCAATTGATAAATGAATTAAAAAAATGTTTGTTTTATTTTAGCACAGGTAAAGTTTTATATGTGTTGATAATCAAATATAATATTTTACGGGACCGCAGTACGTTGTTTAGATAACCCGTAGCAAAAAGTGGAGTTTACTGGGGATTTCAAGTTTTGGAAATTCCTGAAAATTTTGAGAAGATGAAAAGCGACTAATTTTGCCATCTATGAATTTATGAAGATGCTTATAATGGGTTTTACTTAATTTCATAATACTATTGTGACCATTTATAATCGTTTTGTACAGTTGTACTGACTAACAAGTGAAGTAAACTAAGTAAGTGGTAAACTTAGAAAAAAAATTAGATAAATTCTGTTAGACAGTTTCCATTTGATTTTCTGAATTTTTTTTTATTGCACAGCAAAGCAGCATACTTTTTTCAAATATTAAGAATCCCTGTCCGTTTTGTTAGGCAGTTACCATTTGATTTTCTGATTTTTTTTTTATTGTACAGCAAAGCGGGATCACCCCTACCCTATAATCCGACAGTCCCATAATCCGACAGTCCTTTAATCCGACAGCCCGATAGTCCGACAGTCCTATAATCCGACAGCCAGATAGTCCGATGCACGGTCACTTGTCTCTAAAAAGTATGCTTATATAGACATGGAACTTTTGTAAATTGGTATATTTTTTCACACAGAAAATTAACAAATCAGTCAGTATGACGTCTTGAACAGGACCGCAATAATCCCATACGAATCAGAAATGAACGGAATCCGGGTCCGTTCACCTTAAAACATAATCGCTCTGATTCAAATTCGACCCATTCACTTTCACACCCTACACGTTCTTACCAAAAGTCTGTTTGCACCCTATACGTTTGCTTTTGTTTATTATGAAAACAATGATAAACATATTTATAGCAATACTATTACTGCCCAATTAATATACTAACCAAAACTCGATTTTTTTTCATTATTTCATACATGTCATAATAAATTGACATTCTAAAACATTTTTTTGTGTTGATGGTTTGGTAAGAGACTTGCAATGACAATATGTTTTTTTCATTGTTTCCAAATAAAGAGGCATTCTGGCAACGGTTTTGTGTTGAATAAATCTAAATCATGTTTTGGTTAGTGTATTTGTATTGCTATAAAAAAAAATCATTGTTTCTTAATAAAGTGCCTTTCTTATTTCGTGCAGTCATAGGTCTTAACCGCTATCTGCTTTGTCTGCGTACTGTCTTTATGTCATTGCCCATCTTCATTCCAATCTTTTTCACATAATTGGTGTCATGTCGTGATGATTCTATGACTAGGGATGCTCAGGTCCTTATGATAATTTACATATAAGTGTTATCTTTTATCAGCAAAGAGTTCAGGTTTTGGCAATCAGTAAACCAAAAAAATACTAGATAGTACAGCGGTTTATATTGCCATACAAGCTAGAGCAATGATAAGGTATTATAAATAGACGCAATTTAAGTTAAGATTTCATTCCAAATCATAACTATGAAACCGTTCTGAAAGTGGTTTTGCATCAAGTTTTTGTGTTAACCTGTTATGGCCCTTTTCAAGGTGTTGTTTACTGGTATCTGAGATCAATTTAAGCTGTTAACTGTTTGTATTGCCCTCCCTCAAGAAGGGATTTAATTTATATCCCATATTGATGCATTCCACTTTTTAAATTTTAGACACTGCTCGCGTTTCAGCAGTATGCTAATACGCTTTTAAAAAGACAATCATCCTTTGCAGCAGCATGGCTTCGTATCGGACCATCCGATTGTCAGATTAGCGGACTGTCGGACTATCGGACTGTCGGACTAATGGACTGTCGGAATTTCGGGGTGTTGGATTATAGCTAAGCTCCCCAGCAAAGCATCATACTTTTTTCATAAATATTAAGAATCTCGGTACCTTAGCCCAATTCACTTTGGCCCCCTTTCAATTTAGCACCATACACATTTGAACCCAAAGTGTGTTTGCACCTTCCAGAAAAAATTAAAAAGCCTTGCAAGACATCATACTTATTTGGATTAGTTCACTTAAGACACTTCAGGAGAAAATGGTTCAGGGATTAAAAAATCCACTAGCCCGACGCCCGGGACTTGATCATTTATGCCTCGGGCAATTAAAATGTGTAATCCGATATGCCCGCCAGGCTAGTAACAAAAAATTCTTGACGTTTCCAAAATAGAAAGTGAAAAATCCCTTTATCACTATTCTATGACAATATTAGCCAATTCGATTCAATTAAATCATCTGGGATTCCAAGAATTTGAACTGGTTTGTACAGGTCCTGTTGTACATATTTTAAAAATAGAACGAATAACTCTGGCATGTCTGGGTGGCCTGGTATCATGTGTTGATTGCAATTCTCGTACTTTAAAAATTGATTTCTCATACCATGGCTTGGGGTATTGTACATTGCTTATTGTGCCGAGATTTTCAATTAACGGTATTTGGGGGTATGATGTATTGATTGGTATTGACCTGTCTTGTTGCACAGCTCTTGAGCACGAAACCATGCAACATAATATTTCTTAATATCTTAGTACGGGAACCCCAGGAACTTCGTCAGTTCCAAAACGAAAAACGGTAGATGAAAGGAGTAACGAGGCTGAAAATTCATCCCCTAAAAATGCTTAATACGACAGGGAAAAGCCGCAGAAAAAAATTAATAGTGTCCAGGACAGAAGGGCTGCCAAGTCTTTAGCGCGAGACTTCCACATGTTCATGCTTATTTGGCGTCATTTTCCTTTGATCTATTGTTTTTTCTCTTTGATCTTTACAATTTGGCCAAAAAATCACGCATTCACTTCCTGAAAAGTTGGCAGAACTATGACACACTGATTCCCCTGGCAAGGTTGGCTGTTGATGATGAAAAAAACAGACAATGCTCTGTGAATATTGCCGTTAGTTGCCCCAAGCACGCATATAAAAAGTCTGCTTTGAACATGTTGAATGTGAGAACAACTAAGTTAGGTTAAGCACCAAAAGAATAAATAACAGATCAACAAAAATTATTAAATACAGTGTATAATGTCTCCTTAAAAACAAAGGACACCCACTTTGTATTATGCAGCAAACTCTTGATTTTTAAGGCATACTAGGGCTAGCAGGTCATTTTTGATGGACTAGCAGTTCTTCCAACAGGGCTAGTAAAATCCTGCTGCCAATATGTCCTGGGCTAGTTAGGTGTAACAAAAAATTTTAACCCCTGTGGTTAGGGGTTTCAGGTGCTCCACAGTTCCATGACTCTGTGGCGTAGGTTTGGCCTACTCTGCTCTTGTAGTAGTGTAGTTATGTGTAGCCAATTGTTAGTTGGCTGAGTATTCAGAAATGCCTTTAGTTGGAAAATCATGCAGAATTGAGTGCTTTTTAGTTGTAATTTTTTTATACAGGTCCCGGCTTTCGCTCAGATAATTCCCATCTTCTCTGACATTTTTCTCCTGTACCGGTACTTTATATGCTGCGTAGACTTGGGGTAATTGTAATTGTAATCACTAATCAGCTGTAATTGATTACAATTTTTCAAGTAATCATAGTAATCCTTAATCAGCCAAAAATCTGATTACATGTAATTTAATTTAATCAATTACTTTTCAAAATACCCTGTAATTCTGATTACTTTTTGATTACATTCTGATTACAATGAAAAAAAAATTGAACTGTGTTTATGGTCAATAAATGTAATTCTTATTTAATAAATATTCAACATGTTAAAATAGTTTGGTTTACTCTATAGCATTTTATAGATGTGTATACTTCAGTAAAAAATAAACTGTTATTAGTACTGTGTTGAAAAGTCATCATTAGCCTTACAATTTTATGTCTCTGGCCTTAGTAAAAGTTATTGTACATTTATTCACAATTTAAAGATGTTCATATATATATATTTGATAAAAACTGTTATATTTAAGTAATAATTATGTTATACTTTTCTTTAACCCTAAATTATAATCTTTTGTTAATATTGTGATTTTTGTCAACTTTGATTGACTGGTAGGAAACCAATTAAGGTTTGTTTTTATTGCAATTTTTAATTGAATATAGCTGTAGGACAATGCAAACTCTTTATAAAGCTATATTCAATTGAAGCTAAATAATTCAGATATCAATGATGGCAAAGTGTAATGGGTCATGACCAGTGATTCAATGTTCATGTATGTATGTCGTGAACTTTTGTGGTTTATTAAATAGATGAAGTTTGAAGTTATCATTTTATAATATATAAAACAAAATCCTTTCTAAAAAGTACTATAGTTGTTTTAAACGTTAATTCATTCACATCATTCAAATCGGTTATATTTTTAAATTCATTGTAATCAGATGTAATCATGATTACTTTGCCAATGTAATCATTAATTTAATCAGACACTTTCACTTTCAGAAATGATGTAATCATTAATTTAATTTAATTGTACAAATGACAAAGTAATTGTAATTTAATCAATTACATTGAAAGTAATCGGACCCATCTCTGAATTGCTGTGTGTTTGACATCCTGCTGTGTTACTACGCTGTTCTCAAGTTGTATTTCTTTGGCTTCCTGTGCTGTTGTTTTTGCAAGGAAATCAACCTCCTCATTGTCAGTTATATTGGCATGTCCTGCTGTCCATAATAAAAAACATTTTCCTATAACGGTATACCTAATATAACATTATATTTTAGGTATATATATATATAGGTGAAACAATTTTTGAGACAAGTCCCTGTGGCAGGATCCCCACACACTTCGCACAATGCATATTTGCGTATTGACAGCTATGTTAACTATTTACTATAGTAGGCTATAAAAGGCCCAAAAATGACAAATATAAAACATTTCAAACAAGAAAATAACAGTTTGATTTATGTACAAAACAATAAATGAAGAACAAATTTGGTAAACAGCAACCAATGACAACCATTTGTCCACACACTGGCACACAGGAACATACAGAATGAAGTGGGGTTGACCTGTTTGATGGTACCAAACCTTCTAAAAATCTACACAGGGATGTAACAGTAAAACATAAAAAAAACACTATAAAAATCAGTTGAAAAGAGCTTAACTCGTCAGGTCAAGTTGACAATATAAAGCACTAAAATACAATTGTCATGGGAGCTCATATTTGTTTTTTAATGCTTAGAATTTAAAATAGTTTTAGAAGCTTTATTGTAGAATTTCACCAATATTTGCAAACTCGGGAGTGATTTCTATGTCATCATGGTCATATTGAATTTAATTTCTCAGTCCAGGCAAGGACGTCAAGTGGATTGCACTGGTTTTTATAGTGTTTACTGGAATTTGTTTTCTTATTCATTTACGGGTAACTTGATGTGAAATTGCTGACTATGAGTCTTCATTTATTACATGCATGCACAAACGTATTAATGTTGGTAAAAATTAATATTGGATGTAACAAAACATTTTTTTGTTTTTTTTTCCAGAAAATATACACATTTTAGATGTTCAAAGGATGTGCTTAACCAGGTTGTACAGTTAAATTTACAGGACAAAAGGTGATTTTTTTGTTTTTAAATTGTTTCCCCCTGATAATTCAGGTGTGGGTGGTGGGTGGGTAGTTGGTTAGTAATACATTTGTTAAATACAAGAAAAATGCATGTGAAACCATGTTAGCTGCAAATTTTTAGGTTATTATTACATGTAACCAATTTTTGTGGTTTATTAGATAACATTTGAAGCTATTATTTCATAACATATCAAATTAAATCCTTTCTCAAAAATGCTATAGTTATACATTTGTATTAAACGTTTATTCATTCACATCATTCAAAATGTGTTTTTTTTAAATTCATTGTAATCAGATGTAATCATATTTACTTTGCCAATGTAATCATTAATTTAATCAGATTCTTTCAGAAATGATGTAATCATTAATTTAATTCAAACGTTTAAATGACGAAGTAATTGTAATTTAATCAATTAATTGAAAGTAATCAGACCCATCTCTTGTTGTTGTTCATAGTTGTCATCCCTTGTCATTAACTTTTACTAAAATCTTATCCTCTGAAACTACTGGCCCAAATTTGACCAAACTTGGCCACATTTATTCTGTGACTCAATGAAAGTAAATTTTAATTTTCACATTTACTGATCTCGTTGAGTTGTGCACCTTTCAGTAGCAAAAGTGATAAAGTTGTATAATTTATTTTTGATTTTGAGTTATTTCCCTTTGAATAGAATTGGTGTAATTAATAAGTACATAGATAGAAGGTCTATCAATGACTGGATCTGTTTTTTTAATCCCCTACCGATAAAGTCAAAGGGGACTTTAGGTTTGCACTCTGTCCATCTGTCTGTCTGTCTTGCTGACTGTCCTTCAGTCAGTCCGCCAAATCATATTTCCACACTTTTTTTTTCATGCTTGAAGATATCTATTTAATCTTTGTTGTATAGTTTAATCATGACAAATTACAGATCAAGTTTGAATTTTGTTCCAGTGTGATGATTTTATGCAGAGTTATGGTCCTTTGACTTAAAAAAAATGTTTATTAATAAACATGTATTGATTCTGAGCCAAGTTTTCAAGTTGGTCCTAATCTGGGGTGTGAAATTAAAGAACAAACAGCCAATTGTTTATGCGCATATGGTAACGCATCTTGGTTGTAACTTGAAAGTATTATGACGTTGTGTCTAGCTTGGCTGAATGCGTCAGATACGAACATCACATTTCCCGTATTTCACAATGATATTCCAATATGATAAACACGTCAACATACGTTTAGTAAATAAAAAAAAGAGATACAGCAGCCATAAATATTTAAGAGAAATCATACAAAAATGAATGCATAAGACCATAAAGACTAACTCTTAGAATTTCCAGTTTTTGGAAAGATTAGAACTTGTTCTAAATCTTTACTAAGGCACTGGCCTCCCTATCAACACGACAGGTTAGCTATTGTTACTAAATGTATTCACACTGAAATATAGTTCCCTATGGTTCTCATGTATGCACACATAATACACATATAAACTGAAAAAATAGGTACATTATTGGAGCAGTTCATTCAAGAATGTATGTCATTAAGGTGTGTTGATGTGCAAGCTTTTTCTAAAAGCATTTTGATTAGATGATTGGATATTGATACAATACTAGTTTGATTGACAACTGTCATTATCACTAAACAATCAGAGACAAGGTAGACCTTTAATGACAGTGTCCCACCTCCTAAACTGTCAATCAAATTGACCCCATTACTTATCAACCTTAGTCTTATATAATATACAGACCCTGGAATATACAATTCTTAATATACAAATATTTGACCTCATAATTGTATACACAAATGTATATATTGGATGTTTGATCAATATAAGGATGATAGATTTTTTTTATTGCCAATTACTTTTGATTTACATTACATAAAATGATTCTGTAAATTATATCTGAAAGATAAATGATTAATGGATTAACAAGATCTTTAAAAAAAATAAAATATGAATATAAATATGAATATATAAAAGGTATTCAAGTAAGGCCTATAATTTACTTGATAAATTTTCAATAATCATCTGTAATGAATCAACAATTTAGATTAATTCACTTTTTTTTTATCAGGAATTGGCTTGAAACAGTTTTAAAATTTAATTTTTTTTAATTATAACAAACCATTGTTTATTTGTTTATTCCCCATCAATCATTATGTCTATTTTAGTCATTTGAATTTTTATTAGAAATGAATATATATGTTTGCAATCAAGAAAGTCAAGAATCCACATTTCGATAAAATAAGTTTTTAAATTTGTTTACATTGAAAAAGTACATTTTCAATGCCCTGTGTTGAAAAATACTTTAAAACTTGATCAAAAGGCAACTTTTAATCTTCAATGTCATATAACCTCTGTTTCAACTTACAAAATGCTCTAAAACAACATGTTTAGATTATTTTTGTTGACTCTTTTAAAAGTTTTGAGCTGTTGGGATGGATTTTACATCTTACAAGTACAGTTGGTAACATTTACTAGAAGGATTTTTGATTTGCAATTTTTTTTTTTAGAAACATGTTCAGAACAGGTGACATTATTTCGATAAGATATAAACTGCAGTTTAAATACAATTGTGCAAATTTAGAGACCCAGCTTTATTTATGTCCATTTTTCCACACCATACCTTACTATGAAATAATTCAAACTACTCTTCTAATCTTTCCATGAGTGATTTCCATCACTTTGATTGTGATTTGCAGTTGAGCTACCATCAAAAGTAGTTGTAGTTTTGATCTATAAACACCAATTTTGACTTTTTAAACTTACTCATTCCCGTAAAACATTGTTAATCTTGTAATAAAGTTCAATTTTATGTAAACTGCCAAATTATAAAATTCTTTTAAAATAAGAAAAGATGCATTGTATTTTAACATTGCCAATGATAAAGATTTATTGTGCTCTCGCCATGTCCCTCACTGAAATCCTCTAGCTAATGTTTATGCAAAAGTTTTAAGAAATCAACAGTTGAAAGTGAATTTAAATCAAAACTTATATTTATTTATGTATTAATAGAAAAAAATCCTCTGGGAATATAATCACTTTTAAGAAGCTATACATTGATTGGAAAGATTGAAAACAAATTTTGATAGGTTGCAATTTTTTTTTAAAAAAGGATTTTTAAATTCATAAAACTCTATTCTTTTACATTTATTACGTTTTGAGAAATATTTTTTAGTTTCCAATGGAAAATTATTTCTTTCAGTTTACATGAAAATTGCTAGATATAGACGACATCTTTTCCGGCTGAAAGAGTAAAAACAGAAATTGTATTTCACATAAACTAGTCTGACCGTTCTTCTGTCCGTCCATAAACACTCCATAGTCTAAAATACTAGTAAGAAGATCTGGTATGATTGTCAATGAAACAACTATCTACCAGAGACCAAATGACATAGAAGTATGGCTTCAACAAGAAGCATAATTAATCCTAATAAAACTAAAAGTTGAGAATTTAGTCATTGGCAATGTCATCTTCCATTTTCGTTTTCAATAATTCTGTCAGAGAGGATGGAGAAACACAAACTTCTTTTTAAAGCGAGTTTAAGGAGATTTCAAACAATATTACATTGCAAGGACGGTGTTTCTGAAAGCTTACTTTTGAAGCTGAGATTCTCATTTCACTGAGGCTACAGAATGAGATCCGACAAATTCTGATGCATAAATATGATCTCTTGTATTATACTATAAATGATAGGTGTATATTGTTGCTATTGTTGAAAAATGATTTTAAAGGTCGATGACATATAGTTTTTGTGACTTTATTTGAAAGATAACACCAAGCACTTTCTTTCTTGAAATTCTTAAGAAGAAATCACTAGTAGGTATTTTTTAATACTGGAAACTTTTTTGATTCTTATGTATTATTTTTGGCAGGAATAAAATAAATCGTACCATTTTAAAATCAAACCACAAAGAATCTTTAACTCTACAATCTTAAATTGATAAATACAAATCTACTGTTAAATGAGAAAAAAGAATTATGCTTATTGGATTATTTCAAATTATAAACACACAAAATGGGGGTTGCTATAGTGACGTAACAACATTAGTTACCCTCAAATTTTTATTCATCATATTTTATTCCTAAAATCTAGAAATACCTTCAGTCAAAATTTTAAGAATAATTACACCTTATGTAAGAATGCTGCATATTTTTTGCACATTCTAACTTTTATTCCTCATTTCAAAAGAATTTGCCCTTTTTTCACCACTGCCGGTGAATTTGCCTCAAATACCATGGTATTTGCCATTTTGGATATTCCTTTTACTCTTGCTAGCCTGTTCTCTCCAAATTTATAGTATACGGAACCTTCCTCACTTATCCGGAATTACTAAGACAACATGGAATAAACGCTATTGATTATGTTAAACCGAAAACTGTAAGAGATACATACATATAAAGAGACAAAAAAGACGTCTGTACAGATGAACTATTTAGTGATGGAATAACAATGACGGTTACACATATAGATACTATGATGTTTCAAAAAGACAGCACTAACATACATGTATAACTCCGGCGGTACTACGATTACCATTCATAAGTACAGACAGTGTCAATCAAAATCTATTTGGTGTAACTAAACAAATATATCATGTTATGGAGGGCCATTTGCGAAAAAAATACCAGTCTTGGGAGCGAATTTTACTCGCCTAGCAGCTTGGGAAATTTCACAGTCCCATGACATATTTTTCGCAAAAAATCTCTGATAGAAACTTATAGGCTGTTTGGTCTTTAATTTTTTGATTTCAACAAAAATTGATTATACAGGGTTCTTTCATGTCTTTGAAATGCTGAATCTAATTTTTTTTTCACTTGATTCTGTTTTGGGGTCCAGATAATGATTTGCTAAATCATTTTCATGCAGAAAAAACTGGTTCGCTGTCAATCTGACAGCCTCTTGTTACATGTACATCCATTTATTATAAGTCCCCTACAAACAAAGTCAAAGAGAACTTAAGGTTTGCACTATGTCTTTTTGTCTGTCCATCTATCAGTCTGACAGATCAGTTTTCCACATCTTTTATGCCCCTGTCGTGGTGGAAAGGGCATTAAGTTTTACCCACATCTGGACATACATTTTATGTACTTCCAAAAATTTTGTTTCTGTTCTCTAACTTTAGTTTGCTAAAACCAAATGTTATGACACTTAGGGAGCTACCATTTGATTTTTATGGGGGGCTAGGATGAAAAATTGTGTCCTGCATTTTTTTTTAGTTGTAATCTCTGTCCTGCCTTTTTACTTTTCACTCTATACGGTCCTGCCTTTTTTTATTAGTTTATCCTAACTTTTTTTTACCTAAATTGTCATCCTGCCTTTTTTTTTTGCAAAGTGTCTCATCCTGCCTTTTTTTTTTACTCAAAACTCCTGTCCTGCCTATTTTTTTCAAATTTCATCCTAGCCCCCCCATAAAAATCAAATGGTAGCTCCCTTACATAAAATGCTTATTACCACAAAACACAGATCAAGTTTGAATTTTGGTTAAGTGCAAAGTTCAGGTCCTTTGACTTAGAAATTTCACTAGAATAATCAGTTTCCACACTTTTTTTATGCCCCTGCTTTAGCGAAAGGGGCATTTAGTTTTACCCTTGTCCCTCTGTATGTACAGCAGTCTGTACGTCAGTCTACATCCATTTTTCAGTATGTACGTCTGTATGTCCCAAAATTGGTTTCTGTTCTCTAACTTAAGTTTGCCTCAAACAAATGTTATGAAACTTATACACAATGCTTATAACCCCAAAACTCGGATGAAGCTTGAATTTTGGTGGCATCACTTTTTTATACGACCGCAAATTTTGAAAAAATTTTCGTCGTATATTGCTATCACGTTGGCGTCGGCGTCGTCGTCGTCGTCGTCGTCGTCCGGCGTCCGAATACTTTTAGTTTTCGCACTCTAACTTTAGTAAAAGTGAATGGAAATCTATGAAATTTTAACACAAGGTTTATGACCACAAAAGGAAGGTTGGTATTGATTTTGGGAGTTTTGGTCCCAACATTTTAGGAATTAGGGGCCAAAAAGGGCCCAAATAAGCATTTTCTTGGTTTTCGCACTATAACTTTAGTTTAAGTTAATAGAAATCTATGAAATTTTGACACAAGGTTTATGACCACAAAAGAACGGTTGGGATTGATTTTGGGAGTTTTGGTCTCAACAGTTTAGGAATTAGGGGCCAAAAAAGGGCCCAAATAAGCATTATTCTTGGTTTTCGCACAATAACATTAGTTTAAGTAAATAGAAATCAATGAAATTTAAACACAATGTTAATGACTACAAAAGGAAGGTTGGTATTGATTTTGGGAGTTTAGGTCCCAACAGTTTAGGAATTAGGGGCCAAAAAGGGACCCAAATAAGCATTTTTCTTGGTTTTCGCACCATAACGTTAGTATAAGTAAATAGAAATCTATGAAATTTAAACACAAGGTTTATGACCATAAAAGAAAGGTTGGGTTTGATTTTGGGAGTTTTGGTCCCAAAATAATAAGGGGCCCAAAGGGTCCAAAATTAAACTTTTGTTTGATTTCATCAAAATTGAATAATTGGGGTTCTTTGATATGCTGAATCTAACTGTCATGACTGTGTATGTAGATTCTTAACTTTTGGTCCCGTTTTCAAATTGGTCTACATTAAGGTCCAAAGGGTCCAAAATTAAACTTAGTTTGATTTTGACAAAAAATGAATCAGTTAGGTTCTTTGATATGCTGAATCTAAAAATGTACTTAGATTCTTGATTATTGGCCCAGTTTTCAAGTTGGTCCAAATCGGGGTCCAAAATTAAACTTTGTTTGATTTCATCAAAAATTGAATAAATGGGGTTCTTTGATATACCAAATCTAACTGTGTATGTAGATTCTTCATTTTTGGTCCTGTTTTCAAATTGGTCTACACTAAAGTCCAAAGGGTCCAAAATTAAACTTAGTCTGATTTTAACAAAAATTGAAATCTTGAAGTTCTTTGATATGCTGAATTCAAAAATGTACTTAGATTTTTTATTATGGGCCCAGTTTTCAAGTTGGTCCAAATCAGGATCTAAAATTATTATATTAAGTATTGTGCAATAGCAAGTCTTTTCAATTGCACAGTATTGCGCAATGGCAAGAAATATCTAATTGCACAATATTGTGAAATATCAAAAAAAAAATTAATTAGAGTTATCTTTCTTTGTCCAGAATAGTAAGCAAGAAATATCTAATTGCAAAATATTGTGCAATAGCAAGATTTTTTTTTAATTGGAGTTATCTTTCTTTGTCCAGAATCAACTTAAATCTTTGTTATATACAATATACAATGTATATTCACTTTTTACTACCAACTGATAAATTAAAATAATCTTTACCATTCAGTGATAACAAGCAGTTTTTTTACATCTTAATATTTTATGATGTATTTAAATGAGTAGTTATTGTTGCAAACTCCATTAGAAATTTTAATTGAGATTAGTTTTGGAATAAGGGAAAGGGGGATGTGATTAAAAAAATTGGGTTCAATTTTTCTCATTTGAAATTTCATAAATAAAAAAGAAAATTTCTTCAAACATTTTTTTGAGAGGATTAATATTCAACAGTATAGTGAATTGCTCTAAGAGAAACAAAAATTTTAAGTTCATTAGAACACATTCATTCTGTGTCAGAAACCTATGCTGTGTCAACTATTTAATCACAATCCAAATTTAGAGCTGAATCCAGCTTGAATGTTGTGTCCATACTTGCCCTAACCGTTCAGGGTTCAACCTCTGCGGTCGTATAAAGCTACGCCCTGCGGAGCATCTGGTTTTCTATGACGTCATATTTTGAGGGACCATCTATAATTGACCCTTAGTGGTGTTAATGTTAATGAAGATACTTGTATAAAACTATATCATTAGAATCAGAATTTTCTCTAGTTTATAATGAAATAAAAATAAATTGTACTTTTAATAGTACCAAAAAGTTTTATCCAGAGACAATGGGAAAAACATTGCATAATCTATGCATAAAAAACATGAAATCAGGCCATGTGCACACCCATGCAGACATGATACATGCACATTTTTCATATTCAAAACAGTATGAATTTCATAGGTTTTTACCTGGTCTTTCTAAAAATTTATGCTTCAGGCTACGTTCGCCTGCTTCGAAAAGAGATACAGTGGGTGCAAATAAGTTTTGCACTTTTCACTGCCAAAAAAACAGGATGTTTACAGTTTGTCTCCCCTTAAAACATGTGTATTTAATCTAATTTTAAAAAATTATTTTAATCATTCAACCTGTTTTAATTGAAGCTAATTAACTTAATTTTACAATTAAATATAAAAAACATGATACTTTTTTACCAATTATGTTGATAAAAAGGGACTTCCCTCCAAGTCTATTTTTAGTCGGGGGAATTACCCCTAGTTTTTAGCTCACCTGGCCTAAAAGGCCATGTGAGCTTTTCTCATCACTTGGCGTCCGTCGTCGTCGTCGTCGACGTCGTCGTCGTCGTCGTCGTCGTTAACAATTTTTCAAACATCTTCTCCTCTGAAACTACTGAATGGATTTGAATGAAACTTAACATGATTGTTCCTTAGTATATCCTGCACAAAATGTGCGCTTCGATTTTTGATCCGTCAAAAAACATGGCCGCCGTTACTTAAAATAGAACATAGGGGTCAAATGCAGTTTTTGGCTTATATCTCAAAAACGAAAGCATTTAGAGCAAATCTGACATGGAGTAAAAATGTTCATTAGGTCAAGATCTATCAGCCCTGAAATTTTCAGATGAATCAAACAAACCATTGTTGGGTTGCTGCCACTTAATTGGTAATTTTAAGGAAATTTTGCAGTTTTTGGTCATTATCTTGAATATTATTATAGATAAAGATAAACTGTAAACAGCAAAAAAGATCAGCAAAGTAAGATCTACAAATAAGTTAATATGACCAAAATTGTCAATTGACCCCTTAAGGGGTTATTGTCCTTTAATGACAATTTTTCACAATTTGTTCATCATATTTGCTAACTTTAAAAAATCTTCTCCTCTGAAACTGCTGAATGGATTTGGTTAAAACTTAGCATGGTTGTTCCTTAGATTATCCTGCACAAAGTGTGTGCTTTGACTTTTGATCCGTCAAAAAACATGGCCGCCGTTACTTAAAATAGAACATAGGGGTCAAATGCAGTTTTTGGCTTATATCTCAAAAACGAAAGCATTAAGAGCAAATCTGACATGGAGTAAAAATGTTCATTAGGTCAATATCTATCAGCCCTAAAATTTTCAGATGAATCAAACATCCAATTGTTGGGTTGCTGCCACTTAATTGGTAATTTTAAGGAAATTTTGCAGTTTTTGGTCATTATCTTGAATATTATTATAGATAAAGATAAACTGTAAACAGCAAAAAAGATCAGCAAAGTAAGATCTACAAATAAGTTAATATGACCAAAATTGTCAATTAACCCCTTAAGGGGTTATTGTCCTTTAATGACAATTTTTCACAATTTGTTCATCATATTTGCTAACTTTAAAAAATCTTCTCCTCTGAAACTACTGAATGGATTTGGTTAAAACTTAGCATGGTTGTTCCTTAGATTATCCTGCACAAAGTGTGTGCTTTGATTTTTGATCCGTCAAAAAACATGGCCGCTGTTACTTAAAATAGAACATAGGGGTCAAATGCAGTTTTTGGCTTATATCTCAAAAACGAAAGCATTAAGAGCAAATCGGACATTAGGAGTTATTGCCCTTTAAAGACTTTTTTCACAATTTGTTCATCATGTTGACTTACTTTAAAAAATCTTCTCTTATGAAACTGCTGTATCAATTTCAGCCAAACTTAGGCTAAATGAGTTTCAGAGTTTCAGAGTATCTAGTATAAATTTTATATTTCATTTCCTTGTATGTCAAGAAACATAGCTCCTATGGCTAAAATAGAACATAGGAGAAAATGATTTTTTTTTGCTTTTGAAGAAAATAGGACGATTCAAAGAACATTTAAATAAATTGAAAAGCCAAAATAATCATTGATGAGAGATTAAACAAAAAAAATTCAGGTGAGCGATTCAGGCTCTTGAGAGCCTCTTGTTTATAGGAAACTGTTTATAGCACCCTTAGATTTTTATACGACCGCAAAATTTGAAAATTTTTTCGTCGTATATTGCTATCACGTTGGCGTCGGCGGCGTCGTCGTCGTCGTCCAAATACTTTTAGTTTTCGCACTCTAACTTTAGTAAAAGTGAATAGAAATCTATGAAATTTTATCACAAGGTTTATGACCACAAAAGGAAGGTTGGGATTGATTTTGGGAGTTTTAGTCCCAACATTTTAGGAATTAGGGGCCAAAAAGGGCCCAAATAAGCATTTTCTTGGTTTTCGCACTATAACTTTAGTTTAAGTAAATAGAAATCTATGAAATTTTGACATAAGGTTTATGATCACTAAAGAAAGGTTGGGATTGATTTTGGGAGTTTTGGTTCCAACAGTTTAGGAATTAGGGGCCAAAAAAGGGCCCAAATAAGCATTATTCTTGGTTTTCGCACAATAACTTTAGTTTAAGTAAATAGAAATCAATGAAATTTTAACACAAGGTTTATGACCACAAAAGGAAGGTTGGGATTGATTTTTGGAGTTGAGGTCACAACAGTTTATGAACTAGGGGCCAAAAAGGGGCCCAAATAAGCATTATTTTTGGTTTTTGCACCATAACTTTAGTATAAGTAAATAGAACCTTAAGGTTTATGACCATAAAAGGAAGGTTGGGTTTGATTTTGGGAGTTTTGGTCCTTACAGTTTAGGAATAAGGGGCCCAAAGGGTCAAACATTGAACTTTGTGTGATTTCATCAAAAATTGAATAATTGGGGTTCTTTGATATGCCGAATCTAACTATGTATGTAGATTCTTAAATTTTGGTCCCGTTTTCAAATTGGTCTACATTAAGATCCAAAGGGTCCAAAATTAAACTGAGTTTGATTTTAACAAAAATTGAATCCTTGGGGTTCTTTGATATGCTGAATTTAAAAATGTACTTAGATTTTTAATTATTGGCCTAGTTTTCAAATTGGTCCAAATGGGGGTCCAAAATTAAACTTTGTTTGATTTCATCAAAAATTGAATAAATGGGTTCTTTGATATGCCAAATCTAACTGTGTATGTAGATTCTTAATTTTTGGTCCAGTTTTCAAATTGGTCTACATTAAGGTCCAAAGGGTCCAAAATTAAACTAAGTTTGATTTTAACAAAAATTAAATTCTTGGGCTTATTTGATATGCTTTATCTAAATATGTACTTTGATTTTTGATTATGGGCCCAGTTTTCAAGTTGGTCCAAATCAGGATTCCATATCAAGTATTGTGCAATAGCAAGAAATTTTCAATTGCACAGTATTGCACAATAGCAAGAAATATCTAATTGCACAATATTGTGCAATAGCAATTAATTTTCAATTGGAGTTATCTTTCTTTGTATAGAATAGTAGTTGATAATATATGTTGGAAATTTGCCAGACATGACTATGATGTCATTTTCTATTTTTATTTGCCAATAACTTTATGTAAATAACTTCATTGGAAATTTGCCAATATAAAATGTTGCTGATGAAGCTGTTTTTCTTTATCTTATCTAAAATGTTTTTAGATAATGTATGTTGGACATTTGCCAGACATGACTATGATGTCATTTTCTATTTTTATTTGCCAATAACTTTATGTAAATAACTTCATTGGAAATTTGCCAATATAAAATGTTGCTGATGAAGTTTTTTTTATTGTTTTATACAATAAACAATGTATATTCACTTTTACTACCAACCAATCTTTACCATTCAGTGATAACAAGCACTTTATTTTACATTTTAATATTTTATGATGTATTTAAAAGAGTAGTTATTGTTGCAAACTCCATTAGAAATTTGACTTGATATCAGTTTTGGAAAAAAGGGAAACGGGGATGTGAAAAAAGGGGGGGGGGGTAAATTTTTCTCATTTCAGATTTCATAAATAAAAAGAAAATTTCTTCAAACATTTTTTTGAGAGGATTAATATTCAACAGCATAGTGAATTGCTAAAAGGCAAAAACAAACTTTTTATACCACATTCATTCTGTGTCAGAAACCTATTCTGTGTCAACTATTTAATTTTAGATTTAAAAAGTTTGAAGAAGAAATCTTTAATTGTAAAATTTGTAAAATCTTGACATTTGTTTTGTGTAAAAAAACACCATGTAATGTCAAAAATTTGATCACAATCCAAATTCAGAGCTGTATCACGCTTGAATGTTTTGTCCATACTTGCCCCAACTGTTCAGGGTTCGACCTCTGCGGTCGTATAAAGCTGCGCCCTGCGGAGCACCTGGTTCGTTCTTGAGTTATGCCCCTTTACAAATGATATAATTGCTAAATTATTTCCATTCTTTTACTTAGGGTGCTATAAACAGTTTCGTACTAAAAACTAGGGGTATTTCCCCAGTGAGATTTACATACTGATGGAATTCCCTGCTATTTATATACCACTAAATGAAAAAGTTGATTGTTTTTTATGTTCAATGTGAAAAACATATATTGAAGTTCAATTAAAATGCCACTTTTGTCAAGATTTAAAAAAAAAAAATGTTTTTGTGACTTCCTACTATATGGGAGGCAACTCCATAAACAGCTGATTTTCACCTGTTGCAAAAAGCACTTTGATTTGTCAGGTAAGATAGCTCCTTTCGAAGCAGGCGAACGTAGGCTGAAACTACATTTTCTTAAATCAGCCGGATAAGCTCTTCGAAATGCATATTATAAGAAATCTCAAATATATGCACAGGTTACTGATCCGTGTATCCAAAGGTGGTCTGTTTTTAAGGTTTTTTAGGGGGAAAATGCCTAATTTCCAGCTGATAACTTGTACCGATTTGCATGTTTAAACAAGAGATGTTGGATTTTTTTTTATTTATTCAGAAAGTTCATAGAATTATCTTTCCATTGATGTATAGATATCTATATAACTATGAATATCTGACTTCTGCATGATGGGTCCACTATTACATGCCCTGTTACAGAATGACGTCACGTAAAAAACTGTTGATTGCACCCTTAAGTTTGCTTCAACCAAATGTTATGAAACTTATATATATATACACAATGCTTTTTACCACAAAAAATAGATCAAGTACCAATTTTTTTGGTGTTACTCTTATTGTTCTAGAGTTGTGCTCCTTTACAAATGGAAAAATTGCTAAATGTTTTGTGTTGGTTCTCTAACCTTAGTTTGCCTCAACCAAATGTTATGAAACTTGTACACAATCATGACAATGCTGATTACCACAAAACACAGACCAAGTTTGAATTTTGGTGCTATCACTTCTACTGTTTTAGAGTTATGCTCTTTACAAATGGAGAAATTACTGGATTTTTGTTTCTGTTCTCTTACTCGAGTTTGCCTAAATCAAATGTAATGAAATGTATACACAATGCTTATTACCACAAAACTCAGATTGAGTAGAAATTAGTGTAGTGTCAGTTACAGATACAGTTCTTGAGTTTTGTCTCTTTATAATAAAATTAATGGAAATGGGGAATGTGTCAAAGAGACAACAACCCAACCATAGAACAGCAGAAGGTCACCAACATGTCTTCAATGCAGCAAGAAACTCCCCCACGGAGGCGTCCTACAGCTGGCCCGTAAACAAATATCTATACGTAGTGCAGTGATAATGGACCCCATACTAAACTCCAATTGATACACAAGAAACTAAAATTGAAAGTCATACTAGACTAATAAAGGCCAGAGGCTCCTGTCTTGGGGCAGGTGCAAAAATGTGGCGGGGTTAAACATGTTTTTGAGATCTCAACCCTCCTTCTGTACCTCTAGCCAATGTAGAAAAGTAAATGCATAACAATACTCGCAGTAAAACTCAGTTTAAGAGAAGTCTGAGTTTGATGTCAAAAGAGGTAACAAAAGAAAATAAATAAAATGACATTAATACATAAATAACAACAGACTACTAGCAGTTACTGACATGCCAGCTCCAGACCTCAATTAAACTGATTGAAAGATTATGTCTTCATATGAATATCAGGAACAATCCCTCCCGTTAGGGGTTTAGTATTTAATATACCATCATAAAATATATGAGAAGAACAACATAACCGGTGTCATGCCAACAACTGGTTTTTAAATAAATGTGTTTAATTCCGATGCAAAGACCCTATTTATAAGTGAATCAATATTAAAGCCAAAATATGCAATCTTTAATGACCTGACAACAGTATCTTATCTATATCCCTTCTTTATAAGTCTGTTTAAGGGAATACGAT
Source organism: Mytilus edulis (assembly GCF_963676685.1). Taxonomy (NCBI): domain Eukaryota; kingdom Metazoa; phylum Mollusca; class Bivalvia; order Mytilida; family Mytilidae; genus Mytilus; species Mytilus edulis. The sequence goes on from NC_092352.1 coordinate 64,152,978, forward strand.
ACAGTTTTGATCCAGTATTTACAGTTTGATCAAAATTTCCATATAGGCTATTATTTTGCCTGATTACATGAAATATGTAATAAAAAATATACCTTCATGTGCTACATGTACTTTTTGAGTTAAATGAGGTCAAAATTTTGTATATTTGCTCAAAATTCGGATTTGTGGCAGTATTTTCTCTTTCAAAAGAAAGCCATAACTTTCTTGTTTTAAAAGATAAACACAAACTGTTTTTTGTTAAATAATTTTTGATTTCTGTATTTTATAAGTATCTTAAAAATTTATGCATTTTTTATTCAGAAATAACTCCTATTTATCAAATGGTCATGAATTCAGAAAATAACGTAATTTTTTGCTGTATATTTATCAAAATTTTAAAAATTGCACTATTTACAGTTTTATAAAATTTGGTCCACATAATCTCTCTGCAAAATGAAACAAAATGTAGTTAGTGGTCTGTGCTCTCATTTTCAAATCAAATCAATTTGAATGATAAAAATCAGTCGAAAAATGCATCTTTTCCCGATATGTCATAGTTTGACGTCGCGAAAATAACATTTTACGTTAGCAACATCATTACCTCCCCTGTAACTGTATCGTATGCCCTTAAGGTTTTGTTAGCTTTTGAGGTGAATACTGACATTTTTGTGCTTTGTAAAGAATATTACCATAAAAGATTGGCAGTAAAATACCTGAGCGTATAAGATGTCTGCATGTTCAGTTATATTTATGAATGATGTCCTTGTACCGATGATTAAATTTAGTAAATGTTTTGACATGTTTGTGATATGGTAAACCCTGGGTCCTAAATTAATATATTGTTTGTTACCCCAATCCTGACCCTGCCAAGTCAGGTGTTGGTAGGTTGGTAGGGATTTTTTTTTTTTTCAAAAGCTGGAACAATATCTGTTGATCTGGCAAGCCTGCAAATCAAAAATGAATAAAATAATATTTGACTTAGTTTTGACAATAAAATTTTATGAGTCGGCCGTTTTTGCAGCGTCGGTCTGGATTGGGGAAACAATCAATATTTTTTTTTAGGCCTAGTGTAATAATATTTTCAGTTATACATAAATTTCCCTCGCTAAAATCTAAAACGTTATTACATACACAAGTGGATCGTACAAGTTAAGATATATATAAACACTGTAAGATGGTGACAAGGGAACGTCACCATCTAAAAATGGATATAACCATAGGAAATGAAAAATCATCTCTTTTATCATAATTTTTTTTATTAAGCTTTCCGGTAATGATATAGATATCAATATCAAGATTAACATTATATGCAAAAGGGGTATCAACTGTGTCCAATGTGTATTGCACAAAATAAAAAAAATGAATATGAATTCAAATCATATAACCAATTCTAAGTTCTTTGACTACAGTTATTCTGTGTCAGAAACCTATTATGTGTCAAATCTTTAAATACAATCCAAATTCAGACCTGTATCAAGCTCAAATATTGTGTCCATTATTGCCCCAACTGTTCAGGGTTGGACCTCTGCTGTCGTATCCACCAGGGCTCAGCAAAGGATTTTATTCTATATAATTCATCAGATTTGAAAACTTTTACCCAGATTTCAGATCATTATATTTCTTGCTGATAATGAATGATAAAAAGTCATATATATTCACTTTTCATTGAGGTTGATTTCATTTTGATGTATTTTCAGTTAACAAAATGTCACTTGATGAAGAAGAACAAACTGTACACATCTCTAGAAGAAGGTTGTCAGAACTTGAAATAAAGGCAAATGCTGCAACAGATTTCATCCAACATTTCCAGAATATTGATAAAGAACTTAAAAAAGAAAAAGCTAAAGTGAAAAAGTTCACAAAAATGTTAATAGATGATCAAAAAGTTATTGAGAAATTGACTTCTGTAAGGTGTATTAGTGCCAGTGATCTGTCCTCTTTAGACACAAGGTCATTAATCTATAGAAATTCTTCACTTGTTACTCCTCAATCAATTATAGAAACAGATGGAAGTTCAGGATCTTCATTTACCTTTCCTATAAGCGATCCTTTTCTTTCTCCATCACCAGAACCTTTATCAAGGAGACCACCGACTCAGCTAAGTACTACCCCTTCTGAATATACTACTCAATCCAAGACAACAACTACAGTGTTTAACAATCATCGTGAAACAGACTCAATAAGTAATTCAGGCAGTATTTCACTACCATATAAAAGAAGTGCGTCTATGAATGTAAGCATAACTGGTCCAAAAGCAAATAATGTGTTTGCTGATGTTGTGGATGACAGAGGTATATCTGAAGCAGTTTTCCTAAATCTAATTAAAGAATTGAAAAGGACAAAACATTGTTTAAATCAGCTCATGTTAGAAAAGGGCCTAACAGTGGAAGAATTCATGGTAAATATTTTATGGTACAAAAAAATGTATAAACAAATTTAACCTATGCATTATCAGATTACAAGAATTAGAAAAGAAGTTGTTTTTAATATATATATGACCCCAAAAAATTGTCTTCGTCCGAAGTCACATTGGTTTTCGCACTAGTTGAAGTAAATAGAAATCTATGAAATTTAAACACAAGGTTTATGACCACCAAAGGAAGGTTGGGATTGATTTTGGGAGTTTTGGCCCCAACATTTTAGGAATTGGGGGCCAAAAAAGGGCCCAAATTAACATTTTTCTTGGTTTTTGCACAATTACTTTAGTACAAGTAAATACAAATCTATGAAAATTAAACACATTAGGTTTATGAACACAAAAGGAAGGTTTGGATTGATTTTGGGAGTTTTGGTCCCAACAGTTTAGGAATTATAGGCCAAAAAGGGGCCCAAATAAGCATTTTTCTTGGTTTTCGCACCATAACTTTAGTATAAGTAAATAGAAATCTATGAAATTTAAAGACAAGGTTTATGACCATAAAAGGAAGGTTGGGATTGATTTTGGGAGTTTTGGTCCCAACAGTTTAGGAATAAGGGGCCCAAAGAGTCCAAAATTAAACTTTGTTTGATTTCATCAGAAATTGAATAATTGGGGTTCTTTGATATGCCAAAACTAACTGTGTATGTAGATTCTTAATTTTTGGTCCCGTTTTCAAATTGGTCTACATTAAGGTTCAAAGGGTCCAAAATTAAACTAAGGTTGATTTAAAAAAAAAATGAATTCTTGGGGTTCTTTGTTATGCTGAATCTAAACATGCACTTAGATTTTTTATTATGGGCCCAGTTTTCAACATGGTCCAAATCAGGGTCCAAAATTAAACTTTGTTTGATTTCAACAAAAATTTAATTCTTTGGGGTTATTCGATATGCTGAATTTAAACTTGTACTTAGATTTTTGATCATGGGCCCAGTTTTCAAGTTGGTCCAAATAGGGGTCCAAAATTAAACTTTGTTTGATTTCAACAAAAATTGAATCCTTGAGGTTCTTTGATATGCTGAATCTAAACATGTATTTAGATTTTTGATTATAGGCCTAGTTTTTAAGTTGGTCCAAAATTAAACTTTGTTTGATTTCAACAAAAATTGAATATTTGGGGTTTGTTTGATATATGCTGAATCTAACCATGGATTAAGATTTTTGATATTTTGGCCAGGTTATCAAATTGGTCCACATTGAGGTCTAAAGGGTCCAAAATTGAACTTTTTTTGATTTCATCAAAAATTGAATTCTTTGGGTTCTTTGATATGCTGATTGACTAACCATGTATTTAGATTTTGGATATTGGACTATAATAGGTAAATGTCCAATTAAAAAAAATTTAGTTTATAAGTTTAAGTTCTTAGACAACATTCACTCTGTGTCAGAAACCTATGTTGGGTCAACTATTTAATCACAATCCAAATTTAGAGCTGTATCAAGCTTGAAGGTTGTGGCCATACTTGCCCCAACTGTTCAGGGTTCGAACTCTGCGGTTGTATAAAGCTGTGCCCTGAGGAGCATCTGGTTAAATTGCTTTCATTTTGTAGCGTACCTATAGGCATGTTTGTGACCCTGATCAAGCCAATGTTTTTTGTGCAGATTCCTTGTCTGCCATTCCAAGACTTTATGCATGATTTCTAAAATACAATAATTACAACAGTTGAAGATTCATTTTTGGCTTTTGACTGTTTTCTTATCTTTGGTCTGGTTGTTGTCTCTTTGACACATTCCCTCTTTCCATTCTCAATTCACTCATCAGATCGCTACAAATAGAAATACATTGTAGATCTACTTCTAACAAAAATACAAGAGTGGACATGGCTGAGTACTTGCACATCCCAACAACAAAAAGACACTAATAAGGAGCTATGGTCTTTGTGATATTGAAAAATGCCAGAACACAAATAAATATTAAAAAATACTATTTGACATCCTCTAGTTATTATTTCTACCAATTTCCAGAAAATTTAAATGACACAAAAATAACATTTGATGACTTAATTTCCCATAAGTTTTGTTGGATTTTATATAAACTAGATACAATGTAGAACACATTTAGTTTCCGGAAAATAACTTTAGTTTAAGTAAATGGATCTCTTTGAAATTTTACAAGAAGGTTCAATATCACAAAAGGAAGGTTTGTATTGATTTTTTGGATTATGGTACCAACAGTTTGGGAATTAGGGGCCAAAAAGGGCCAAAACAAGCATTTTTGTAGTTCCTGGACAATAACTTGTGTGTTAGTGAAAGGATCCCTCTGACATTGTACCACAATGTTTCATATTACAAAGGGAAGGCTGGCATTGAGGATAGGGGTAATTGTACCAATTGCAAACATGCAGGAATTAGGGGCCAAAAACAAAACAAAAGTTTGGGGGATTTTTTAAAGGGGTTTATATTTTGTTAAAAATAAATATTAAATTTTTGAAAAGTTTCAAGAAGAAATCTTCAATTGTACAGTATTGCGTAATTGATTTTCATACGACCGCAAAAATTTTAATTTTTTGGTCGTATATTGCTATCACGTTGGCGTCGTCGTCCTGCGTCGTTGTCGTCGTCCGAATACTTTTAGTTTTCGCACTCTAACTTTAGTAAAAGTGAATAGAAATCAATGAAATTTTAACACAAGGTTTATGACCATAAAAGGAAGGTTGGGATTGATTTTGGGAGTTTTGGTCCCAACATTTTAGGTATTAGGGGCCAAAAAGGGCACAAATAAGCATTTTCTTGGTTTTCGCACTATAACTTTGGTTTAAGTGAATAGAAATCTATGAAATTTTGACACAAGGTTTATGACCACAAAGTGACGGTTGGGATTGATTTTGGGAGTTTTGGTTCCAACAGTTTAGGAATTAAGGGCCAAAAAAGGGCCCAAATAAGCATTATTCTTGGTTTTCGCACAATAACTTTAGTATAAGTAAATAGAAATCAATGAAATTTAAACACAAGGTTTATGACCACAAAAGGAAGGTTGGGATTGATTTTTGGAGTTGAGGTCACAACAGTTTAGGAATAAGGGGCCCAAAGGGTCCAAAATTGAACTTTGTGTGATTTCATCAAAAATTGAATAATTGGGGTTCTTTGATATGCCAAATCTAACTATGAATGTAGATTCTTAATTTTTGGTCCCGTTTCAAATTGGTCTACATTAAGGTCCAAAGGGTCCAAAATTAAACTTTGTTTTATTTTAACAAAAATTGAATCCTTGGGGTTCTTTGATATGCTGAATTTAAAAATGTACTTAGATTTTTAATTATTGGCCAAGTTTTCAAGTTGGTCCAAATGGGGGTCCAAAATTAAACTTTGTTTGATTTCATCAAAAATTGAATAAATGGGTTCTTTGATATGCCAAATCTAACTGTGTATGTAGATTCTTAATTTTTGGTCCAGTTTTCAAATTGGTCTACATTAAGGTCCAAAGGGTCCAAAATTAAACTAAGTTTGATTTTAACAAAAATTAAATTATTGGGCTTATTTGATATGCTTTATCTAAACATGTACTTTGATTTTTGATTATGGGCCCAGTTTTCAAGTTGGTCCAAATCAGGATTCCATATCAAGTATTGTGCAATAACAAGAAATTTTCAATTGCACAGTATTGCACAATAGCAAGAAATATCTAATTGCACAATATTGTGCAATAGCAATTAATTTTCAATTGGAGTTATCTTTCTTTGTATAGAATAGTAGTTGATAATATATGTTGGAAATTTGCCAGACATTACTGATGTCATTTTCTATTTTTATTTGCCAATAACTTTATGTAAATAACTTCATTGGAAATTTGCCAATATAAAATGTTGCTGATGAAGCTTTTTTTCCTTATCTTATCTAAAATGTTTTTAGATAATGTATGTTGGACATTTGCCAGACATGACTATGATGTCATTTTCTATTTTTATTTGCCAATAACTTTATGTAAATAACTTCATTGGAAATTTGCCAATATAAAATGTTGCTGATGAAGTTTTTTTTTTCCTTATCTTATCTAAAATATTTTTAGCTTAAAAGTTGTGTCCATACTTGTTCTCATTTCAGATTTCATAAATAAAAAGAAAATTTCTTCAAACATTTTTTTGACAGGATCAATATTCAACAGCATAGTAAATTGCTCAAAGGCAAAAAAAATTTTAAGTTCATTAGACCATATTCATTCTGTGTCAGAAACCTATGCTGTGTCAACTATTTAATTTTAGATTTAAATAAGTTTGAAGAAGAAATCTTTAATTGATTTGTAAAATCTTGACATTTGTTTTGTGTAAAAAACCCATATAATGTCAAAAATTTGATCACAATCCAAATTCAGAGCTGTATCACGCTTAAATGTTTTGTCCATACCTGCCCCAACTGTTCAGGGATCGACCTATGCGGTCGTATAAAGCTGCGCCCTGCGGAGCACCTGGTTAAGATCTTTCACCACATTTATTTGAGTCAGAAAACTATATAATGTAAACATTTTGATCACAGTCCAAATTCAGACAGTACCAAGCTTGAATATTGTTTCCAAATTTTCACCAACTATTCAGGGTTTCATCCTCTGCGGTCGTATCAGGCTGCACTTTACAAAGCATTTTATTAAAAAAGAAAATATTAAAGCATAAAGATAAAAAACAAAAGATTAAAAGAAAAATCCTGTAAACATTAGTCTTTTTAGTCATTTTGACTGAAATTGTGTTCATTCCCACATCAATGTTCTTGAAATATCATAGCCAATGAATTTATTTTGGAAAAAAGATATACAGTGCAAGGGGCTTGTAACCAATTGAGCAACATCAATATTGTCTTCTTGTTACTATCTAATACCATGTTTAAGGAAGTAAAAATACTATGTAAAATAATGTACTATCAACATGATCAAATAGGAAATGGACCCTGGACTTTGATGTGAAAAAAATGTGTTGTATGATAATTTTATTGCATCTGATTTTATACAGAAAGGAAAAATTGATAAAGCTACAATAGAAGACATGGCATCAAGTATAGAAGAATTGAAAAAGGAAAACGAAAATTACCAAAATAAAATATCTGAGCTAAATAACTCTTTAGCCTTCTACAAGAAATTAGTAAAGGATGAAAGAGAAGGACTGACCATGCAGTTTGACAGTAAGAGGTCAAATGAGAGGACTTCAAAGGTATGCATTTAAACATTTCTTAAAAAGAACAACTATTAGGATTTCTTGATGATTATAACTTATATAGTATACAGGTAGTTCAAACACAATATCTTGTTACTCTTTCATTTATGCTGGAAATTGTAACTGAAAAATATCTAGTTTTGAATGATTAGAAACAGATATTATTTTTTTCAATCTTAAGATCACAAATGAAAAAAAATATAGTAAGGGATGTAAAGAAGGAAAACAATTGTTTTAAATTTCAAGGAACATTCTTAAAACTATGCAACAATGCTCTATTCTAGAAAGTTAGATTTTTTTGCACCCATTGACCCCATTTTACCAATTTTTGGAGGACAGGGTATTTGAAATGTACACATTATGACCTTTCATTTGAAGTATGACAACTTTACTTTATAAGACAATATATTTTTGCACTCAATGACCCCACACAGCCCATTTTCAAGGGGTGTCAATTTCATATTTGAAATGTATGCTTTATGGACTTTTTATACGACCGCAAAAATTGAAATTTTTTTGGTCGTATATTGGTATCACATTGGAGTCGCCGTCATCGTCGTCGTCGTACTCCAAAGACTTTTGGTTTTCGCACTATAACTTTAGTTTAAGTAAATAGAAATCTATGAAATTTAAACACAAGGTTTCTGACTACAAAAGGAAGGTTGGGATTGATTTTGGAAGTTTTGGTCCCAACAGTTTAGGAATTAGGGGCCAAAAAGTACCCAAATAAGCATTTTCTTAGTTTTCGCACTATAATTTAGTTTAAGTAAAAAGAAATCTATGAAATTTTGACACAAGGTGTATGACCACAAACGGAAGGTTGGGATTGATTTTGGGAATTGAGATCCCAAAAGTTTAGGAATTAGTGGCCAAAAAGGGGCCCAAATAAGCATTTTTCTTGGTTTTCGCACCATAACTTTAGTATAAGTAAATAGAAATCTATGAAATTTAAACACAAGTTTTATGACCATAAAAGGAAGGTTGGGATTGATTTTAGGAGTTTTGGTCCCAACTGTTTAGGAATAAGGGGCCCAAAGGGTCCAAAATTAAACTTTGTTTGATTTCATCAAAAATTGAATAATTGGGGTTCTTTAAGGCCAACTAAAATTAATTAGTAGATTTTCATCCAAATTTTTGAAAAACATGGGGCGGGTGGGAGGATTTTATTTTTTAAATTTTATTTCATATGAAACCCTTGTCACAAGTTCTTCATACCGCGGGGTATATGCTAGTGGAAAACAAGCTTGTATAATGTATATACATGTTGTATAAGGAATCTGACACTATTTTTTAAACTCTTAAATAAAAATTCCTGATTGGCAACCACTGTTATACATGTAATTGTCGCTTTAGAAACCTATTTATAGTATACATCAAAGGGAAGAGAAATGCTCTCTTCAGTTGGACTAGACCTACACCAAATGTATTTTGCTTTCTAAGCAATGGTTTGTAGTCCACATAAAATCAATAAAATGTATTGGTACAATTGTATGCAACACAAGTATTATGAGTACAAAATAAAATGTAAACTCAGTGTGGAAAGTAATTATGTGATGTAAAACATGAACTTAACCAAAAAGTAGTTTTTTAATGACTAAATTGAGGGTATTGGGACAGTTACAGAGGGTGTTTGCTGTTTGTCAACAAAAACAACAGCCATGGGTAAATATAAGGGAATTAAAATGTGTGTTGTCGACTTTTTTTTCTCAATATACGGTCATAAATCTGAAACAAATTCGTGCTTGTGTCATTTTCTTTTATCCAGTCATGTTTTTTGTACCAATTTGTTCTACGATTCTTGCGCTTTGGATATCATTTACAGTCCAAATTTCCTGACACAAAGTCATCGTATAAATAAAGAAAAAACACGGTTTTCGATTCACTTGTGACTACCGTAATTTGCGTTAAATGGCAAGGCGTTTTACTCGTTACTCGAATATTTCATGCCCTTCTCGTTATCAATCTCTATTCTCGGTAGATGTTGTCATAATAGAGCAGCAGAATATGTCGACTCAATTATATCGTTATTAGATTACTCGGAGAAATACAAAAACAAAATTTGAAACAGGAAGTGTTGAATGAAACGAAAGCATCGATGGTTCCCGGTAACGGACATGATAAAATCCGGAAATCGTATTTTTGTTAAATAAAAAAAATCGGGGCGGGACGATTTCAGAGGGGCGGGCGGGGATGAAAATCTAGCAATTAATTTTAATTGGCCTAATATGCAGAATCTAACTGTATGTAAATTTTTAATTGTCCCGTTTTCAAATTGGTTTACATTAAGGTCCAAAGGGTCCAAAATTGAACTTAGTTTGATTTTAACAAAAATTGAATCCTTGGGATTCTTTGATATGCTGAATCTAAAAATGTACTTAAATTTTTGATTGTTGGTCCAAATCAGGGTCCAATAACAATTGCGCAATAGCAAGAAATATCTAATTGCAAAATATTGTGCAATAACAAGAAATTTTCAATTGGAGTTATCTTTCTTTGTCCAGAATAGTAGTTGAATCAACTTAAATCATTGTTTTATATTATATACAATGTATATTCACTTTTACTACCAACTGATATATTAAAATAATCTTTACCATTCAGTGATAACAAGCACTTTTTTACATTTTAATATTTTATGATGTATTTAAATGAGTTGTTATTGTTGCAAACTCCATTAGAAATTTGAATTGAGATCAGTTTTTGAATAAGGGAAAGGGGGATGTGAAAAAAAAGTTGGGGGGGGGGGGGGGGGGGGGGGGGTTCAATTTTCTCATTTCAGATTTCATAAATAAAAAGAAAATTTCTTCAAACATTTTTTTGGGAGGATTGAGGTGGTACCTAACACTACAGGGAGATAACTCTGTAAAGTCAGCTAAATGTTTTAATTACGTTGTGTTGTAAAAGGAATATTAAGCTTCTCAATGATCAAAATTGGTGTTTGTCAAACTGCTTTATAACCAGTGTAATTTTTCTGACAAATTTGTTGGTTCAAAATTTTTGAAATTTTTATATTTTCATTAAAGGGTCAAAGTAAATACTTTGACAAAATTTTATGAAAATTAAACGAGTCAAATAAATTTTAGTGAAAGTGTTGGGTACCACCTTAATATTCAACAACTAGTCCGGCCGATCGGTGAAAAAATTGCTCAAATAATGAGGAAAGCACCAAATTTTGTATGATGGTACTATTGTGTGTACTGAGCCATATAAGCTATGGACCCACCCTCAGAATTAAATATGGCGGCTTATTTCAAGATGGCCGCCACACATTCTAAAATATTTCCCAGTATTGCACAAACCACAGTGGATTTGATGCTGGAAGCACAAAATTCAGCATATTTGAATGACTTGGAATTCAAAATGGCCGCCTTGAAAAACAAGCAAATATTTATCATTGACAATTGCCCTGAATTTAAGCATTTTTATTAAAGTATTATCTATAGTGTCATTTAGTCTCTGTTTCAGTTCTGTTGTTTTTTATTTTGCCTGGCTTGTCGTTTCATATACAAAGTAGTAGCTTTTATAAAACGCTGCAGTAGTAGCTTTAATTAAAATCTGCAATCTTTTTTGTCTTGGGTTACATATAAAAGCTGTGATTGGAGATTTATCTGCCCTGAGATATTATTCATTGCCTATCTTATTTCTTGAGTCGCAATATTTTGCAATTTGAGATATTATACTGTGATTTGAGAATTGTATCAGTGAAATGGAAGGAATTGAGGACAACAAGAACAAGAACATTGAAATGGCAGAAACTGAATTATTTGGGGAAATGGAGAAACCCACAGCTGAAGACACTTTAAAAGAGGACAACTCAGAAATTTCTTTTCAACAATTGTACAAAGAATTTTTAGCAGATACAAGTAGGAAATCTAATGCTCAAAGAGCAGCTGAGATGTACCGCTATATAAAACAGAGCGAAGCACAAATTGATGAAATATGTGTTGGTCTCATAACGATGCAAACTGATCAGAACGAGGCAATGCATATTGATAATGTACAAATGAGAGCAATATCTCAGTAACTTCAACAATCTGTAGATAGGATAGACCCCATGGTTCGTTGTAAGCGCTTGGCGGAATTTACGGTCAGACCAATGAGAAATTCAATGTTGTGGTGAGACAGGTGGACAATCTGACAAAAATGAGGAAGGAGACACAGTTCAATTTAAAAGTTCATTTGGACTGAAGGAAACTTTCCAACAAATGGCATCTATTGTGAGTAAATGAGTGGACAAGCGAAATAAAGAAGTTAAAATTCCTACAATGAACATATCATCAAAGCCAACATTTGACCTTAGCCAGTACAATGCAAGAACACCAAAGGTACACAATAAACTCTCTGATTTGGGTCTTTCCCAAATTAATTCGTACGAACCATCAACCACACTAACTCTGATGAAGGCATATTTGGTGTCTTCACCTAAAGTCGGAAGTCCTATGTCAGGGCCAGTTCAAATTATTCAACAACAACCTCCATTTAAGGACATACTAGACCTCTAGTACTGATCAAGAATGTCATCAAATGGCCTAGGTGTCTTCTTACGTACACTTACCACCTACTATGAGTCAATCATATTTGGTTCAGAACAGCGCACCATTACAGAAACAATTAGCTGCATCTGGATCCTATCAAGTTTCTCAAATGCTGACTGCCGTGCATACTAACAGTACCATCCCTGTCGAGTCAATAGCATATACTCCTCCTTCCACATGTATGACTCCAATTATGACAACCTCGTCAGCTTCTAAAGCTCCAACAGACACAACAGCAAGCCGACTCCACTGACCGATCCAGGAAAAAGGCAGGGGAAACCAAAAGAGCGTAGCAACAGCTTTTTTCAGACTCCTCTCTGGAGAGAGAATATACCCGATGGCAAGAATATTCTTGTGTCAGGGACCGGAGCCCAAAACATGCAAATATTCAATGGAAGAAGATCCGTGACTTGAGAGGCGTTCATTTACCAAATTGAACGGACTGCCAAAAGACGACAATGGGAAAAAAAGAAAAAAAAGATTTGTAGGCCCCTACAATGCCTGGCCGATGTTGCCTTGGAGTACGCTTACAAGGTACGCACAGATGATGATTCCAAGTCCTTAAGAAAAGCATTGAAGCAACGCTTCAGAAAGAAAGACGGAGACCAGATTTGAACCCAAGCATTCCTCCGAGGAAGTAAAGACAAAGATTCTGCAAGACATGTAATAGAGAGTAACCCAGACACGATCAACAAGGCGTTGAAACAAATGAAAACATCAAAAGCCAACCAGATGGCGATATATGGATCAAAAAGTGCCCATAGGCAAGTCTTCTTTGATGATGGCACAGTATCACCCAGCGATAAAGGGAATATGAGCAGTCCTTTGGAAAATGAGATGCGTTACCTCACTCAAATTGTCACAAAACTAGCTGGTTTTATGGTTTCAACTAATCTGCTTTACCATTGATTGGCCGATCAATATAACGTTGGACCTTCTGACCAATATAATCGTGGAAGATCACTTGATCAATATACACGTGGAAGATCCTCTGAGCAATAGATCTCCAGATAGAAATACAGGAAGTTTAATGCCTATACACCAGCAACACCCCCACCAAGCCAGAATTCATATAGTTCCTAAGTACAACGATCAGCATCTCCACGGACTCCAGAAATCCCGGTTATTTTGGACAAAGGTCACTTTCACCAGGAAACAGAGCAAATCAAACTGTTACTCCAACAACGGGGGTCTTTAAACAGCAACGGGTCGGGCTAGTATGCTAACGCTCGACTACAAAGTATATTATTCATGAAACATCACCTCATGACAAAACACAGGCCCACGATATTGTCATCAGTTGGAAAAAGTCTAGCAGTACGAGGTACTATATACGACAAGAATGTGAGCATGATTAAGGACACTGCTTCAATGATAACATATAGTAAATGAGAAATTAATTCCAGCAGATAATGAAGATTCGGAGACCGTAACGCTACGTAGTTTGGGTGAGCAGCTGGTTACTGGGAAGATTACAAAGAACACCTCTCTCGACTTTGATAGAGTAAATATACGATAGGATGTGTGCAAAGCGCAGTTATAATAGACAATGTTATACTTGGGCTAGATATTTTGGCCACACTGGGCGCAGTGATAAATCAGAATATTCCCACACTTATCATCATCAACTAAGTGATAATTGCGGCAATTTTTTTAATAGTGGAGACGAGATTTCAACTCAGCAAGTTTACATAAAACGAACCATCACAGCTCTGCCTAACTCTAGAAAGACTGTTACCATTAAAATTATTGAAAATGCTGACCAGGAGTTCATATTAGAACCATGATCGATGACTTATTGCGTATTGGTTTCGCACGTAGTTGGAAAAGAAAATAGTTGTCCCTTAACCATTTCTAACGATGGCAATCATCACATCCGCCTGAAGAAAGGTACACCTAATGGTTACATAGAATAAATTTGCGATATAGTCTTAATAAGAGATGAAAACGCAATAAGTGACTTTAGACCTGGCATTAAAGAGACATATCCAAGGTTCTGATAAGTTACCTAATATGCCACCAGATTCCACCGACCTATGTCAACGTTCAATCGATTTCATTCCAACCATTAAAACAGACAGCGATTTAAGAACAATTAAAATAACATGTAACATATTAATTAACATTTTAATTTTCACTATTTGTTTTTATGTATTTGCAGCCATATTTGAAAATGTATGCGTTCTGAAAATAACCTAACTATTTTATTTTATATTTCAAATTTAATTGATAACAAATTCAAGAACATGAAGACCATTTTTAAAGAATCATTACTATAATTTCCAAAATTATTTAGAATATCTTGAGGATAATCTTGATATTTATAACGTTTTTCCGCCATCTTCAAAATGGCAGCCATATTGGATTTTTCTAAGTGGGTCCATAGCTGAAATCAAAGGGAATACAACCAAGAACTACTGTGCAAAGTTTCATGCTTTCCTCATCAAGTGAGCAATTCTGCTCTATTTCTGCACCAATCAGCCGGACTAAACATAGTGAATTGCTCAAAGGCAAAAAAACAAATTTTAAGTTTATCAGACCACATTCATTCTGTGTCAGAAACCTATGCTGTGTCAACTATTTAATCACAATCCAAATTTAGAGCTGAACCAAGCTTGAATGTTGTGTCCATACTTGCTCCAACCATTCAGGGTTCAACCTCTGCGGATGTATAAAGCTGCGCTGTGTGGAGCATCTGGTTATTGATATGTGACAACCTCACCCTCTGAGAAGTTTGATTTTTTTGCACTAAATGACCACACCTTCCCACTGGGATGAAAAAGGTTTAAAGTTTTCATTTTTTAGTAGAAGTCAGTAAGACCTTCAATTTGATATATCAAATGACCCTGTTTGGCCAAGTGCCAAAAAATTATATAAATGGAACTTATGAAACTTACAAAGTCAATGTAAAACATGAAAATTTAAAATTGATTTTTTTGTGTTTTTTCATTGAATGTTTTTGGTAATAAGTCAAAATATTACCATGTTAAACTCTTCAATTTGTGAAAAATTTGAAAGGTGAAAAGCTCTTTGTTGATTCAGAAATGAATGCCTCAGCTTGCAAAATTTTAAACATTATCTCTTAAGGATGTACTTGGGTGAGGTTTTGGAATTTATGTCAAATGTTCGGACTCCTTGGTGTTTTTCCATACAACACAATGTAAAATATTTTGCCCCATTACACCCATTTATTTTTTCATATAAGATTAAATACCTCATGAAAGGTCATTTACTAAAATTTTAGAAGATTCTTAATTTTCTTTCTTTTGTTTTGAGACCCAATAATACCAATGCAAATATAAGGTAAAAGTCTGAGTCAGTCTTTTCCCGCCCGAAAAGGAGGTCCATGACATATCAGTATCTTTAGGTTATTTTTATCCTTAATTGATGCTCTACCAGCTTAAAGTATAAATTTTAACTTCTTAATTTATTAATTTTCACCTAACCTCACCTAAGTACATCCTTAAATGACAACAGATATCTCAAATCTGTTAAAAAAGAAAAATGAACTGCAGTGAAAGGACAACATTGTAAAAAAAATTGGGACACTTCCAAGGTATATCAAGGTCACAATGAATAATCAAATATATGATGCAATATCAAACTTGAGAACCAGAAGTCGTAGAGACATAGGATTACCACCTTTCAACTCAGGACCACTTGACCTTTCACATGTCATAAGGTCAAGCTCATAGTACCCTTTGAAGGTCATGGTAAATTTCATTATGTGTTTGACATTGACCTAAAATTAAAGGTAATAAAATACTGATGAATTAATGCAATTTATAGTAGGTTGATATCTGTTACCTTTTCAAAGAAAAACATAAAAACTATACTTTTAAAGAATTATCACGTAGCTTTTGAACGGATGGTCAGCCAGTTTTCGGTTTAAAATGTAGAGCTCCTTCAGTGGAACATTTTATACACTGTATGTATGCAGGCAGGAATTCCTTATCATTTTCATAATATGCAAGCTTCTAATTCTAGCATACATTTTTTTTTTGCACTTGGTGACCTTTGACCTTGGGAGCAAATTGAAGGTGACATGAACTTAGGAATATTTATGTAGGGCTGTAGGCTCCCAGTCTCTAGGACTTCTGGTTCTCAAATTACAATTTTTCAAAAATTGTTTATATTTTCTCAAGGGAAATTACTTCTTATATAAATGGTTAATTACACAATTATTGTATATGTTTATTAACATTAGCATCTGTTCCTGTACCTGTTGCAGTTTTTAGATCATTTCTGTCTCGAATGGTTTTAAAGAAAAATGCAAATAAAAGAAATTGCTTTAAGGTAACATTACTCTCAAAAGGGAAGATGCAATCCTTCGCAGTCCATATTTGATCTTGATAACTTCAACAAAAACGGGAGAGGGCATGCCAAAAAATTGTTGGAAGAAAAAAAATGACTATATATTGAAATCACATTTCTTTTGTAGGATAAAGCAACAGATATTCAGAAACACAGCGAAGAAGTCAATGACATGAGAATAGAAAATTGTCAACTTAAAAATCAGCTCATGACATTAGAGGAAGAGAAAAATGTAAAACTTGCAAGCTTTTATACTTTAGCTCATCTGACAAGGCAATTATAGGCTTAAAAGCTTTTGCTATCACTTTGCACTGAAAATGAAATATGGGGAGCAAACATGTTTAGAATGACATGATCTATATACCTAATATTTCCACTAAAATAATCAGACTTTATTATAGTATTTTTTAAGTGTTTAGGTGCCTGTAAATTTAAAAATTAAAAAGATAGAAATTGTAAACAGCCAAAATTATTAGCAATACAAGAGCTACAAAAGTACCAAAACATTGAAAAAGGTAATTGTCTTTTTATAGCAGAAATTGCCCTTTACTATATTTTGTTTATAATTTAAGTATTTTTCCTATTATTTTCATAATAAAAGTAACGTGGGGGTATCCATATTGCACCTATTTTGAGTTTTTTCACCAATGTTTTTTTTTTATGATCCAGACAAAAGTTACCATTCTGTGTTTATTTTTATTCACTAAATGGTTCCACCAATTTAATTTTGAATCTATACTGAATCATATAAAAAATGCATTTGAACAGACCTCCAAGCGATCCATGATTCTGTAATGAGGAGTACCCAAATTGCATTCATGCTAAAATTCACATTCTTAAAATTGAATTACGGATGATTTTGTTTAATTTCTTTAAATATATAGAAAAATTTGACATTTATCTATGCTTACTATACATTTCTTAAGAAACGGATTCTTTTAACATTTTATTTGCTTATTTTTTAATGATGACCTTTTTGTGGACATTGCATGGCGACGTTTCCGTACACTTTGCCTTTTTCCACTGAAATTTCATCTGTGGATGTATATACCGTGAATGTTTTATGCATATTAAAACATATTTACTTCAAGTTATGTTGAAAGATGTGCATAATGTCAAATAATTAAAATATAAATTGTTTAGTCTCTATGAAAACATGCAAGATTTCCATTGCTACTTTTGACATATAGGTGCAATTTGGGTACTCTGTGCAATTTGGGTACCGTGACGTTAGACAGTAGCTGTTTTCATATTTGCTACTTGTTGGAATGAAAGTTGAGATACATTTTGTACATTTGAAGAAGAGGATGGAGAGGATAAAAATGACGGAATAGTTTATTCTTTCAGCATTATGAAAGAGTTCAACTTAATGCACTTAAATTTGATTTTGAAATGTAAATGGTCCTTGATTTGATATATTCTGCAGAGTGTTATTATACCCCCACTTTAAAATAGTAGGGGTATACTGTTTTACCTCTGTCTGTCCATCCTTCTCTCAGTCAGTCATTCAGTCTGTCCATTCATGAATAAATTGGTCTCATTTTTCTCAAGATCTACAATACAAAGATTTCTGAAATTTGGTTTCAGGGTTTATATAAGTCAGCTATACTGTGTGTTCATTTCCAGATTCATCAAGGAACGACTTCCTGTTTACAGAAATATTCGGCGTGGGTTTCATCAGTGAGCAGTAGCTCACAGTTTCACTTGTTTTTCATAAAAAATCTTATGCATGCACATATTTCATTTGTTTATAATTTGTTCAAATGTTGAACATAAATAATGCTTTGGATATAACATTGTACTGTTACAATTTAACCTGATTAGTTATTCAGAATTTTGTAAATCATTTTATGTTTTTAGCTAAAAACTGATTGATTGTAAACATTCAAAACTAATTACAATCTTTGTAGATGATATTAGATAACTATGCCAAATGTATACAAACAATCACAGAACTAGAACATCATCTAAATGAAGATCAGTTAAAGAAACAGAATGAACATCTGACAAAGGAGGCAGAAAAACTGCAAAGGGAGATAAAAAATCTTCAGAATGACAATGAGAAACTAGTATCATCTGTAAGTCATGTAAGAAGCTTTTTTTTTATACCTAATATATATATGCAAATAACAATTTTCTAATTATTCTTCCTAAATTTTCTTGGCTCAGACGAACGTCCAAGAATCCTAGACATAGGGTTGCTTATCTGCTTTTAAGGACATTAACTATCTGTATAAAGCTTCACAATTTTTAGCTCACCTGGCCCAAAGGGCCAAGTGAGCTTTTCCCAGCACTTGGCATCCGTCGTCCGTCGTCCGTCGTCTGTCGTCCGTCGTCTGGCGTCCGTCGTCGTCTGGCGTCGTTAACTTTTACAAAAATCTTCTCCTCTGAAACTACTGGGCCAAATTACACCAAACTTGGCCAAAATCATCATTGGGGTATCTAGTTTAAAAAATGTGTCCGGTGACCCGGCCAACCATCCAAGATGGCCGCCATGGCTAAAAATAGAACATAGGGGTAAAATGCAGTTTTTGGCTTATAACTCAAAAACCAAAGCATTTAGAGCAAATCTGACATGGAATAAACTTGTGTAACAGGTCAAGATCTATCTGCCCTGAAATTTTCAGATGAATCGGATAACCCGTTGTTGGGTTGCTGCCCCTGAATTAGTAATTTTAAGGAAATTTTGCTGTTTTTGGTTATTATCTTGAATATTATTATAGATAGAGATAAACAGTAAACAGCAATAATGTTCAGCAAAGTAAGATTTACAAATAAGTCAACATGACCGAAATGATCAGTTGACCCCTTTAGGAGTTATTGCCCTTTATAGTCAATTTTTAACCATTTTTCGTAAATCTTAATAATCTTTTACAAAAATCTTCTCCTCTGAAACTACTGGGCCAAATTTATCCAAACTTGGCCACAATTATCTTTGGGGTATCTAGTTTAAAAAATGTGTCCGGTGACCCGGCCAACCAACCAAGATGGCCGCCACGGCTAAAAATAGAACATAGGGGTAAAATGCAGTTTTTGGCTTATAACTTAAAAACCAAAGCATTTAGAGCAAATGTGACATTTGGTAAAATTGTTTATCAGGTCAAGATCTATCTACCCTGAAATTTTCAGATGAATCTGACAACCTGTTGTTGGGTTGCTGCCCCTGAATTGGTAATTTTAAGGAAATTTTGCTGTTTTTGGTTATTATCTTGTATATTATTATAGATAGAGATAAACTGTAAATAGTCATTATGTTCAGCAAAGTAAGATTTACAAATAAGTCAACATGACCAAAATGGTCAGTTGACCCCTTTAGGAGTTATTGCCCTTTATAGTCAATTTTTAACCATTTTTCGTAAATCTTAGTAATCTTTTACAAAAATCTTCTCCTCTGAAACTACTGGGCCAAATTAATCCAAACTTAGCCACAATCATCTTTGGGGTATCTAGTTTAAAAAATGTGTCTGATGACCCAGCCATCCAACCAAGATGGCCGCCATGGCTAAAAATAGAACATAGGGGTAAAATGCAGTTTTTGGCTTATAACTCAAAAACCAAAGCGTTTAGAGCAAATCTGACAGGTGCTAAATTGTTTATCAGGTCAAGATCTATCTGCCCTGAAATTTTCAGATAAATCGGACAACCAGTTGTTGGGTTCCTGCCCCTGAATTGGTCATTTTAAGGAAATTTTACTGTTTTTGGTTATTATCTTGAAAATTATTATAGATAAAAATAAACTGTAAACAGCAATAATGTTCAGCAAAGTAAGATTTACAAATAAGTCAACATGACCGAAATGGTCAGTTGACCCATATAGGAGTTATTGCCCTTTATAGTCAATTTTTAACCATTTTTCGTAAATCTTAGTAATCTTTTACAAAAATCTTCTCCTCTGAAACTACTGGGCCAAATTAATCCAAACTTATCCACAATCATCTTTGGGGTATCTAGTTTAAAAAATGTGTCCGATGACCCGGCCATCCAACCAAGATGGCCGCCATGGCTAAAAATAGAACATAGGGGTAAAATGCAGTTTTTGGCTTATAACTCAAAAACCAAAGCGTTTAGAGCAAATCTGACATGGGGGTTAATTTGTTTATCAGGTCAAGATCTATCTGCCCCGAAATTTTCAGATGAATCTGACAACCCGTTGTTGGGTTGCTGCCCCTAAATTGGTAATTTTAAGGAAATTTTGCTGTTTTTGGTTATTGTCTTGAATATTATTATAGATAGAGATAAACTGTAAACAGCAATAATGTTCAGCAAAGTAAGATTTACAAATAAGTCAACATGACCGAAATGGTCAATTGACCCCCTAAGGAGTTATTGTCCTTTATAGTCAATTTTCAACAATTTTTATAAAATTTGTAAATTTTTACTAACATTTTCCACTGAAACTACTGGGCCAAGTTCATTATAGATAGAGATAATTGTAAGCAGCAAGGATGTTCAGTAAAGTAAGATGTACAAACACATCACCATCACCAAAATACAATTTTGTCATGAATCCATCTGCTTCCTTTGTTTAATAGTCACATAGACCAAGGTGAGCGACACAGGCTCTTTAGAGCCTCTAGTTTAATGTAATAAAAACATTAGAAGTGACTTTTCTTTTGAAAACTGATAGAGAGAAGTGGTTAAACCTAAAAGAGTTTTGCTAGTTCGCTCAGGTCACCACAATGTTTGGGTTTTACATTAATATAAAGGTCCATATGTTTCATATCTATTTAATTCTTTTAATGCCCCTGCTGTAGCGGAGGGGGCATTAAGTTTTACCCTTGTCCGTCTGTACGTACGTACATACGTCCCAAAGTTGGTTTCCGTTCTCTAACTTTAGTTTGTCTCAACCAACGAAATGTTTTGAAACTGATACACAATGCCTCTTACCACTAAATACAGATCAAGTTTGAATTTTGGTGGTGTCACTTTTACCATTCTAGAGTTATGCCTCTTTACAAATGGAAAAATTGCTAAATTTTTCGTTTCCGTTCTCTAACTTAAGTTTGCCTCAACCAAATGTCATGATATTTATACACAATGCTTATTACCACAATTTACAGATCAAGTTTAAACTTTGGTGCTGTCACTTTTACTGTTTTAGAGTCATGCTCTTTACAAATGGAAAAATTGCAAAATTTTCATTTTTTTCCCTCAAAATATCAATCAAGTAATTTTTGAAATTGGAGTAATCTTCCTTTGTCTATGATTATAGTTTAATCAACTACAATCAATGCTTTATACAATGCAATGTTTAACTTTGCCTTCCACTGATAAATTAAAGCAATTTTTACCCTCCATTTCTAAAAATATTTTAAAGTCTTCTTTGCAAATTTGAGTTATCTTTCTTCGTCCATAATGATAGTTGAATCAAGTGAGCTTTTCTCATCACTTGGCGTCCGTCGTCCGTCGTCGTCGTTAACTTTTACAAAAATCTTCTCCTGAAACTACTGGGCCAAACAAATTAAACCAAACTTGGCCACAATCATCATTGGGGTATCTAGTTTAAAAAATGTGTCCGGTGACCCAGCCAACCATCCAAGATGGCCGCCATGGCTAAAAATAGAACATAAGGGTAAAATGCAGTTTTTGGCCTATAACTCAAAAACCAAAGCATTTAGAGCAAATCTGACGTGGGGGTAGAATTGTTAAACAGGTGAAGATATATCTGCCCTGATATTTTCAGATGAATCGGATAACCTGTTGTTGGGTTGCTGCATCTGAATTAGTAATTTTAAGGAAATTTTGCTGTTTTTGGTTATTATCTTGAATATTATTATAGATAGAGATAAACAGTAAACAGCAATAATGTTCAGCAAAGTAAGATTTACAAATAAGTCAACATGACTGAAATGGTCAGTTGACTCCTTTAGGAGTTATTGCCCTTTATAGTCAATTTTTAACCATTTTTCGTAAATCTTAGTAATATTTTACAAAAATCTTCTCCTCTGAAACTACTGGGCCAAATTAATCCAAACTTGGCCACAATCATCTTTTGGGTTAGTAGTTTGAAAAATGTGTCCGGTGACCCGGCCATCAAACCAAGATGGCCGCCATGGCTAAAAATAGAACATGGGGTAAAATGCAGTTGGCTTATAACTCAAAACCCAAAGCATTTAGAGCAAATCTGACAAGGGTTAAACATTTTTATCAGTTCAAGATCTATCTGCCCTGAAATTTTCAGATGAATCGGACAACCCGTTGTTGGGTTGCTGGCCCTGAATTAGTAATTTTAAGGAAATTTTTCTCTTTTTGGTTATTATCTTGAATATTATTATAGATTATAGAGATAAACTATAAACAGCAATAATGTTCAGCAAAGTAAGATTTACAAATAAGTCAACATGACTGAAATGGTCAGTTGACCCCTGTAGGAGTTATTGCCCTTTATAGTCAATTTTTAACCATTTTTCGTAAATCTTAGTAATCTTTTACAAAAATCTTCTCCTCTGAAACTACTGGGCCAAATTAATCCAAACTTGGCCACAATCATCTTTTGGGTTAGTAGTTTGAAAAATGTGTCCGGTGACCCAGCCATCCAACCAAGGTGGCCGCCATGGCTAAAAATAGGACATGGGGTAAAATGCAGTTTTTGGCTTATAACTCAAAACCCAAAGCATTTAGAGCAAATCTGACATGGGGTAAAATTGTTTATCAGGTCAACATTTATCTGCTCTGAAATTTTTAGATGAATCGGACAACCCGTTGTTGGGTTGCTGACCCTGAATTGTTAGTTTTAAGGAAATTTTGCTGTTTTTGGTCATTATCTTGAATATTATTATAGATAGAGATAAACTGTAAAAACAATAATGTTCAGCAAAGTAAGATTTACAAATAAGTCAACATGACCCACATGGTCAGTTGACCCCTTTAGGAGTTATTGCCCTTTATAGTCAATTTTTAACCATTTTTCGTAAATCTTAGTTATCTTTTAGAAAAATCTTCTCCTCTGAAACTACTGGGCCAAATTAATCCAAACTTGGCCACAGTCATCATTGGGGTAACTTGTTTAAAAAATGTGTGACGTAACCTGGCCAATCAACCAAAATGGCTGCCACGGCTAATAATAGAACATAGGGGTAAAATGCAGTTTTTGGCTTATAACTCAAAAATCGAAGCATTGAGAGAAAATCTGACAGTGTTTAATTGTTTATCAGGTCAAGATCTATCTGCCCTGATGTTTTCACATGGATCGGATAACCTGTTGTTAGGTTACTGTCCTGAATTGGTAATTTTAAGGAAATTTTGCCGTTTTATGTTATTATCTTGAATATTATTATAGATAGAGATAAACTGTATACAGCAATAACGTTCAGCAAAATAAGATCTACAAATAAGTTTACATGACCAAAATAGTCAATTGACCCCTTAAGGAGTTATTGCCCTTTATAGTTAATTTTTAACATTTTCATAATTTTTGTTAATTTTTAAGAAAATATTTTCCACTGTAATTACTGGGCTAAGTTCATTATAGATAGAGATAATTGTAGCAACAAGAATGTTCAGTAAAGTAAGATCTACAAACACATCACTATCACCAAAACACAGTTATATCATGAATTTATCTGTGTCCATTGTTTAATATGCACAAGACCAAGGTGAGCGACCCAGGCTCTTTAGAGCCTATAGTTAACAATTTTCATAAAATTTGTAAATTTTTACTAACATTTTCCACTGAAACTAATGGGCCAAGTTCATTATAGATAGAGATAATTTTAAGCAGCAAGAATGTTCAGTAAAGTAAGATGTACAAACACATCACCATCACCAAAACACAACTTAGTTTGTCATGAATCCATCTGCTTCCTTTAATATTCACATAGACCAAGGTGAGCGACACAGGCTCTTTAGAGCCTCTAGTTTTATATATTGCTTTTAACCACAAAACTCAGTCTAAGTTCAATTTTTGGAAGTGTCACTTTTTGTCCATTTGTTTTTGATGCGTTTTGTTATTTGATTTTGCCATGTGATTATGGACTTTCCGAATTGATTTTCCTCTAAGTTCAGTATTTTTGTGATTTTACTTTTTAACAGTTCTTGAGTTATGTCCCTTTTAGCATTATATGCAAGTCGGGGCATCATTTGTGTCCCTATTGATGCATTTAACATTTATTTTATAATGATATGAAGTTGTCTGCGTTAAAGTTAGACATTTTTTTTCCAGACTTTTTGTTTTTATGTAATTTGTTTTGTTTGTGCCTTGTATCTTTCTTTTGAATTAATATGAATATGAAAATGTGGAATAGATTCCAGTGAGTCAACTCTCCATCCAAGTCGCATTGTATTAAAAATTAATAAGTACTTAGAGCATGGTTGAAAGTATATAAATTGTTGCAGGATGATTTGTTTTTTTATTTTATGACTGGAGAATTTCAGAAAAGGAATCAAAAGTCATAGATACTTGGGAACAGGACAATTTTTTTTAGCCTCCCCCTTTTTAATGACTGCAAAAAATTGTGTGGTCGTATATTGGCTTCCTCAGCATTGTCCAAAAGAGATTTGGTTTCTAGACAATGACTTAAGTATAAGTAAATAGAGATCTATGAAATTTGAACACAAGGTTTATAACCACAAAAAGAAGGAAAAGAATGTTTTTGGGGGTTATGGTCCCAACAGTTTAGGTATTACGGGACAAAAAGGGGCCCAAATAAGCATTTTTGTAGTATCCAGACAAAACCTTGTTTGGATCTCTCTGAAATTATACCACAAGTTTCCATACCACATTAAATTGTTTTGAATTACCTCCCTTACATTGCTTTTAAATTGTGGCTACAGAAATGTTGTATTGTCTTGAGGTGATTAGCTGTTAATTTATTTTTAGAAGTTACTATTAATTAATTTTAGCCATGATTATGTATGTCATTTTGTATTTTAAGACTTTTATAATGTATTTAAATGGGTAACTATTGATGCAATATCCATTGGAAATTTGAAATTAGATTATGACCATATCTTTAAGGAATGAATTTTTATACGACTGCAAAAAATGAAAAATTTTTGGTTGTATATTGGTATCACGTTGGCGTCGTCCAAATACTTTTAGTTTTCGCCCTCTAACTTTAGTAAAAGTGAATAAAAATCTATGAAATTTTAACACAAGGTTTATGACCACAGAAGGAAGGTTGGGATTGATTTTGGGAGCTTTGGTTCGAACAGTTTAGGAATTAGGGGCCAAAAAGAGCCCAAATAAGCATTTTCTTGGTTTTCGCACTATAACTTAAGTTTAAGTAAATAGAAATCAAATCTATGAAATTTTGACACAAGGTTTATGACTACTAAAGGAAGGTTGGGATTGATTTTGGGAGTTTTGGTTCCAACAATTTAGGAATTAGGGGCCAGAAAAGGGCCAAAATAAGCGTTATTCTTGGTTTTCGCACAATAACTTTAATATAAGTAAAAAGAAATCTATGAAATTTAAATACAAGGTATATGACCACAAAAGGAAAGTTGGGATTGTTTTTTGGAGTTGAGGTCCAAACAGTTTAGGAATTAGGGGCCAAAAAGGGGCCCAAATAAGCATTTTCTTGGTTTTCGCACCATAACTTTAGTATTTATAAGTAAATAGAAATCTATGAAATTTAAACACAAGGTTTCATGACCATCAAAGGAAGGTTGGGATTGATTTTGGGAGTTTTTGTCCCCACAGTTTAGGAAAATGGGACCCAAAGGGTCCAAAATTAAACTTTGTTTGATTTAATCAAAAATTGAATAATTGGGGTTCTTTGATATGCAGAATCTAACTGTGTATGTAGATTCTTAATTTTTGGTCCTATTTTCAAATTGATCTACATTAAGGTCTGAAGGGTCCAAAATTAAACTAAGTTTGATTTTAACAAAAATTGAAAACTTGGGATTCTTTGATATGCTGAATCTAAACATGTACTTAGATTTTTGATTATCGGCCCAGTTTTCAAGTTGGTCCAAATTGGGGTCCAAAATTAAACTTTGTTTGATTTCAACAAAAATTGTATATTTGGTGTTCTTTGATATATGCTTAATCTAACCTTGTATTTAGATTTTTGATGTTTGGGCCTGGTTATCAAATTGGTCCACATTGAGGTCTAACGGGTCCAAAATTGAACTTTATTTGATTTCATCAAAAATTGAATTCTTGGGTTCTTTGATATGCTGAATCTAACCATGTATTTTGATTTTGGATATTGGACTATAATAGGTAATGTCCAATTTAAAATTTAAAGTTTTTAAGTTTAAGTTCTGAGACCACATACATTATGTTTCAGAAACCTTTGTTGTGTCAACTATTTAATCACAATCCAAATTCAGACCTGTATCAAGCTTGAATGTTGTGTCCATACTTGCCCCAATGTTCAGGGTCCCAACTCTGGGGTGGTATAAAGCTGCGCCCTGTGGAGCATCTGGTTCAATGTCAGATG
Source organism: Mytilus edulis (assembly GCF_963676685.1). Taxonomy (NCBI): domain Eukaryota; kingdom Metazoa; phylum Mollusca; class Bivalvia; order Mytilida; family Mytilidae; genus Mytilus; species Mytilus edulis. The sequence continues at coordinate 64,179,751 of NC_092352.1, forward strand.
ACATCCGACCTTTTGTTAAAGGTCATATGGCTTTATAATGAACCAAGTTTGAGTAATAATCAATTAAACTTATAATTGGATTGTTTCAGACCAAATGTAACATATCTTTATTACAATAAAGCAAACATTTTGCACTTGTTCTTTTATATATATCTTTAAAAATTAGGGGAAGAAAAAAAAATAATCAGAAGAAATACAATAGGTCTTTCCACAGAAAAGTGGAAAGACCTAATAAAAAACCAATTGTTCAGAGAACAATTGAAAGTCTTTCCACATCAAAGAAATTTTGAAAAGAAGCAAGTTTCTTCATACTGATTCAATAAATGAATGGTTTCCATATACTTTGAGTTAAATAAGGGAGATAATGAGCTACTTCCGCTGAAGTAAACGTCACTTCCAGTCTCATATGATAGCTCCTTTAACACTTGATTCCAAAAATATAAAGTTTCTATATACTTTTACCTTTTATCCAGGAGATAATTGGCCACTTCTTAATCTAAAGTCACTTTTAGTCTACAGTGATGAGTTTTTCATGAAAAAAGTGCAAAAATGGCTACTTCCGTTTTTCTCAAGGTCACTTCCGGTTGGTGTTTTACAAGGTCATATGTCACCCAACATTTTGTTACAGGTCATATAGCTATAAAATGAACCAAGTTGAAGTAATAATCAATTAACCTGATAATTACACATTTCAGGGGCACTAACTCAAATAAGATGCCATGAGATTGTTTCAGACCAAATGTAACATATCTTCATTACAATTAAGCAAACATTTTGCACTTGTTATTTTATTTATATCTTTAAAGGTGTTGTAGAAAATGCCAAAACAAGGAAAAGTCAACATTGAGAACTTGACCTTGACCTTTGACCTTGACCTTATTTTCTAAGTTAGGACCCAGGGGCTCAAATAAGAATATTCCAGGGTTATCCGGATAACGGTTAATGAGTTAAAAAACATGCTGACAAATTTATTTCATAAAGGTAGATGACGCCTATAAAATTTCTTCGAATCGCTTTGATCCAAATAAGCCAAATATTCATGAGGATGTAACGAACAAGTTAGAAATTTTTTGTTGTTGATATCTTTTTTTGTTACGAAGGAGATGCACACATTTAATAAACAGTAAATAGGGAGATAACTCTTACAAAGAAAATGGTTTGGCTTAGCAGGGTGGAATTTAAAAGTGCATACTCTATACGATACAATATATTAAGTACAGCTCTTTATAAGAACCAGGCAGGGTGCCATATACATGTTTATGAGGGTTTCAAATTTGATCTATAAATGGCCTAGAAGAAGCAGTAACTGAATACTGCTCAAAAAATGAGTGGGAAAATACGAGTGGTTGCTATGGTTATGGGCACTCTATTTTTTGGTTGTGAAGCATAGTAAAATCTTTTAAAAATTAGCTAAATCACTACAATTCGGTGCCTGATTATGAATAGAATCAAGCATTTTTCATTAATTTTCATATGTAACTTTGATAAAACTTGATTTAAGCATCATTTTAGTTAAGATTGCATGTAAACCAAATTTGTAAATTTTTTGAAATTGAAAATATCTAAGCAACATATTGCAAAACAAATATTTATTGCAAGAACAAAATTAGCCGTAAGAAAAAAAAAAAAAAAAAAATTATACTTAAAAACCTTCTTTCCACATCAAAGAAATTTTAAAAAGAAGCTAGTTACTTTATTCTGAAGCGATACATAAATGGTTTTGATATACTTTGAGTGAAATAAGGGGAATAATTTGCTACTTCAGGTGAAGTAATTGTCTCTTCCAGTCTCAAATGATAGCTTCTTTCACACTGGTTCCAAAAATGTATAGTTTCTATGTACTTTAGCCTAGAAACCAGGAGATAATTGGCCACTTCCGGTTGATCGAAAGTCATTTCTAGTCTTGAGTGATAGGTAAATGTATTTAAATTACAAAATATATGAATTCCGAGTACTTTTTCATGAAAAAAGTGCAAAAATGGCTACTTCCAAATTTCTCAAGGTCACTTCTGGTTGTCTTTTTTCAAGGTCATGTCACCAAACCTTTTGTAAAAGGTCATATGGCTTTATAATGAACCAATTTGAAGTAATTATCAATTAATCTTATATTTGGACAATAACTCCTATAAGAGGCCATTGGATTGTTTCAGACCAAATGTAACTTATCTTCATTACAATTAAACAAACATTTTGCACTTGTTCTTTTATATATATCTTTAAAAGTGTTTTAGAAAATGCAAAATATAAGCAAAAGTCAAAATTTAGAACTTGACCTTGACCTTTGACCTTGACTTCATTTTCTAAGTAAGAACCTTGGTACCGCAAATATAAATGTTCCAGGGTTATACGGTTAACGGTTTATGAGTTAAAAAAACATACCAACAAATTTATTACGTAATGGTAGATAACTCTATAAAATTTCATCTAATTGCCTCGATCCAAATTAGCCTAAAATTCCTGAGGATTTAACGAACAATTTGTAAAAGAAATGTTGTTGATATCTTTTTTTGTTATGAAGTAGATGCACACATATGATAAACAGTGAATAGGGAGATATCTCAGCAGTTTGAAATTTAAAAGCTCATAAACTATATGATACAATATGAGAAATATCTGAACAATTGAAGGTCTTTCCACATCAAAGAAATTTTGAAAAGAACCTAGTTTCTTAAGACTGGTTTTAATATGCTTAAAAGTGAACTTAAGGAGATAATGTGCTACTTCCGGTTAAGTAAATGTCACTTCTGGTCTCATATGATAGCTTCTTTCACACTGATTCCAAAAATATATAGTTTTATATACTTTTGCCTGTAAACCCGGATATAATTGACCACTTCCGGTTTACAGAAAGTCACTTCTAGTCTTTAGGGATAATTCAATGTATTTAAATTTAAATTACATATATTATATTGATTCTGAGTACTTTTATATGAAAAAAGTGCAAACATAGCTACTTCCAGTTGTCTCAAGGTCACTTCCGGTTGTCATTTTTCAAGGTCATATTTCACCTAATCTTTTGTTGTAGGTCAAAAGCAAAAGTCAAAATTAAGAGGACCTCCTGAGGATGTAACGAACAATTTGTTAAAAGAATTTGGTCGATATCTTTTTTTGTTTCAAAGAAGATGCACACAGATGATAAACAGTGAATAGGGAGATAACTCTTACAAAGAAAATGGTTCGGCTTAGCAGGGTGAAATTTAAAAGTGTATAAACTATATGATACAATATTAGAAATATCTAAGCGACATATTGCGAAACAAACATTTATCGCAAGAACAAAATTTGGCGGAAAAAAAATAGCTTCTTTCACACTGATTCCAAAAATATATAGTTTCTATATACTTTTGTATGTAGAATGAGAGATATTTGGCCACTTACGGTTTGTTGGAAGTCATTAGTCTTCCTAATCAGTTTATGTATCTATATGACAAAATATATGGACTCTGAGTACTTTTATATGAAAAAATTGCAAAAAAGGCTACTTCCGGTTTTCTCAAGGTCACTTCCGGTAGTCCTTTTTCAAGGTCATTTGTCACCTAACCTTTTGTATAAGGTCAAATGCCTTTATAAAGAACTTAGTTGGAGTTATAATCAAATAACCTCATATCAAGACATTTCAGGGGCACTAACTCCTATAAGATGCCATTAAATTGTATAAGACTGAATGTAGCGTATCTTCGTTACAATAAAGCAGACATTTTGCACTTGTTCTTTTATATGTATCTTTCAAAGTGTCGGAGAAAATGCAAAAACAAACAAAAGTCACAATTGAGAACTTGACCTTGACCTTTGACCTTGACCTCATTTTCTAAGTTAGGACCTAGGGGCTCAAATAAGAATATTCCAGGGTTATCCGGATAACGGTTTATGAGTTAAAAAACATACCGACAAATTTATTTTGTAAAGGTAGATAACTCCTATAAAATTTCATCGAATCGCTTCTATCTAAATTAGCCAAAAATTCCTGAGGAAGTAACGAACAATTTGTTAAAAGAATTTCGTTGATATCTTTTTTTGTTATGAAGGAGATGCACTCTGATGAGAAACAGTGAATAGGGAGATAACTCTTACAAAGAAAATGGTTTGGCTTAGCAGGGTGAAATTTAAAAGAGCATAAACTATACGATACAATATGAGAAATATTTAAGCAACATTGCGAAGCAAACATTTATTGCAAGAACAAAATTTGACAGAAGAAAAAAATAATAATAATAAGAACAAATACAATAGGTCTTTCCACAGAAAATTGGAAAGACTTAATAATAATCAGAAGAAAACCAATAGGTCTTTCCACAGAAAAGTGGAAAGACCTTATAATAATCAGAAGAAAACCAATAGGTCTTTCCACAGAAAAGTGGAAAGACCTAATAATAATCAAATGAAAACCAATAGGTCTTTCCACAGAAAAGTTGAAAGACCTAATAATAATCAGAAAAAAATCAAAAGGTCTTTCCACAGAAAAGTAATTATCAAATCAATATCGTCAAGAATAACCCCAAAAAAAAGTGGAAAACTGATTATTTTAGAATGTTCTAAGATCTTCTAATTCAAAGGATCATAACTTCGCACAAAATCATCATACTGGAACAAAATTCGCACTTGATTGTGTTGATCTGTAACTTGTCATGATAAAATAATATACCCAATATCAAATCAATATTTTCAAGCATGATAAAAAAAGTCTTAAAAAATGATTTGCTGGGCTGATTGGTGGACAAACTGACTGACAGACAGAGAGGCGCAGTGCAAACCTTAATTCCCATTCGACTTCATCGGTAGGGGGGAAAAGAACAGTCACACACATGGCATACCCATCCTCACTTCAGTTTATAAATGACCCTATTTATCGTATTAGAATTGAATCAATTCATGGAAGTGATAAATTTGTTGTAAATTTACACATGGCGTTATATTCGTTAATTTTATACCTTGCTAACACTCAAGATAAAATTTGAAAATCATGGCCAAGGCCATATGGAAATTTACAAAAAATCTATTGCTTTCATGCAGATTTGCTTATAAATGAAGTATATCCTTTATCAAAAATAGATTATTATCTAAATAAAAGACTTCACTTCATCCCAAAAAAATATATATATAATAACATTCAGAAAATAAGTTTATACAGAATAACAAACAAACCTACCAATAATTCTTCCAAAAAAAATACCTGTAACCTAGACCTGTAACCTATTATGATAAAACAATACACCAAATAACAAATCAATATTTCCAAGCATGAAGAAAAAAGTCTAGAAAACTGATTTTAATACCAGACAGACAGAAAGATGGACGGAGTGCAAACCTAAAGTCCCCTTTGTCTGTCTTTTTTCTGTGGTTAGCTAGTCAAAATGTACTATTGTATTGTTTATTTGGGAATTTCTCTGTCCTGAATATTCTTGCATTTATTTGTACTGTATTCCTGTCCATATATTGGTGTAATTTTAGTGTTATATTTAACATTGTTATAAAAGTGTGAGGTTTGGCTAGACACAAAACCAGGTTAAACGGACCATTTTTTCTTTAAATTTCCTGTACCAAGTCAGTAAAATGGCAGTTCTGATCTTATAGTTCGTTTCTGTGTGTGTTGCAATGTCTTTTGTTTTTTGCACTTCAGTCTTTCTCTTATTTCGTTGTTTTTCTCTTATAGTAGATGTGTTTCCCTCGGTTTTAGTTTGTAACATGGATTTGTTTTTGTCTCAATAGATTTATGGCTTTCAGCAGTATACTTCTGTTGCCTTTATTTACCTCTATCCGTTGCATGCAGCAATACGGGTTTTGCTTTTATCTGGCAGAAGTCCTTACTGGTGCCTCCCATGTACCCTCAAAAGTCTGAAATTTCTTTTCTGAAGCCATTTTTGAAGCCATTAGCAAAATGCAATGAAAGGAATATGTAAATATACATTTGATTTTATATTTTAGCAAACAAAATTAAGGGAAATGTACAAGCAAGAAAATACAAAGTGCTTAAAGGTAGAGGGACAATTGAAAGAAGATAAGGTTAAACAACAAAGAATGGAGACAGAAATCATATTATTGAAGGCTAAGGTAATTTGTTTCAACAATGATTAATGTTAATTGCTAGGGAATTTCAAAGGAAGAAACCAGATTTTTTCATCAAGACTTGCTATTTATTCAAATCATTAATTGAATATGTCAGATAATTATGTTAAAGATCTTATGAAACAAAAAGGAATTTTAATAAAAAGTGATGTGAGATAACAACCAATCGATACATCATGCTTTATACAATATATGGTATTAATAAAACTATTGTACGCTCTAAATTACTTCCTGATCAACCACTCTCTTGGTTTGGATTCATAGGAAATATTGACATGAAGTGAGTTAATACTGAACAAGAACTTGAGAGCAATTCTACATAACTGTCAAAGAGATATCAAAATACTCAGAAATGTCCATGTAAGTTGTTTCAGTACAATAGATTTTAAACAGGTTATGGAGTACTGTATTGCCATACAATACTCTCGGAATGCTTGTTTCATGTCAGATATTCAAATAATCAAATCTTCTACTGTGGATTAATCATAATTCGATGGGAAGCAATTTTCATGGATTTCTTGGCCACAGGTAAACCATGAAATTAAATGTTCAACAAATGACAAATTTTCTGTAGGCTTGTTGTATGCAGACCTCAGAAAAACCACGAAATTGAAAATCAACGAACATACAAGTTCCCCTTTATCCACGAAAATTGGTACCCACGAATATAAATGAACCCACAGTATTATATATTAATTGTTTTTTTTTTTAATTTTAGGTGACACACCTGTACAAGCAATTAGAACAAGGCAAGTCAAAGCCTCACAAGCCACAGGACAAATTACAAGCCCCAGTGAAACCAACAAAGATAACAAAATCATCATCACCAATTGAGTCATCTTCTTCATTCATAGAGTCAGAACTTATAGCCTCAAGCTCAATGACAGGAGTAAAATCAAAACTGGTGGAGCATAGCAAGAAAATGTCAAATTATGAATGTGAACGATGTCAAGCACAGTTTGAAGATGAAATGGAACATTTATGCCACATTAACAAGTGTTTAGATTGATATCTGTAATGCAATCCTGAATGCAATATTCTTTGTAATTTTAATTATGGTTCATAGTTTAAATTTATGGATGTACCTGCCAAAATTTTCGTATGAAATCATCGGGAATTACTTTTGTCTGCTATAAAAAAAACAAGTTGCTTTCTTTAAAAAAAAAAGAAAAGCAATACATGAACCTAAGACCGCTGAATGCCGGATCACCAAAAGATTGTTGCTGAATTTGTGTTTGCTTTTGAATTGAAATAATTGACTGTGAATAGAAAAAGCCAAGTGAAAGTATATATTTACAGCTTCTATTTGAATAGTTATTTGAGAGCTCGACTATTTTATTTATTACTTGGGAATGTACATAATTTTTCCGATTATAACCCTTTGGCAAATCCTAATTTCTACTAACCGGATGACTTATGCAAATTGCACAAACCTATCGCAATATAAATTTATGCACTCAGTTTGCTTTATAATGTGGAATTCTGGATGCATTTATTTTATCTATCATATCTTTATATTTTGTTTCCTACATGAATGCCTTTATATTCTCAACTCGTATTTGAAGCTGTCTTGGCATGCAATTGATTGGGACCTCTTATGAAGAGACTTATTTTGGATTCATAAAACATCTTAAATTTTAAGGATTTCCTGATTTTACTTAAATCAATTCAAACATTCTACAGGGAAACTTAGTTTTGCCGAAGAATTTCTTAATTCAGAAGTTTATGAATACCTGTACACACTTTCAAAATAACCAATGTATATAAAAAGGTATGTAGATATAAAAAACGCTAGACACGAGTTAAGTCTACAAAAAAAACATCAGTGACGCTCGAATGAAAAAAGTTAAAAGTCTAAACACATTACAAAGTTAAGGAATCTATTCCTTGGATAGAAAATCCGTAGCTTTTCGAAAAGGTCAAAGTCTATAATAGGACAGTGACTCAAAAAAGAAACAAAAGAGAAACAACTTGAGGTCAGAATACCGTTAGTAATGATGACCGTGCTTGAAAGTCACTTGTAAAGCTCTTTCTGCCGTGTCCTGAATTTAGATAACAAAAACGAAAATAAGCTTTCACGAGTGAATTTAATAGTATTACATGCAAGTAGTATTTTAGCGCACGAAATAGTAAATAGAAAGCATCTCACTTATACTCAGGAAAAGAATACGCATTTGCGTCATCACATATCTTAATCTAATATTGAATTCGAATGTCAAACGGCCTACATTAAATGTTTTGATTCCGGATTCATTGACATTTATCCGGAATTTTTGAGAACGCAAACCGATAGTGTGCTTTTGAAATGTGATCTATAATGTGAATGAATCAACACGTGTAGGATAGTTAGACACACAATGAATACAATTTTCAAAACCGTACCATGATAGTACAAATATGTAGATGCTATAAGGTTAAACTATTAAAACAAACAAACAAAAATTGAATTAAAGTTTTAAAATAAGTTACCGTTCCTGTTAGTATTTTTTTTCAAATTCTTTTGAATATTATATGTAATATCAATAAAAAGCGTCAAGTATTTACGGATGGACATTTTATTTATCGAATGAATTTATTTTTAAATTCTAACATTCCACTATGTGAATATATTACTATACAACATATAAGCAAAGACTTCTAAATCCATACTAAAAGTATAAAGTAATCAACATTATGGTTGAAATTAAATTTAGTTGTAATTATTGTAAATTATTTTAACGGTTGTTGTGAGCTGCAAGGATTTAAAATCATGCTTTATGAATTGAAAACACACAAGTATTTTTATTCACGACCGTTTAAAATTTAAATATTTAATAAATTGATCTTACTTTCTGTTTTATGGATATATTACAATACACAAAAATAAATAATAATTACTCATAAAACCTAAATACTAAAATGGTATGAAATATTTAACGTAGAAGTATAATGATTATTGTTTATACACTTTTTTTTGTTTTTTTTTGTAGGATTCAAGAATTTATTTAGATTTAATTTTTATGTTTCCTTTACAAATGAATATTTAAAAATAGCAATGCAGAGTATCTTGTCATATAAAATACTTATTTCTTAATTGCAACTCTGAAAATATTCTGATTTCAATCATTGTTAGTTTCTTCAGAAACATAAATACAGTATATATTTTGTATATATTTCTTTGATTCCGATTGTATTAAATACTTTTGATAAGAATATTATCTTTCTGTTTTCGATCTAAATATTAATATTTTAACCAGAATGTTCTCTCCCGTAAGTCTATGATGAAATACACAGTAATTCCGTGGTTAAATCTTCAAACATAATTAGTTAACATGTTATCGAGACAACAGACAATACCACGTTATAATTGACCCAGATACACACAGTGTACAGTGGTCGATTTAAAACAAATATAATTGCGTCGTCAAGGGCCATCAAGGGATCATAACAGATAACGTAGATAACAACCTGTTAAGACCTGTATAAATGACCGAAAACTTTAGAGACGTTCCGAGAATTTTATTCTGACTTCCGGCCGAGAGATATCGAGTGGACCATAGACACATCCAAAACTCGCCAATATATAAGCATGAACCCCTCAGGGGGTTCATGCAAAAAAAGCATATGTGGTTAGTGGCAGGAATAGCACATGAAGAAATATTAAATGGGTTTTCATTTTGTGTTGGATGTTATTTGACTCACGCAGCTACGGTGGCACATGCTGCTGCGATTTTTCAGGTTGAACAATTAAAGCTCTTTGATTTCTTTCTTACTGATAATCCTACAGTTTGCCCCTGTCCCCTGTAAAGTTGTTTTCACGTAAAAGAGGCTTTACTTTTAACAAACAAGAGAGTGTTTTTACTTAAATAGTTATCAAAGGTACCAGGCTTATAATTTAATACACCAGGCACTCGTTATGTCTACATAAGACTCATCAGTGACCCTCAGATCAAAATAGATAGAAAACCAAACAAGTATAAAGTTGAGGAACATTGAGGCATACCTGTCAACTGACCCGGATTCTGTGGGTGTGACCCGAGATTTTCACAATTCTGAGGGTTCACCCGGATCACCCGCCGGGTCATTGAAATAACCCGGAAATTCCGAAAATGACCCGATTTCACCCGTATTTCTTAGCCTTGAGATTGATTTTCATAAGTAATATTCCTTTGAAATACCGGCAAATTCGTAATTCTTCCATGAACATGCAGTTCATCTAGCTATGTAAACTGTCAAATTAAGTGACCCATTAAGTGCATGGCTTCACTTGACAGCTTTGGTGTCAAACACACTGTTGATTAACACCAATTACCTTAGCTTTAAGTCGTAAATAAATTGCCCTGTTGTTTTACAAAGATATTTCAACTAAGATTTACTTCCCCTTATTTGTCACCATTCAAAATTATTCCTTATATTTACGTTTTATGGGTGGAAAAGATTAAATCATAATAATATAAAATTCAAATACATATTGAAAAATAACTTTTCATTATTTTTATACTTTTATACAATTAAAAAAAAAAAATAAAGTTGAAAATTATTTTTTACATTTATACTTCCTTCCTTTAACTGTATTACTATATTTTATCATAGTCTAATTTCTTTGTCAACTGAGAGCCGACCGTGCAAGGGCTGTATAGCCAGTCAAGGTCGTTAAAAACTTCCATTTGTTTGTCAACTGAGAGATGAATGTTCATACATGTAATACCTCTACATGATATGTTTAAAGGCTAGTAGTCTCATTTTAAAATTACATTTGAAAAATAAATTTTAGATGATGACAAAAAGTAAAGGACATAAGACTGTGATACACAAGTTTATAAAAATCTTTTAAAGTGTAATGAAATAATAATAAATAAGGTTTAAAATACCATAACCAAGTGAACATACATTGATGTTTTGGTATCTTTGATATACATTATAAGAAAATGTACCATAAATACTGAAATTCAGCTCGAAAAAGTTCGTACGCGTTATGACCTGAGATTTGATTCTTCAATGCAGGTCATGACCTGCATTTTCATCGTCACAGGTTGACAGGTATGATTGAGGACCAAAAATTCCAATAAGTTTTGCCAAACACGGCTAAGGTAACCTATGCCTGCAATAAAAAAAAAAGTAAAAGAACTTTGAGGAAAATTCAAAATGGTAAGTCCCTTATCAAATGACAAAATCAAAAGTTCAAACACATCAAAGGAATGGATAACAACTGTCTTATTCCTTAATTGGTACGAAAATCCTTAGTATTTTAAATAAGTTATACTTTTATAAACAGTAAATTTACAAAAATGACCATATAACATTAAGTGTCTGTCAGATGTAAATATCAACTTCTAAAAATATATAATGTAGGTGACATCTTGACATAATTACAAAAGTGCATGGTAGTGCCTAAAAGTATTGAAGGTATGTGCATCTTATGAGTTTATACAGATTCTTAACATGTAACGTATTAAAGGGTACTTATCAAATTACATTTAATTGAGAATGTAAATGGGGAATGTGTCAAAGAGACAAAAACCCAACCAAATTGCACACATCAGCTGAAGGCCACCAATGGTTCTTTAAAGAAACTCCGCACCCGGAGGCGTGCTTCAGCTGGCCCCTAAACAAAAATGTATACTTGCTCAGTAATAAGATGTCATACACCAATTTGGACAGGTTTTTTTTACCTATGTTTATTTATAATCCAGACAAGTTTCTATTTTGTGTGTATTTTGTAGATGTATTCTTAGTTATTCTTTAGTTACTTAACTTAATTTTGAATCCATATTGAATCATAGAAAAATGGGTTTTAAACCACCACCAATGATCATATGAATAGGAGTAACTTAATTGCATCCATGGTAAAATTCACATCAGTATTAATCTAATAACTGACGTCTTGTTTTACAAATATATAGAACACTTTGATAAAAGTCCTTGCTTACTTATATGATTAGAAATAGATGCCTGTAAAATCTTGTCATTGCTCATTGTTAAAAGTTTACTTTTTGTTGACTTCACATGTCGATTTTTCATTGATATTGTTATATTTATAAATTAACTGTTTACAAAATTTTGAATTTTTTGAAATAATAAGGCTTTTCTACCTCAGGCATAGATTACCTAAGCTGTATTTGGCAACACTTTTAAGAATTTTGGATCTCAATGCTTTGTACTTTATTTGGCTTTTTTTTTTTAACTTATTTGGATTCGAGCGTCACTGATGAGTCTTTTGTAGACGAAACGCGCGTCTGATGTATATATAGACAATAATAGTGCATTGACTTGACATATCGTTGATATGTCAAGTCAATGCACTATTATTGTCTTTATACTGCAATCTAAAAAAAACATTTTCAATTGTTGTTTAATGCGTTAAGGTTATTTATTTGATTTAAATATTGGGGAAAATATCCTTTAAAAAGGCCTCGCATCATGCTCGCGGAGAAATATACAACACAATGAAATTACATTTACCTGTTGAAATTAACACTCAATGGTGAACGAAATCGTTTAGTAATGACTTAATTATCAACCATAAGCATAATACATAATGATTTATAGGTTGCAAACAAAAAATATTAACAAATTAAATGTTTTTCCAATAATTGCATTTGAAACAATGTTGAGTTATTCCACGCATCGTTGTATGCATTTGAAACAAGAACAGGTTGATGAGGTCGTATGAATAATTCATTATTATTTCGGCAATTTCTATTTAAATATTCATGAGGAAAAGTGATATCGGGTCAGTGACTGTATATGACATAGAAATATACTGTCAACGCATTTTGACTGCTCAAATAGAAGGAGTGCAGTATAAAAAAAATTTAGTCCTGGTATCTATGATGAGTCTATTTTCATAACATTTTACTTTTTCTGTGGATATTTCATCTGTTGATACTGTGAACGTGTTATGGATATTTAGATGTATTTTAGCTAAGTTAAAAGACATGCAAAGTCAAACCATAAAAATACAAATTGTTTAGGTTCGAAGAAAATTTGTAAGATTCCGCTGCTATTTTTGCTAAATATGTACACTTTGGGTACTCAATGTAATTTAGGTACTGTGACACTAAACATTTGCATACAAGTGATGAATAGTGTTGATATCTTTTAAACAAAGGTTTGTTGATGTTAAATTAAGTGCCTCTTCAGTGATATCTTATTTTGTTTCAGTGAGATATATTGGAAGATGCATTGTAGCAACAAATGGTTAGTGAATAATTAGTCCCCCATTAATGCACTCTGTCTGTCTGTCTGTCTGTCATCTGTCCGTCTTTCTGTCTGTCATCCGTCAGTCTGGCAAATCAGTTTTCCCAACTTTTGAAGATATTGATTTAATATTTGGTATGTAGTTTTATCATGACAAGTTTAGATCTTGTTCCGGTCTGATGATTTAGTCCAGAGTTATGGTCTGTAGAAAAAATCCATATCTAATGTTTTATAGGTACTATGTTAAACCATATTTCTGTACAAAGGGAGATCACTCATTTTTTTAAAGACATTCTTTGGTAAATTGTTTGAAGAATTTTGTGCCAGGTTTGTTTGTTATTTTGTGAATGCTATATTATATAAAAAAATATTAAGTGAAATCCTTTAATTAGATAATAATCTATGTTAAGGTATATATTTCATTACATTACATTGTGTAGATAAAAGTGGTTGACATTTTATAGATAAGTTAAAAATCTATATAAGTTTATGACAAATGAAAGAAAAAATATTCCGTACTATTAAATATATTTGATTATGATTTGAAAATAGATATACATGTACATTGTATTACATCATATCTGATTTTAGAGATATTTAATATCTAATGTTAGAGTGTTTTCCACACATTTTTTCATCATGCTTGAAGATATTGATTGATAATTAGTTTACAGTTTTATCCTGACAAGTTACAGATCAGTTCAACTTTTAGTTTCGGTCTGATAAATTTGTACAGAGTTCTGGTCCTTGGACTTGAAAAATTCACTCATATAATCAGTTTTCTACACAGTTTTAAGTTATGCTTGAAGATATTGACTTGATATTTTTCTTTTTGTTTACACCATGACAAGTTATAGAACAAGTTAACATTTTCTTCCAGTAATTTTACCCGATAGGAACCTTGTATTTGCCATGCAATACTCTATGAATGCTTGTCATTCACTGGTGTTAAACTGATAATCGTAACTGGAATTACGACGATCCCAATATGGCGACGGCAGACTGAATAGGTAAAATCATTTCTCTTAAATGTAGCATGTCTTTGTCAATAGTTAGTAGCTGCAAGGTTTTTCTATACCATGTTACGGCCGAAATCACCTTTAAAAATTTTACAAGAAGTATTACACTTTTACTGTCAACTTAACTGTCAAAATATGAGTCCAATCTTTTATCTTTATCTGTATCCGGAAATCTTCTCGGAATCCAATCTGATTATTACGTTCACTACTAATAGTAGGGTGTATGGCGTACGGAAAGGGTCAAAGGTAAAAAGAGCAGCATAAGCTATATTTGACGTACCAAAAGGGTCAATATATATTTGTCTGGTTAGGCTGCATTTTAATCGCATATGCTATATTACAAACACTGACTATGCTATATTAGTGTAAGATATTAGCAAGCGAAATCGAGGGAATTGTGCAAATGATGATACAAGCATGAAAATTACCACAAAGCATCATTATTATATTCTTTTTAATAAATAACTGCTGGCCATTCAAAAAAAAAAAAAAAATTCAAGATGGCCTCGTCCATTTTCTAAAATGGCTGTTTCTTCAGTTTGAAATTTTTTTGTTGAACTTCTTTGAGTAAAAACCAATTATCAGGTTTGGCGGCTACCTTCTTTACATCACATATTTATTAAAAATTAATATTTGATACATCCAGTATTTGCGCATGCGCGAAAATGTTACAAAATTCTTTCAAAAATATTTGAACTATTTACTATAAATTTAGTGTTTTTGGACTTCTAGTGATATTATGAATTGGTTTGATAACATGTTTCAAGGTTATGATACACATGTGTTTAACACTTTTGCGCATATGCAAAATATTTAAAGACATCAAGAGCGATTTGTATGCACTACCAGGCAATTCTCAGGTATTCGTTGGATAAAGCGAAAATGTGATGAGAGAGAAACATCAATTGTAACTGCAAATGGGTTTAATTGAAACATTCTGCGATTTGCTGATCCAAATTGGGACGCATTGATCGTTGGTGGGGCAGCAATGGTTAATTCCAGGTCACAAAGTTGGGCAACAATATTTGATGAGTATGCAAATGATGTCATACTGCCTTACATAAAATCTTGGTAGGCACTTAAAGTTAACCATCGAGAGACGTTAACCACCGAGAGTCGGTTTTTAGACCCGCCCAGTG
This sequence comes from Mytilus edulis, assembly GCF_963676685.1. NCBI lineage: Eukaryota > Metazoa > Mollusca > Bivalvia > Mytilida > Mytilidae > Mytilus > Mytilus edulis. The sequence goes on from NC_092352.1 coordinate 64,195,151, forward strand.
CACCTAAGCACGCCTACTTTTGGAGCTCTTTAGTATGAAGATAAGAAAAATATACGAAATTACGGAACTGTGTACCTTGTTTTATCCTTCATGTTGGTGTTTATTGCGCATGCGCACAAAGCACGGTGATAGTTACGGTTACTGACTCAGGAACCTTGTATATTATATACCTCGGTTTCGATACACTACGATGGAATTACGGACCAGTTTAACATAAACATGGTAAATAGATAGACAGCTGGTAATCATAATTGATTAAGAAATAACCTGGAAGAAGAAATGAGTTAACTATTGATTATAACAGAGACGAGAATGCCATCGTGTTTGTTCTGCTAAAAAAAGCAGGAACATTGGAGTTTATGGTTAGATTTTAAATATTTCTTGTCTCCAAACTGGGTAAATTTGATATAGTAACAACCCCCCCCCCCTTTTTTTAAATAACTCGAGAACCACACATCGCGCTCGCTTAACAAAGTAACAATAAGAAATAATTATTGCTAGTTTCAAGAATAATTAATCGTCAAAACTTATCCCCTCCCCGACATCAAAGGAAGTTAAATGTATTATCCCAAAATTAGACCAAATTATTATGATATAAGGACGTCTTGACAGGCTATTATTTTATTTTGTTTTGTTGGTTTTTTTTTGCTTTGACGTCTTCTTCCTGTATGAAAAAAACATAATAGACCCCCCCCCCCCTTTTTCCCCATAATATAGTTTTTTAAGAAGTCATAATTATTTGAACTACCCCTGAATATATTACAGTAAAACTGATAGTTTGATGACATTGTTTAAGACTATTGACCTCAGGTCAGCCTAAACTGAGTTTAAAACTGTAATTTATTCATTTAAACAGTTCAAGACATGTACCTTCTGAAATGTGATTGCATCAAAATTAAACCTAAAGCATAACATACTTAGTGTGCAGGAAGTGCCACCAAATAAATACTGATTTGTAAAATTAGATGATGATATTTGTGAAGTCAAAGATATTATAGCTAGTTATAACTGGTTTTAGATATAAATCTGAGTAAAAGGTTGATTTATATGTGCTCTTTCATGTTTAGATTATAATTTAAATTTAATCTTTTGAAGTTTTTTTTATAATATTAAGACATTAAAATCACAATTATTTATTTATACACAAAAAAATAATTTTTGTCCTTTTTTAGTTGAATGACTGTACACAAACATTATACACACATAATTTTGATAATTCTGTAATGTTTTTTTTCTATAGCCCCAGAATGTGACAAAAGACTTATTAATCCAGATTTACAAAAAATAGAAATAGTTCAGCTACCATAAGACTGCTATGACAAAAATTCTGCAGTTTCCAGAATTTGAGGTAGAGTATAGTTAGGAATAGTTTGATTATGCAAATGCTTAGTTTGTCATAAACAATTATGCCCTTGATACAAAAGCAGAGGAAACAAAAAAGTATGAAAATAGTTGAAAAAAGTAATCATTATTACCTAGTCATATACTGTAAATAGAAAAAGAGAAAAGCACTGGTTATGATTTGGTATTTTTAATAGCATTATCATTTGTCCATAACTTGGAATATATACTGGATTGAGCTTGACATTTATTTAATATCATTGACACATGGTTGCAAGAAATGAAAGATGGTAATTTAAACCTAGCAATTAAAGCTTTTGATTTGGTAGAATATGACTTTCTTTGTAGCTCGACATGTATGGATTTAGTGAGACTACTGTTAGTTTTTTTAAGTCGTACCTGAATAACAAAACGTATACATTTGTAATGTTAACTCTGAACAACAACATGTAAAATTTGGTGTTCCCCAATGTTCTATACCTTGTCCTCTATTGTTTGTGCTATTTATAAATGACCTTCCCTTATGCATTAAAAATTGTGAAACAGACCTATATCGTTGTATATGCTGATGACACCACTATTCATAAATCAGGGGGAAACATCTAGAAAATATAAATGATGATGTTCAAGAAGATTTATACAGGGTTGAAGAGTGGTGTAAAATGAATAACATGTTCATAGATGCAAATGAAACAAAATGTTTGATTACTGGAACAAAGCAGAAACTATTCAGACTTTTGAACCAAACTTGATAATAAATTAAAGTATTACAAAATTCTTCATGTGAAAAAATATTAGTTTCAAAATTGACAGCCCACTAAGTAACTGGAGAAATCAAATTGACCAAGGTTGTGCTAATATATCATCCAGAATATACCATCTTTCTTAAATACATTTTTTTTATATAACTGCAAGAAAACATAATACAATGGGTGTTCTGCCCCTAATTGACTACTGTTGTATTATTTGGGATGAATGTAAAAATTGACGGATAACAAGAATTTTAAAAATCCGAAAAAAGGGCAGCATGATAAATTCTAGATGCAGATCCGTTATCCCTCTTGGTATATAGGAGCACTATATTCTATGTTAACCTCCGACAGTAGGTATAAACAAATACTGTTGATAGACGGTATATACGAGCACTATATTCCATGTTAACCACCGACGGTAGGTACATGTATAGACAAATACTGGTGATAGACAGTATATAGGAGCACTATATTCTATGTTAACCACTGACGGTAGGTATAGCCAAATACTGTTGATAGACGGTATATAGGACCACTATATCTTATGATAACCATCGACGGTAGGTATAGACAAATACTGGTGATAGACGGTATATAGGAGCACTATATTGTATGTTAACCACCGACGGTAGGTATAAACAAATACTGTTGATAGACGGTATATAGGAGCACTATATTGTATGTTAACTACCGACAGTAGGTATAGACAAATACTGGTGATAGACGGTATATAGGAGCACTATATTGTATGTTAACCACCGACGGTAGGTATAAACAAATACTGTTGATAGACGGTATATAGGAGCACTATATTGTATGTTAACTACCGACAGTAGGTATAGACAAATACTGTTGATAGACGGTATATAGGAGCACTATATTGTATGTTAACTACCGACAGTAGGTATAGACAGATACTGTTGATAGACGGTATATAGGAGCACTAAATTGTATGTTAACCACCGACGGTAGTTATAGACAAATGCTGTTGATAGATGGTATATAGGAGCACTATATTGTATGTTAACTACCGACGGTAGGTATAGACAAATACTGTTGATAGACGGTATATAGGAGCACTATATTGTATGTTAACTACCGACAGTAGGTATAGACAGATACTGTTGATAGACGGTATATAGGAGCACTATATTCTATGTTAACCACTGACGGTAGGTATAGCCAAATACTGTTGATAGACGGTATATAGGACCACTATATCTTATGTTAACCATCGACGGTAGGTATAGACAAATACTGGTGATAGACGGTATATAGGAGCACTATATTGTATGTTAACCACCGACGGTAGGTATAAACAAATACTGTTGATAGACGGTATATAGGAGCACTATATTGTATGTTAACTACCGACAGTAGGTATAGACAAATACTGGTGATAGACGGTATATAGGAGCACTATATTGTATGTTAACCACCGACGGTAGGTATAAACAAATACTGTTGATAGACGGTATATAGGAGCACTATATTGTATGTTAACTACCGACAGTAGGTATAGACAAATACTGTTGATAGACGGTATATAGGAGCACTATATTGTATGTTAACTACCGACAGTAGGTATAGACAGATACTGTTGATAGACGGTATATAGGAGCACTAAATTGTATGTTAACCACCGACGGTAGGTATAGACAAATGCTGTTGATAGATGGTATATAGGAGCACTATATTGTATGTTAACTACCGACGGTAGGTATAGACAAATACTGTTGATAGACGGTATATAGGAGCACTATATTGTATGTTAACTACCGACAGTAGGTATAGACACATACTGTTACTAGACGGTATATAGGAGCACTAATATTGTATGTTAACCACCGACGGTAGGTATAGACAAATACTGTTGATAGACGGTATATGGGAGCACCATATTGTATGTTAACCACCAGCGGTAGGTATAGACATATACTGTTGATAGATGGTATATAGGAGCACTATATTATATGTTAACTACCGACAGTAGGTATAGACAAATACTGTTGATAGACGGTATATGGGAGCACCATATTGTATGTTTACCACCAACGGTAGGTATAGACATATACTGTTGATAGATGGTATATAGGAGCACTATAGTATATGTTAACTACCGACAGTAGGTATAGACAAATACTGTTGATAGACATCAACGGTATATGGGAGCCCTATATTGTATGTTAACTACCCACGGTAGGTATAGACAAATACTGTTGATAGACGGTATATAGGAGCACTATATTGTATGTTAACTACCGACGGTAGGTATAGACAAATACTGTTGATAGACGGTATATAGGAGCACTATATTGTATGTTAACCACCGACGGTAGGTATAGACAAATACTGTTGATAGACGGTTTATGGGAGCACTATATTGTATGTTAACCACCGACGGTAGGTATAGACATATACTGTTGATAGACTGTATATAGGAGCACTATTTTGCATGTTAACCACTGACGATAGGTATAGACAAATACTGTTGATAGACGGTATATGGGAGCACTATATTGTATGTTAACCACCGACGGTAGGTATAGACAAATGCTGTTGATAGACGGTATATACATTGTAGGAGCACTATATTGTATGTTAACCACCGATGGTAGGTATAGACAAATACTGTTGATAGACGGTATATAGAAGCACTATTTTGTATGTTAACTACCGACAGTAGGTATAGAGAAATACTGTTGATAGACGGTATATGGGAGCATTATATTGTATGTTAATCACCGACGGTAGGTATAGACATATACTGTTGATAGATGGTATATAGGAGCACTATATTGTATGTTAACTACCGACAGTAGGTATAGACAAATACTGTTGATAGACGGTTTATGGGAGCACTATATTGTATGTTAACCACGTACGGTAGGTATAGACAAATACTGTTGATAGACGGTATATAGAAGCACTATATTGTATGTTAACTACCGACAGTAGGTATAGACAAATACTGTTGATAGACGGTATATGGGAGCACTATATTGTATGTTAACCACCGACGGTAGGTATAGACAAATACTGGTGATAGACGGTATATAGGAGCACTATATTGTATGTTAACCACTGACGGTAGGTATAGCCAAATACTTTTTATAGACGGTATATAGGAGCACTATATCTTATGTTAACCACCGACGGTAGGTATAGACAAATACTGGTGATAGACGGTATATAGGAGCACTATATTGTATGTTAACTACCGATGTTAGGTATAGACAAATACTGTTGATAAACGGTATATAGGAGCACTATATTGTATGTTAACTACCGACAGTAGGTATAGACAAATACTGTTGATAGACGGTATATAGGAGCACTATATCTTATGTTAACCACCGACGGTAGGTATAGACAAATACTGGTGATAGACGGTATATAGGAGCACTATATTGTATGTTAACTACTGACAGTAGGTATAGACAAAATACTGTTACTAGACGGTATATAGGAGCACTATATTGTATGTTAACCACCGACGGTAGGTATAGACAAATATTGTTGATAGACGGTATATGGGAGCACCATATTGTATGTTAACCACCAACGGTAGGTATAGACATATACTGTTGATAGATGGTATATAGGAGCACTATATTATATGTTAACTACCGACAGTAGGTATAGACAAATACTGTTGATAGACATCAACGGTATATGGGAGCCCTATATTGTATGTTAACTACCCACGGTAGGTATAGACAAATACTGTTGATATACGGTATATAGGAGCACTATATTGTATGTTAACTACCGACGGTAGGTATAGACAAATACTGTTGATAGACGGTATATAGGAGCACTATATTGTATGTTAACCACCGACGGTAGGTATAGACAAATACTGTTGATAGACAGTATATAGGAGCACTATATTGTATGTTAACCACCAACGGTAGGTATAGACAAATACTGTTGATAGACGGTATATAGGAGCACTATATTGTATGTTAACTACCGATGTTAGGTATAGACAAATACTGTTGATAGACGGTATATAGGAGCACTATATTGTATGTTAACTACCGACGGTAGGTATAGACAAATACTGTTGATAGCAGTATATTGGAGCATTATATTGTATGTTAACCACCGACGGTAAGTATAGACATATACTATTGATAGATGGTATATAGGAGCACTATATTGTATGTTAACTACCGACAGTAGGTATAGACAAATACTGTTGATAGACGGTATATGGGAGCACTATATTGTATGTTAACCACCGACCGTAGGTATAGACAAATACTGTTGATAGACGGTATATACATTGTAGGAGCACTATATTGTATGTTAACCACCGACGGTAGGTATAGACAAATACTGTTGATAGACGGTATATAGAAGCACTATATTGTATGTTAACTACCGACAGTAGGTATAGACAAATACTGTTGATAGACGGTATATGGGAGCACTATATTGTATGTTAACCACCGACGGTAGGTATAGACAAATACTGGTGATAGACGGTATATAGGAGCACTATATTGTATGTTAACCACTGACGGTAGGTATAGCCAAATACTTTTTATAGACGGTATATAGGAGCACTATATCTTATGTTAACCACCGACGGTAGGTATAGACAAATACTGGTGATAGACGGTATATAGGAACAACTACCGACAGTAGGTATAGACAGATACTGTTGATAGACGGTATCAAAGAGCACTATATTGTATGTTAACCAGCGACGGTAGGTATAGACAAATATTGTTGATAGACGGTTTATGGGAGCACTATATTGTATGTTAACCACCGACGGTAGGTATAGACATATACTGTTGATAGACGGTATATAGGAGCACTATATTGCATGTTAACCACTGACGATAGGTATAGACAAATACTGTTGATAGACGGTATATGGGAGCACTATATTGTATGTTAACCACCGACGGTAGGTATAGACAAATACTGTTGATAGACGGTATATACATTGTAGGAGCACTATATTGTATGTTAACCACCGATGGTAGGTATAGACAAATACTGTTGATAGACGGTATATAGAAGCACTATTTTGTATGTTAACTACCGACAGTAGGTATAGAGAAATACTGTTGATAGACGGTATATGGGAGCATTATATTGTATGTTAATCACCGACGGTAGGTATAGACATATACTGTTGATAGATGGTATATAGGAGCACTATATTGTATGTTAACTACCGACAGTAGGTATAGACAAATACTGTTGATAGACGGTTTATGGGAGCACTATATTGTATGTTAACCACCGACGGTCGGTATAGACAAATACTGTTGATAGCAGTATATGGGAGCATTATATTGTATGTTAACCACCGACGGTAGGTATAGACATATACTATTGATAGATGGTATATAGGAGCACTATATTGTATGTTAACTACCGACAGTAGGTATAGACAAATACTGTTGATAGACGGTATATGGGAGCACTATATTGTATGTTAAGTACCGACGGTAGGTATAGACATACTGTTGATAGATGGTATATAGGAGCACTATATTGTATATTAACTACCGACGGTAGGTATAGACAAATACTGTTGATAGACGGTATATAGGAGCACTATATTGTATGTTAACTACCGACGGTAGGTATAAACAAATACTGTTGATAGACGGTATATAGGAGCACTATATTGTATGTTAACTACCGACGGTAGGTATAGACAAATACTGTTAATAGACGGTATATGGGAGCATTATATTGTATGTTAACCACCGACGGTAGGTATAGACATATACTGTTGATAGATGGTATATAGGAGCACTATATTGTATGTTAACTACCGACAGTAGGTATAGACAAATACTGTTGATATACGGTATATAGGAGCACTATATTGTATGTTAACTACCGACGGTAGGTATAGACAAATACTGTTGATAGACGGTATATAGGAGCACTATATTGTATGTTAACCACCGACGGTAGGTATAGACAAATACTGTTGATAGACAGTATATAGGAGCACTATATTGTATGTTAACCACCAACGGTAGGTATAGACAAATACTGTTGATAGACGGTTTATGGGAGCACTATATTGTATGTTAACCACCGACGGTAGGTATAGACATATACTGTTGATAGACTGTATATAGGAGCACTATTTTGCATGTTAACCACTGACGATAGGTATAGACAAATACTGTTGATAGACGGTATATGGGAGCACTATATTGTATGTTAACCACCGACGGTAGGTATAGACAAATGCTGTTGATAGACGGTATATACATTGTAGGAGCACTATATTGTATGTTAACCACCGATGGTAGGTATAGACAAATACTGTTGATAGACGGTAAATAGAAGCACTATTTTGTATGTTAACTACCGACAGTAGGTATAGAGAAATACTGTTGATAGACGGTATATGGGAGCATTATATTGTATGTTAATCACCGACGGTAGGTATAGACATATACTGTTGATAGATGGTATATAGGAGCACTATATTGTATGTTAACTACCGACAGTAGGTATAGACAAATACTGTTGATAGACGGTTTATGGGAGCACTATATTGTATGTTAACCACGTACGGTAGGTATAGACAAATACTGTTGATAGACGGTATATAGAAGCACTATATTGTATGTTAACTACCGACAGTAGGTATAGACAAATACTGTTGATAGACGGTATATGGGAGCACTATATTGTATGTTAACCACCGACGGTAGGTATAGACAAATACTGGTGATAGACGGTATATAGGAGCACTATATTGTATGTTAACCACTGACGGTAGGTATAGCCAAATACTTTTTATAGACGGTATATAGGAGCACTATATCTTATGTTAACCACCGACGGTAGGTATAGACAAATACTGGTGATAGACGGTATATAGGAGCACTATATTGTATGTTAACTACCGATGTTAGGTATAGACAAATACTGTTGATAGACGGTATATAGGAGCACTATATTGTATGTTAACTACCGACAGTAGGTATAGACAAATACTGTTGATAGACGGTATATAGGAGCACTATATCTTATGTTAACCACCGACGGTAGGTATAGACAAATACTGGTGATAGACGGTATATAGGAGCACTATATTGTATGTTAACTACCGACAGTAGGTATAGACAAAATACTGTTACTAGACGGTATATAGGAGCACTATATTGTATGTTAACCACCGACGGTAGGTATAGACAAATATTGTTGATAGACGGTATATGGGAGCACCATATTGTATGTTAACCACCAACGGTAGGTATAGACATATACTGTTGATAGATGGTATATAGGAGCACTATATTATATGTTAACTACCGACAGTAGGTATAGACAAATACTGTTGATAGACATCAACGGTATATGGGAGCCCTATATTGTATGTTAACTACCCACGGTAGGTATAGACAAATACTGTTGATATACGGTATATAGGAGCACTATATTGTATGTTAACTACCGACGGTAGGTATAGACAAATACTGTTGATAGACGGTATATAGGAGCACTATATTGTATGTTAACCACCGACGGTAGGTATAGACAAATACTGTTGATAGACAGTATATAGGAGCACTATATTGTATGTTAACCACCAACGGTAGGTATAGACAAATACTGTTGATAGACGGTATATAGGAGCACTATATTGTATGTTAACTACCGATGTTAGGTATAGACAAATACTGTTGATAGACGGTATATAGGAGCACTATATTGTATGTTAACTACCGACGGTAGGTATAGACAAATACTGTTGATAGCAGTATATTGGAGCATTATATTGTATGTTAACCACCGACGGTAAGTATAGACATATACTATTGATAGATGGTATATAGGAGCACTATATTGTATGTTAACTACCGACAGTAGGTATAGACAAATACTGTTGATAGACGGTATATGGGAGCACTATATTGTATGTTAACCACCGACCGTAGGTATAGACAAATACTGTTGATAGACGGTATATACATTGTAGGAGCACTATATTGTATGTTAACCACCGACGGTAGGTATAGACAAATACTGTTGATAGACGGTATATAGAAGCACTATATTGTATGTTAACTACCGACAGTAGGTATAGACAAATACTGTTGATAGACGGTATATGGGAGCACTATATTGTATGTTAACCACCGACGGTAGGTATAGACAAATACTGGTGATAGACGGTATATAGGAGCACTATATTGTATGTTAACCACTGACGGTAGGTATAGCCAAATACTTTTTATAGACGGTATATAGGAGCACTATATCTTATGTTAACCACCGACGGTAGGTATAGACAAATACTGGTGATAGACGGTATATAGGAACAACTACCGACAGTAGGTATAGACAGATACTGTTGATAGACGGTATCAAAGAGCACTATATTGTATGTTAACCAGCGACGGTAGGTATAGACAAATATTGTTGATAGACGGTTTATGGGAGCACTATATTGTATGTTAACCACCGACGGTAGGTATAGACATATACTGTTGATAGACGGTATATAGGAGCACTATATTGCATGTTAACCACTGACGATAGGTATAGACAAATACTGTTGATAGACGGTATATGGGAGCACTATATTGTATGTTAACCACCGACGGTAGGTATAGACAAATACTGTTGATAGACGGTATATACATTGTAGGAGCACTATATTGTATGTTAACCACCGATGGTAGGTATAGACAAATACTGTTGATAGACGGTATATAGAAGCACTATTTTGTATGTTAACTACCGACAGTAGGTATAGAGAAATACTGTTGATAGACGGTATATGGGAGCATTATATTGTATGTTAATCACCGACGGTAGGTATAGACATATACTGTTGATAGATGGTATATAGGAGCACTATATTGTATGTTAACTACCGACAGTAGGTATAGACAAATACTGTTGATAGACGGTTTATGGGAGCACTATATTGTATGTTAACCACCGACGGTCGGTATAGACAAATACTGTTGATAGCAGTATATGGGAGCATTATATTGTATGTTAACCACCGACGGTAGGTATAGACATATACTATTGATAGATGGTATATAGGAGCACTATATTGTATGTTAACTACCGACAGTAGGTATAGACAAATACTGTTGATAGACGGTATATGGGAGCACTATATTGTATGTTAAGTACCGACGGTAGGTATAGACATACTGTTGATAGATGGTATATAGGAGCACTATATTGTATATTAACTACCGACGGTAGGTATAGACAAATACTGTTGATAGACGGTATATAGGAGCACTATATTGTATGTTAACTACCGACGGTAGGTATAAACAAATACTGTTGATAGACGGTATATAGGAGCACTATATTGTATGTTAACTACCGACGGTAGGTATAGACAAATACTGTTAATAGACGGTATATGGGAGCATTATATTGTATGTTAACCACCGACGGTAGGTATAGACATATACTGTTGATAGATGGTATATAGGAGCACTATATTGTATGTTAACTACCGACAGTAGGTATAGACAAATACTGTTGATAGACGGTTTATGGGAGCACTATATTGTATGTTAACCACCGACGGTAGGTATAGACAAATACTGTTGATAGACGGTATATAGGAGCACTTTATTGCATGTTAACCACCGACGGTAGGTATAGACAAATACTGTTGATGGATGGTGCAAAGGAGTACTATATCGTATGTTAACCACTGACGGTAGGTATAGACAAATACTGTTGATAGACGATAAATAGGAGGACTGTATTGTATGTTAACCACCGACGGTAGGTATAGACAAATACTGTTGATATACGGTATATAGGAGTATTGTATTTTATGTCAAACATCGACGATAGGTATGGACAAAATCCGACAAATACTGTATACAGACAGTGTATAGAAGTACTGTATTGTATGGTAAACACTGACGGTTGGTATGGACAATTTCTGTATCATGCATCGATTGTAAATAAAAGTATCATGTGAGTGACACAGGCTCATTGAAGCCTCTAGTTTTGATATTATTAATGTGGAGATCTGGTCTAATTTATCATTTTCTCTATTACATGCATGATAACTGCAACAATTGAATTGAAATAAAAGTGATAATATTTCTTTTGTAGGTTATCAAGATTTAGTGTTTCCATACAAGTGATAAAGATTGAACAACAAAAACATCTCAAACTTTACAGGACAGAGTACACTTTTTTCACTGTGCTTAGTTTTGTCTTTATGTCTAAATTATGATACCTTTAAAAAAAAACAATAAAATTATGGAATAACATTTATTTCTATCTTATAAAGTGGAGTGAAGAAACAAGGGGTAATTGAAAACATAAGAATATATTGCTATCATATATTGCAATATTGCAGATCAGCAGCCCATACATTTGCTATAGCACATAAATATGGGACCAATAATTTCAAGTTGCCTTTTAAAAAAGACCTTATTAATGTTATGCGAGATACCACCAAAGACCACTAGGTGTTGATCAAATGATATTGTAAATAAGAGGGTTGTCCAAAATATTTCCAACAGCTGTTTGATATACACTACCTTAATCAAACCACAATGGTAAAAAAACAGTTTTGGTCAGTCTTAAAAGAAGCAAATATAATTTAGAAAAAGTGCAAGCTGTTGATAAAAACTACAAATAACTGCCAGTCCTAAATGTGGGTGGAGATTACCATTTAGCACAAATGAGTTTCTGGACTAAAGAAAGTAATTTCGGCACAAACCGATTATACCCTTTCAAAAACTATGTGTAGTCCCTTTTATAAAAGTGGCAGATTATCTTTCTATCTAGAGTATCTATGACAACTAACTGCTGCTCCTAGTGACGTTAGTCTTTGGTTTTTGAAAAGATTGGATATATTGTCACAATTCTTTTCTAAGGTACCGGTCTGATAAACAGGAAGTTGCCAGATTAGCTACTAAATATATGCACACTGAAATATAGTCCCTTAAAATTCCCATGGCTGTGTACATGTTCAGATACGAACTATGAAAATTTTGTTTATATCTTTAGAGAAGTAAAATCAAGTATGTATTTCTTTAGTTTTGTCAAATTGCTGTCTTCTTTTGTCCTGTTATTAGATAACAGTACTGATACAATACTGTAAAAATACGGAGATGTGGTATGATTGCCAATGAGACGCCTACATGTATTCACTGAAGTTCAAATAAAGTGGATGTAAGCGGTTATATGCAACCATACAGCCTTCAACAATGAGAAAAATCATATCAAATAGAGCCTTGTAAATAGGTGTTGATCAAATGATATTGTAAATAAGAGGGTTGTGTATTTCATGACGGTATAATACTAAACCCCTAACAGGAGGGATTGTGCCTGATATTCATATGATGAAGACATAATCTTTCAATCAGTTTAATTAAGGTCTGGTTCTGGCATGTCAATAACTGCTAGTAGTCTTGTTATTTATGTATTATTGTCATTTTGTTTATTTTCTTTTGTTTCATATTCTGACATCGGACTCGGACTTCTCTTAAACTGAGTTTTACTGTGCGTATTGTTTCGCGTTTGTTTTTTCTACATTGGCTACAGGTATAGGGGAGGGTTGAGATCTCAAAAAACATGTTTAATCCCGCCGCAATTTTGCGCCTGTCCCAAGTTAGGAGCCTCTGACCTTTGTTAGTCTTGTATGATTTATAATTTTAGTTTCTTGTGTATAATTCGGAGCTTAGTATGACGTCCATTATCACTGAACTAGTATACATATTTGTTTAGGGGCCAGCTGACGGACACCTCCGTGTGCGGGAGTTTCTCGCTACATTGAAGATCTATCGGTGGCCTTCGGCTGTTGTCTGCTCTATGGTCGGGTTGTTGTCTCCTTGACACATTCCCCATTTCCATACTCAATTTTATAGTATGATTTACATCTGCAATAATCACGAAACAATCAGAGACAAGTTTGGGTCTAAATCTGTATGTCCCACATAATCAAATTGACCGAAGAGAGAGGCGAAAGATACTAAAGGCTTATTCAAACACATAAGTCAATAATAAACTGACAACACCACGGCAAAAAAAAAAGAGAAAGATTAAAAAACCAACAACAGAATGCAAAACACAACAAAGAACATCACAGACTGAACAAAACGAACCTCGCCAAAAAACTGGTGTGACCAAATGACTAATTTATCTCAGCCTTACATTATTTAGCAGACCCTTTATTATACCAAACCAAACAAAGTTCTTTATGGTACAATGTTTTTGATCCATCGGTCTGTCAGTCCTGTTCTCGTTATTGCAACTCCTCTGAAACCCCATAACAGAGTTTTATAAATTTTTGTAGATAATGAGGAAATTATGAAATTATCAATTCATTGCTTTTCTATATACTCCTACAACAGTTTGTCATAAAATCTGTCTAAAGACCACAACAGAGTTTCATGAATTTTTTAGATAGTTAGGACCTGCTATGTAAATGTGCATATTGGCAGAAAATCATGATTAATTTTGTTATGCCCCACCTACGATAGTAAATGGGCATTAGTTTTCCGGTCTATGCGTCTGCTCCTTCGTCCGTTTTCTCGCTTCAGGTTAAATGTTTTGGTCAAGGTAGTTTTTGTTGAAGGTCAGGTCCAATAAACTTGAAACTTAGTACATATGTTTCCAATAATATGTTTTTTTTCTAAGCTTAATGCCAAAGAAGGTTTTTTTCCCCTATTTCACGGTCCACTGAACAAAGAAAATGATAGGGCAAGTGGGGAACGGTGTACGATGGACACATTCTTGTTTTTGTCGAGCTTGCGACTTTTGTCGCAGAAAGCTCGACATAGGAATGGTGATCCGGCGGCGGCGGTGGCGACAGTGTTAGTTCACTTCTTAAAAGCTTTATATTTTAGTCGGCGAACGACCTGGATGCTCCATACTTTGAATACAGATGCCTTAAGTTTGGAAGTTTCCGTCTGTCACATGTCCATTGTCCTTGAACTCATTTTCATGGTTCAGTGACTACTTGAAAAAAAGTTAAGAGTTTTTGTAATTTCTCTCATATTATGGGTAACTATGTTTAGTATTTGCGTACCTTGGTCAGCATGCCCATCAGACAGTTTTCACTTGACCTCGCCATCATTTCATGGATCAGTGAAAAGGGTTAAGTTTTTGGTGGTCAAGTCTATATCTCAGATACCATATGAAATATGTCTTGTATATTTGGTGTATGGAAGGATTGTAAGGTGTACATGTCCAACTGACAGGTGTCATCTGATCTTGACCTCATTTCCTTGGTTCAATGGTCAAAGTTAAGCTTTTGAGTTTTGTTCGTTTTTTCTAATACTATATGCAATAGGTCAACTTTATTTGGTGTCTGGAAATATCTTATGATGTCAGTCTCGCAAGTCTCATTTGACCTTGACCTCATTTTCGAGGTTCATTGTTCATTGTTTAGTTTTTGTGCCAAGTGTCATCTGACCTTGACCTGATTTGTATTGAATGATTGTAAGGTGTAAATGTATTCCTCATTTTGGTCATATGACATTGATCTCATTTTCTTTGGTCATGTTATTAATAAGTTTATGTGATAATTGTAGTAAAACTTTATATTTAGGTCTATCAACATAAATAAGGCGAGAAATTTCAACGTGTGTACTCTTGTTAGGAATTAGGAACTATGCCTTCTGAACTTAGAATTTCGGCCTAAATATACTTCTGCATATCTTCTGAAATTACACAACAGAATTTCATGCGTGTTTGAACTAAATAATCTGTTGAAATTTTGTTTGCTTAGTGACAATGTCGGGCTGTGAAGTATGTGAGCGTGCTCACAAAGGTTCTTTGATTACACACAGTCAATGCATTGTCTGTGCTTCCCAGATACAGTCTGTATGCATTTTCTTTGTTGTAAATTAAATTAAGTTTATGTATTGTACGTCGTTCTTAGTCTTTATACATTGTTTATATGCTTTGACTATGAGTCTAAGATACTTCTATTGTCGGTATATCTTAGATTTAGTCGGTTAACACTGTCTATGGGTCAGAGACACAGTATGTATGCATTGTAAGTTGTTCCAAGTTGAAATAAAAGTCTGTATGTTTTGCCTGTTACTGCAAGATACAGTGTGTGCACTGCCTGTGGCTCTTATATACAGTCTGTATGCATTTTCTGTATGCTTTATCTATGGGTCTAATTTTATATACAGTCTGTATACAAACTGTATCTCTGACCCATATACAGTGTCCAAAACAACTCTGTTTTAAGATCTCTAACCCATATACAGTGTGAAAATGATCTTTGGTTCTAAGATGCATTTTGTTTGATTGGCTGAATGCTATAGTATATATTGGTTTCGATATATGGTCTGTATGTATTGTATGGATCTTATATATTTGTATTTTTTTCCATCTGATGAGTAAGCCTTTTTCAACTGATTTTTATATTTCGTTCTTATGTTGTACTGTTACACCAAAGTCCCAGGTTATTGGAGGTTTGGGATCCCGCTAACATGTTTAACCCCGCCACATTCTCTATGTATGTGCCTGTCCCAAGTTAGGAGACTGTAATTCAGTGGTTGTCGTTTGTTTATATGTTACATATTTGTTTTTCGTTCATTTTTTTTTATATAAATTAGGTCGTTAGTTTTTTCGTTTAAATTGTTTCACATTGTCATTTCGGGACTTGTTATAGGTGACTATGCGGTATGGGCTGTGCTCATTGTTGAAGGCCGTACGGTGACCTATAGTTGTCAATTTCTGTGCCATTTTGGTCTCTTGTGGAGAGTTGTCAGTAGTCTTTGTGGGACAGAATGAACCCATAAAGGTGGACGTCGGACGCTGACGCTATATTTGGACCTGGGTGTGAATGCCGACGCCATATTTGAGCCTTAACACGGACGCCATGGTCGACCATGAAATCGGGACGCGAATTTCAAGTTGGACCGTATGATTCGGACATCGAGACACCGACGCCATATTTGGGCTTGGACACTATACCTTAATGTTATACCAGTAACGAATTATAAAATTCGTAATAACGATTTAAATTCGTGATTTCGAATTCAAATTATATTTGTGGGAGGTCCTATGGGCGTCCGTAGCTCAGTTTCCGACTTATTTGAACCACTTAATTAATATCCTATGGTCCTGTTTAACCTGACATCTCAAAAAATTAGATTAAGAGATAAAGCACATCTGGTGATTAAAAATAAGTATCTTTATACACTTTCTTTCAATAACATGTTTACAGGTGTACACTTTTTTATTTGGTTCTAATTAACGGACACCAATTATAAAAATATAGTCTGTGACATTAAATAATTATCTTTATCTTTTAGATAAGCACGACAACCGTAAACATTGAGTAGTATTGCATTCCAACTCATTTCAACCACATATAATTACTATCATATGATTAGGATTTCAACCCAAATGATTAACTAAAACCACGTCTGGTCATTTAAAATTGTTTCTCATTTAACATAATCTTAACTATATATTTGAAAATTCCACGGTCGTAGTTGGTTTTTATCTTCAAAAATTACACGGATAATATATTTAATCAATCAATATTTATATACAAGGAGTGTGGATTGGGTTTACAGAATAGAGAATAATGGACGAAAAAATAAATAAAGAATGATATGGGCGAGAAAAATAAAGAATAAAGAAATATGACCAAAATAAATATAAAGAATAGTGAAATAGGGACTGGTAAAATATATCGAATAGAGAAATATACGGCTGCTTAAATATAAGGAATTAAGAATTATGGGATGTTAAACTATAAAAAAATTATAAAGGAATACAAACAAATACGACTGTTACAGTATATAATTGCAGTAGCATTTTTTGTTTGTTTGTGCACGTGCAAGAATTATGTCCGTGCAGAGAAACAAGAACCGGTTGAAACCGGTATAAATGAGATGATTCTGGCTCTGTAGGTGGCCGGCTCTTAGCATACGGTCCAATCAAACAAGTTTTATGTCTATATAGTCCTTAACATAAAATTATGATGAAGATTACTAAATGCTTAAGGAAGAAAGATGATCAGGAGGATTCATTAATTATACAGAAACACAAAAAATTGTATTGACTATAATAATTATTTCAACCGTATAGAAGATAAATTAGTCTACTGTACTTATATAGTTATACACAACACATTTTAGCCTATTGCAAGGCAAAATTTATGTTCCTATCCAATATACCCTTTATCCCGCGGGGTGGCCTCTTTTACAAGATCATACCTATTGTATTTATGGTAACGTGTTCTAAACATTCATGAATTATTTGCCACTGGACGTTAAGCAATCAATTACTATTTCCGTTTATTTCCTTAAATACGGCTTTGAGTATAACAAAGCTGTAAGAGAGATACTAAAGGTTTCACTGGAATTAACACTATGGACGAGTTTTGTTTATTTATTAATAGCGAAAACTCGCTTTCATCCATCGTTTGAAAATAACGTACGTGGCAATTTCAAAGTGCGCCTTGCAAAACGCTATACGTTGGATGGATCGTGGGAATGTTCATTGAAGGTGTCGTTCATACCGGAATTAGAAGCCTAAACGAGACGTATGTACTTCTGTTCCGATTTCGTGCACCAGTCGTACGTTAGGGAAAATCTCTCCATATTCTCCAGTCGATACGATTAAATAAGATATTACGGACGTGACGTTTGGGAAACCAGTCTATCACCAGGAATGAATTGTATCACATCGAATTTGTTTTGAGATACGATCATCTTCAAATATGTCGTCTAAAAGATGACCATGTATTTCTCTTGCTATATTTTTGAAGGAAGTGAAGTAAATCTATAAGAGGAAACTACTCAATGTCATTTAGGAAATTACGAGTATGTTTAATTGCAATATTTGCTGTTAAGTGCATGTGTGGCCGCACGATCTTCAAAGACATATAAGAAGTAAGCATTCTTCCGATGAGCCACTATACCACCCAGGTGTTACCCAGCAGAAACAAAAGCAGCAACAGCAGCAGCAGAAAAAGAAGCAGCAGCAGCAAAAGCAGCAGCAGAAGGCTTTCGTGTTTAGACACCCTTCTACCATGATTGTGTCCGGTCCAACATCCTGCGATAAAACTTATTTTATGTTATTTGTTTCAACACATAAAAAAACTGTGAAGTCCTAGTCCAGACAGGATCGTTTGGTTGTATAAAAGGTGGCAACCTCTTTACGAGGAAATACAACGAACATGCAGTGCTTCCACGCGTTGAATTCATTCGTGGAATTCCTTTTGATCTCGAAAGGGACGATTTTTTCGATCCAAACATTCGAAACATGATCCTATTAGATGACCTCATGTCGACATCGGACAAAGACTCCAGAATAAATGATTTGTTTACGGAAGGGTGTCACCATAGGAATTTATCGGTCGTCGTTTTTAATCAGAATTTATACTTTGGCAAAGACCCCACCCAGAGACGAAACTGTCATTATCTCATTCTCTTTAATAACCCCATTGATCGACAGCCCATCGTGACTCTTGGCCGACAGATGTATCCTTCTCGAGGGGACTTCTTTCTCCGGAAATTTGAAGAGGCAAAGAGGACACCTTTCGTGTACTTTCTTGTTGACCTAAAAGCTAGAACCCCAGAAGCCTCCAGATTGCACACAGAGGTCTTGCAGGTCGGTCAAGGAGAGACACCAGACGGACAGAGGGATGACGACCGTCTCTCGAATACTTTTGAAGACGATAGTTCGGTCTCATCAGACGAAGATATTGCCGACGAGACAACACATAGTTCGTCAGAGGATGCTGAAACACGGAAAGATCTCATCGCCTGTCAGGATTGTGGAGTACTTAGTGTTTGCTCACCTACGTGGATTAGAAGCCCAACGTCAGCAAGGTTGTGGGAATAAAAACGGCATTGCCCTTAACGATGACCGGGAAAGATGTAGAGGATGCTTTGAGTGGATTGCCCGTGACCGTTTGCTGTGCAGAAGACTTGCCTATATATGTGAGCGACAGGCGTAGAAGGTTTGTGGTCAATACGGACAACTGTGATCAAAAGGGGAGTCATTGGGTTGCATTTCATTTCCCCGCATCGGGTCCATCAGAATTTTTCGACTCCTTAGAACGATTACCGGAAAAGTACCAACGCTATTTCAGAAATGTACTCATCGTCAATGGACCGAAATACTGTGTGGTTTGCAATCAAATCCAACCCAATGATTCAGATACATGTGGCCTGTATTGCATTTATTACGTCAAATTGAGATGTCGGGACTCGAGATGAAGGACATTATCAACAACTTTTCATCCACTGACACGATTCAGAATGACAGTAAACTCGTAGCTCTATTTGGTTAAATGAAAAATAATGATACAAAAAAAAAATAATGAAAAAAGAAAGAAAAAAAAACAGAAGAAAAGAAAAAAAATAATCTTAAAACACCTACATGGATGTATAGCAGGTCTCAAGTCTTGAAAAACTCTTTCTAGGGTCACTAAAAGTATCCACCCTGGAGGGTAGCCTGGTCAAAAATTAAGATATAGCGTCCAGGATTTAAGCCCAAATATGGCGTCGGCGTCTCGATGTCCGAGTAACATGTTCCAATCCGAAGTTTGCGTCTTGATTTCAGGGTCGACTATGGCGTCCACTTTAAGGCCCAAATATGGCGTCGGCGTCTGCGCCAACTTTCGAATATGGCGTCAGCGTCCGACGTCCACCTTAATGGGGGTCATTCTGTCCCACAAACACTACTGTTGTCTCATTGGCAATCATACAACATCTACTTTTTTATATTATATATATATTATCTATACGTATATATTTTCCATATACGAATTTTACATGTTTAGATGATGCAATGAAAATTCAGAAGATATGTGGTAATATTGCCAATGGGAAACTTATCCACCAAAGACAAACGAATGTGAATCAGCCATGAGTTACACATATGTATTCATGTAAAATGCTATTCAAATCCATTCCTGACTAGATGTGACGAAAAACGAAAACTAACAGCCCGATTAATGCTGAAACGATAAACGTAAAATCAGTATTAAAGACAGCAACCAATAACAATACAGTGCTCCTATATATCGTCTACCAACAGTATTTATCTATACCTACCGTCGGTGGTTAACATGCAATACAGTACTCCAATGTACCGTATATCAACAGTATTTGTCTATACCTACCATCGGTGGTTAACATACAATATAGTGCTCTTTATACCGTCTATCAACAGTATTTGTCTATACCTACTGTCGGTAGTTAACATACAGTATAATGCTCCTATACACCGTATAACAACAGTATTTGTCTGTACCTACCGTCGGTGGTTAACATACAATATAGTGCTCCTATATACCGTCTATCACCAGTATTTGTCTATACCTACCGTCGATGATTAACATACGATATAGTGCTATTATATATACCGTCTATCAAGAGTTTTAGTCTATACCTACTGTTGGTAGTTAACATACAATATAGTGCTCCTATATACCGTCTATCAACATTATTTGTCTATACCTACTGTCGGTAGTTAACATGCAATATAATGCTCCTATATACCGTCTATTATCAGTATTTTTCTAAACCTACCGTCGATAGTTAACATGCGATATAGTGCTCCTATATACCGTCTACCAACAGTATTTATAATGAAATTCAAAACAGTGTGGCTGTGGCCATTGATTGACACATTAAATTCATCCATTGACTGGGACAATTAAGGTGAACGTTTGTATGTAACTACCACTGCTCACTATGTACTTTTTAAAGACACTTAAACTATTGGGTCACCAAAGGTTCTCAACAACTTAATAAAGTAATTCGAAAAACTAATCAGAAATAACACGATGTTTTGATTTATATCAATTATATAAATCAAAACATAAAAGTTATTCCTGATTAATTTTTTGAATTATTTTATAATTAAAGGCGTTAATAAGAAACCTTTGGTGACCCCACAGTTTAAATGTCTATCGTAGGTACGTCGTGAACAGTGGTCGTTACAGACAAACGTTCATGTAAATTGTCCCAGTCTATGGATGAATTTAATGTGTCAATCAATGGCCACAGCCACACTGTTTTGAATTTCATTCTATCTATACCTACCGTCGGTGGTTAAAATGCAATACAGTACTCCTATTCACCGTATATCAACAGTATTTGTCTATACCTACCGTCAGTGGTTAACATACGAATTAGTACTCCTTCACACCGTCTATCAATAGTATTTGTCTATACCTACCGTTGGTGGTTATCATGCAATATAATGCTCCTATATCCCGTCTATTATCAGTATTTTTCTAAACCTACCGTCGGTAGTTAACATGCGATATAGTGCTCCTATATACCGTCTACCAACAGTATTTATCTATACATACCGTCGGTGGTTAACATGCAATACAGTACTCCTATTTACCGTATATCAACAGTATTTGGCTATACCTACCGTCGGTGGTTAACATACAATATAGTGCTCCTACATACCGTCTATCAACAATATTTGTCTATACCTACTGTCGGTAGTTAACATACAATATAGTGCTCCTATATACCGTCGATCAACAGTATTTGTCTAATACCTACTGTCGGTAGTTAACATACAATATAGTGCTCCTATATACCGTCTATCAACAGTATGTGTCTATACCTACCGTCGGTAGTTAACATACAATACAGAGCTCCTATATACCGTCTATCAACAGTATTTGTCTATACCTACTGTCGGTAGTTAACATACAGTATAGTGCTCCTATACACCGTATATCAACAGTATTTGTCTGTACCTACCGTCGGTGAATAACATACAATATAGTGCTCCTATATACCGTCTATCAACAGTATGTGTCTATACCTACCGTCGGTAGTTAACATACAATATAGAGCTATATACCGTCTATCAACAGTATTTGTCTATACCTACTGTTGGTAGTTAACATACAGTATAGTGCTCCTATACATCGTATATCAACAGTATTTGTCTGTACCTACCGTCGGTGGTTAACATACAATACAGTGCTCCATTACACAGTCTATTGACAGTTGTCTATTATACCTACCGTCGGTGATTAACATGCAATATAGTGTTCCTATATACCGTCTATCAACATAATTTATCTACACCTACCGTCGGTGATTAACATGCAATAAAATGCTCCTATATACCGTCTATTATTTTATTTTTTTCTAAACCTACCGTCGGTAGTTAACATGCGATATAGTGCTCCTATATACCGTCTATCACCAGTATTTGTCTATACCTACTGTCGGTAGTTAACATACAATATAGTGCTCCCATATACCGTCTATCAACAGTATTTGTCTACACCTACTGTCGGTAGTTAACATACAATATAGTGCTCCTATATACCATCTATCAACAGTATATGTCTATACCTACCGTCGGTGGTTAACATACAATATAATGCTCCCATATACCGTCTATCAACAGTATTTGTCTATACCTACTGTCGGTAGTTAACATACAATATAGTGCTTCTATATACCATCTATCAACAGTATTTGTCTATACCTACCGTCGGTGGTTAACATACAATATAGTGCTCCTGCAATGTATATACCGTCTATCAACAGTATTTGTCTATACCTACCGTCGGTGGTTAACATACAATATAGTGCTCCTATATACCGTCTATCAAGAGTTTTAGTCTATACCTACTGTCGGTAGTTAACATACAATATAGTGCTCCTATATACCGTCTATCACCAGTATTTGTCTATACCTACTGTCGGTAGTTAACATACAATATAGTGCTCCTATATACCGTGTATCACCAGTATTTGTCTATACCTACTGTCGGTAGTTAACATACAATATAGTGTTCCTATATACCGTCTATCAACAGTATTTGTCTATACCTACTGTCGGAAGGTAACATACAATATAGTGCACCTATATACCGTCTATCAGCAGTATTTGTCTATACCTACCGTCGGTGGTAAACATACAATATAGTGCTCCTATATACCGTCTATCAGCAGTATTTGTCTATACCTACCGTCGGTGGTAAACATACAATATAGTGCTCCTATATATCGTCTATCACCAGTATTTGTCTATACCTGTAGTTAACATACAATATAGTGCTCCTATATACCGTCTATCACCAGTATTTGTCTATACCTACCGTCGGTGATTAACATACGATATAGTGGTATTACATATACCGTCTATCAAGAGTTTTAGTCTTTACATACTGTTGGTAGTTAACATACAATACAGTGCTCCTATATACCGTCTATCAACAGTATTTGTCTATACCTACTGTCGGTAGTCAACATACAATATAGTGCTCCTACATGTGTATATACCGTCTATCAACAGTATTTGTCTATACCTACCGTCGGTGGTTAACATACAATATTGTGCTCCTATATACCGTCTATCAAGAGTTTTAGTCTATACCTACTGTTGGTAGTTAACATACAATATAGTGCTCCTATATACCGTCTATCAAGAGTTTTAGTCTATACCTACTGTTGGTAGTTAACATACAATATAGTGCTCCTATATACCGTCTATCAACAGTATTTGTCTATACCTACCGTCGGTGGTTAACATGCATTATAGTCCACCTATATACTGTCTATCAACAGTATTTGTCTATACTTACCGTTGATGGTTAACATGCCATACAGTACTCCCATATACCGTCTATCAACAGTATTTGTCTATACCTACTGTCGGTAGTTAACATACAATATAGTGCTTCTATATACCATCTATCAACAGTATTTGTCTATACCTACCGTCGGTGGTTAACATACAATATAGTGCTCCTACAATGTATATACCGTCTATCAACAGTATTTGTCTATACCTACCGTCGGTGGTTAACATACAATATAGTGCTCCTATATACCGTCTATCAAGAGTTTTAGTCTATACCTACTGTCGGTAGTTAACATACAATATAGTGCTCCTATATACCGTCTATCACCAGTATTTGTCTATACCTACTGTCGGTAGTTAACATACAATATAGTGCTCCTATATACCGTCTATCACCAGTATTTGTCTATACCTACTGTCGGTAGTTAACATACAATATAGTGTTCCTATATACCGTCTATCAACAGTATTTGTCTATACCTACTGTCGGAAGGTAACATACAATATAGTGCACCTATATACCGTCTATCAACAGTATTTGTCTATACCTACGGTCGGTGGTTAACATACAATATAGTGCTCCTATATACCGTCTATCAGCAGTATTTGTCTATACCTACCGTCGGTGGTAAACATACAATATAGTGCTCCTATATATCGTCTATCACCAGAATTTGTCTATACCTGTAGTTAACATACAATATAGTGCTCCTATATACCGTCTATCACCAGTATTTGTCTATACCTACCGTCGGTGATTAACATACGATATAGTGCTATTACATATACCGTCTATCAAGAGTTTAAGTCTTTACATACTGTTGGTAGTTAACATACAATACAGTGCTCCTATATACCGTCTATCAACAGTATTTGTCTATACCTACTGTCGGTAGTCAACATACAATATAGTGCTCCTACATGTGTATATACCGTCTATCAACAGTATTTGTCTATACCTACAGTCGGTGGTTAACATACAATATTGTGCTCATATATACCGTCTATCAAGAGTTTTAGTCTATACCTACTGTTGGTAGTTAACATACAATATAGTGCTCCTATATACCGTCTATCAAGAGTTTTAGTCTATACCTACTGTTGGTAGTTAACATACAATATAGTGCTCCTATATACCGTCTATCAACAGTATTTGTCTATACCTACCGTCGGTGGTTAACATGCATTATAGTCCTCCTATATACTGTCTATCAACAGTATTTGTCTATACTTACCGTTGGTGGTTAACATGCCATACAGTACTCCTATATACCGTATATCAACAGTACCTGTCTATACCTACCATCGGTGGTTAACAAGCATTACAGTACTCCTATATACCGTCTATCAATACTATTTTTCTCTACCTACCGTCGGTGGTTAACATATTATACAGTGCACCTATATATCGTCTATTATCAGTATTTTTCTAAACCTACCATCGGTGGTTAACATGCAATATAGTGCTCCTATATACTGTCTATCAACACTATGTTTCTAACCTGTTTCTATACCCACCGTCGGTGGTTAACATACAATACAGTGCACCTATATACCGTATATCAACAGTATTTGTCTATACCTATGGTCGGTGGTTAACATGCAATATAGTCCTCCTATATACTGTCTATCAACAGTATTTAGTCTATACCTACCGTCGGTGGTTAACATGACATATAGTACTCCTATATACCGTATATCAACAGTACCTGTTTATACCTACCATCGGTGGTTAACAAGCAATACAGTACTCCTATATACCGTATATCAAAAGTATTTGTCTATACCTACCGTCGGTGGTTAACGTAAAATATAGTGCTGTCTATTAAAATCATGTGTCTATACATACTGTCGGTGGTAAACATACAATAAAGTGCTCCTATAAACCGTATATCAACAGTTTTCATTTATACCTACCGTCGATGGTCAATATAACGTATTATATGGTCCGTATATAGTGCTCATATATACCGTCTGTCAAAAGTATCTGAATTTACCTACCGTAGGTAGTTAACATACAATATAGTGCTTCTATACACCATCTATCAACAGTATATGACTATACCTACCGTCGGTGGTTAACATACAATATAGGGCTCCCATATACCGTTGATGTCTATCAACAGTATTTGTCTATACCTACTGTCGGTAGTTAACATTCAATATAGTGCTTCTATATACCGTCTATCAACAGTATTTGTCTATACCTACCGTCGGTGGTTAACATACAATATAGTGCTCCTACAATGTATATACCGCCTATCAACAGTATTTGTCTATACCTACCGTCGGTGGTTAACATACAATATAGTGCTCCTATATACCGTCTATCACCAGTATTTGTCTATACCTACTGTCGGTAGTTAACATACAATATAGTGCTCCTATATACGTCTATAACCAGTATTTGTCTATACCTACCGTCGGTGATTAACATACGATATAGTGCTATTACATATACCGTCTATCAAGAGTTTTAGTCTTTACCTACTGTTGGTAGTTAACATACAATACAGTGCTCCTATATACCGTCTATCAACAGTATTTGTCTATACCTACTGTCGGTAGTTAACATACAATATAGTGCTCCTACATGTGTATATACCGTCTATCAACAGTATTTGTCTATACCTACCGTCGGTGGTTAACATACAATATAGTGCTCCTATATATACCGTCTATCAAGAAATTTAGTCCATACCTACTGTTGGTAGTTAACATACAATATAATGCTCCTATATACCGTCTATCAAGAGTTTTAGTCTATACCTACTGTTGGTAGTTAACATACCATATAGTGCTCCTATATACCGTCTATCAACAGTATTTGTCTATACCTACCGTCGGTGGTTAACATGCAATATAGTCCTTCTATATACTGTATATCAACAGTATTTGTCTATACCTACCGTTGGTGGTTAACATGCCATACAGTACTCCTATATATCGTCTATCAACAGTATTTGTCTGTACCTACCGTCGGTGGTTAACATGCCATACAGTTCTCCTATATGCTGTATATCAACAGTACCTGTCTATACCTACCATCGGTGGTTAACAAGCATTACAGTACTCCTATATACCGTCTATCAATACTATTTTTCTCTACCTACCGTCGGTGGTTAACATATAATACAGTGCACCTATATACCGTCTATTATCAGTATTTTTCTATACCTACCATCGGTGGTTAACATGCAATAGAGTGCTCCTATATACCGTCTATCAACACTATGTTTCTAACCTGTTTCTATACCCACCGTCGGTGGTTAACATGCAATACAGTGCACCTATATACCGTATATCAACAGTATTTGTCTATACCTATCGTCGGTGGTTAACATGCAATATAGTCCTCCTATATACTGTCTATCAACAGTATTTAGTCTATACCTACCGTCGGTGGTTAACATGACATATAGTACTCCTATATACCGTATATCAACAGTACCTGTTTATACCTACCATCGGTGGTTAACAAGCAATACAGTACTCCTATATACCGTATATCAAAAGTATTTGTCTATACCTACCGTCGGTGGTTTACGTAAAATATAGTGCTGTCTATTAAAATTATGTGTCTATACATACTGTCGGTGGTTAACATACAATAAAGTGCTCCTATAAACCGTCTATCAAAAGTTTTCATTTAGACCTACCGTCGATGGTCAATATAACGTATTATATGGTCCGTATATAGTGCTCATATAACCGTCTGTCAAAAGTATCTGAATTTACCTACCGTCGGTGGTTAACATACAATATAGTGCTCCTATATACCGTCTATTAACAGTATTTCTTTATACCTACCGTCGGTTGTTAACGTAAAATATAGTGTTCCTTTATATACCGTCTTTCAATAGTATTTCTTTATACCTAGTGTCGGTGGTTAACATAGAATTTAGTGCTCCTATATACCGTCTATCAACCGTATTTGTCTATACCTACCGGCGGTTGTTATCAAAACAAACTATTTTCTATCGACGGTCCAAAGTTTCGTATCTATATACTTCACTCTGAATGACCGATGACATTTATTTGAACAGTAACATTCCCTATTGTATTCATTATTTAGTTTTCTCCCTGAAGTTGTCTGAAATATTTGCGGCTGTACTGATGGCAAACAACAATCAATCAATTTCTTAAAGTACTTCTTAATCTATATTTTTTTAATCTAACCAGTAATATGTGATCGGTGAATGTACGTATGACAATCACGCCAATTTTGAAAAAGCATATTTTTTTTTCATTTGCGCACATTGACATTTTTTAATTTGCGCCAAATTGATTCGAAAGGTTAGGTCGGATAAATTTAGATGATAAAATTAAACTTGTTTAACCAAACGCAGCAATTCAATGAACACAAGCTACAATATAGATAAATGTGTATATAGACACATGTTGAGATCATGGGTATCTTCATTTAATCACACTTCTGGTACCCGAACATTTACTTTCATATATGGAACCGATGCCATAAAGAAAAAAACAGGCTTTAACTTATAAAAATTTTGATAAAAAAGGGGATGCTTTATTGTAGGGAAGATATCACAAGGTTGCAGTTCAACAGAAGTGTTGCATGACAATACTCAGTTAAAAAAGATTTGTGCATATGCAAATGTGCTTTATTTATGTCAAACTGTTACAATCTTATTTTATAAAGTGCTACTTCAAGTGTGATGTACACTTGCAATAAACTTATCCTGCTTTCAATCCCCCTCCTCCTCCCCGTCACGTGTGAGCAAGTGGCAGGTGGCAAAAGACCAGAAGAAATATTTTTGTTATTATATAAATAAATTCTATACATCTTATATGCCTCATGACTTGTGTTTACCTGTTAATTTGTGCAAATGAAGAAAATAAATTTGGCACAAAGAAATAAAAAAAATAGGCGCTAATTAAGTGCAGATTGGCGCAAATGGAAAAAGCCGAAGCAAATATAATCTTTCCTTGTATCAAGATTTCAAGATTTTATTCATAACCTCAGACACATACTTGTGTACAAGAGGACAATAATATATACAACCATATTAAGATAATACATAGCGAGACAGGACAAACGAAACACAAATACATAGTATATTTTAAAAGACAATTGGTATAATTAGATTAAGTATTTTATGATTTTCTTCACGAAAATTGATAATTTCCTTCGAACTTGTACGTTACATATAGACAGCAAGCCAGTGAATTTCTTCTTGCTTGGATTCATTACACAGTAATTTGGTACAAACTTTGATCTAAGAGCAGAAACATCAGCATTTTTACAGGTAAACAATATATGAAACTCATCCCCTATTCCCTCATTACATAATGTACATATTCTATTTTCCCTCGCGATCCCCGCCCATCTACCGGTCTCAATATAGGTAACTTCAAATTCGAGCATCGAAGTTTAAATATTTTATATCTGTCCTTGGGTAATAATCGCAATAGATACGGTTCCAAACCAAACTCTAGTTTGAATAAAGAATAGAATTCACCCCTATCAGATAAAATTGGTGTTTTCTTTCTTTTTTTCGTTCAGTTTCATCTAGTCCATTTGTTCATTTGACTCTGTTTCCATCACGACTAGGATGCATTTTAATTTATAATGTAAAGTCGTTCAGGTTTTTGTTTTATTATATAAAAAAAGAAGATATGGCATGATTGCCAATGAGACAACTCTCTAAAAGAGACAAAGTGACACCGGAATTAACTATTAAAAAAAACCTTTAACAGATCACGGTACGCTGACGGTACAGTTGTCTGTAAATTCAGAAATTAATGCGAGGTTTTTATTATTGCGACAATAATTAAGACTCGCATTTTGAAGTATTGCGTTTGAATTAATCAGTATTTTTTCTTAATCGTTGTAATCAAAATCTCATTTCAGGCTATAATGACACTCATCGCATTAATATTTCACAATTGCACGCAACAAATTTATATTCAAAGACTATGAATTTGATGTATATTTGACAAGATTAGTTCATTTAAATTACCAATTTATTCTATAATTAGTGTATTATTCTCCCAAGTTTATTTGAAAAGGTATAATTCCTCTATACAAATGGCAAAATCTTTCATAAAATATCCAGTAAGTTGGATAAACGTTTACCAAATCATCCCAATACAGTTTGATTTATATATTCACTTTGCTATTCCGTTCTTGCACAGTGATATAGTTAATTTTGCGTCATCCCATATTCTAGCAAAGGGAGATTATCTCAGCATCACCGTTACATTAGTAATAGCTCTCGTACATAAAATAGTTAGTTCGAACTGTATGATCCTGTGTGAATCTGATCTTTATATTAAAAGTGCATAAATGGTTCACATATGGGTCTTATTTAAACATTAAACAGTATCAAAACAATTAGTGCATTATAATATAACCAAATAGGCATGCAAAAAAGAATCAATAGGCAAAATATGCTTGTCTACCGTCTAATTCTAATTGCTATTATTTACTGTATTGTACATAGGTCAATTCCATTCCATTCCATTCAATTTTATTTATTTTTTAATTTTCAGAAGAAAACAGTATTTCTAACAATTAAATTGAATTAATTTGATATGACGTTGACACACGGTAATCACTCTCATGTTTTTATTTACATCGCTGTCAATCATCCGGTAAAGATGAATATTCATTACTACCCTCGGTAGTTAACGTCCCTCGATGGTTAACTTTAAGTGCCTACCTAAAATCTTGCATCGATAAGTATTCAAGAGTAGACATTGTATTTGATGTTTACTAAATGAATAATTTAAAGGCTGTGACAAGACAAAGGCAAGGCTTTTGTGCTAGATGGAAAGGTGATGGTTCTGGTAGAACACCAAGGGCTTGGAGTAGTTTTCTCTGTGAAGATGACAACGAATCACAATTGTTCAAGTTTCTTGCTGAAAAAAGAGACTAATAAAAATGTGTATGTTATTCATGGTGAAAATATTCTTTGCAATTTCAATAAGGATACTTCCCATCTACCACTTGTAATCATGAAGAAGCAGATACACGAATGTTTGTCCATGTTCGGCATGATTATGAAAAGTGTTGTTAAATGTAATTTTAGGTAGTACTGACACAGATGTAATAGTATCAAGAATTGCAGCAATCGCAAAACTAGGTAGAACACATTGTGGATAGGTAATGGAAGGAATAAAGACTTTTGTTGGCTTCCTGTACGTGACATATCAAATGCGTTTGGTCCTAAAGTAGCTGCTCTTCCTTTCGTCCATGCATTCAGTGGATGTGACACTTTGTTGAATTGTCGTGGGAAAGGGTTTAAATGAATCGATAAAAGTGACGCCATTCAAATTCGCACATGATCTGTGTATTATGATAATAAGCATTGTGTATACGCGTCATAACAATTGTTTGGGGCAACATTTAGAGAGAAGGGAAACTGATTGGACGTACGGACGGACAAGGTTAACACTTAATATTAATGAGGGGGGGGGCAAGGGGGGTCCCCATAACAGCAAAACAGTTAATTGATTTGGTGAAAAACAGATAACAAGGAATTGAAAAGGGACAATAACAGATAACATTAAATGTAATATGAAAATAAATCTGTCCAGGACCAATCCAGTAGATGACTCGTAGATCTTAGTATATAACTTGTGGTATGGACCTAGAAAATTGTAATTTGTGTAAACAAGACGTTTCGGCCGTTGAGGCAGTTCTGCCTTGGTTGATTTTTTTCCGTAACTTGTATAATAAGTTATAGTATGGATGTTGATTTTTTTCTGAACGAAATTACTAGTTTCTGTTTTTGATATACGGATATTTTTAATCTAGGGCATTTGAGGGATCAATTTTTAATGATTTAGGTTTTTTTATTTAATTTTTGAAAGTAGTGCAGCCAGTGACACTTTATTATCAATTTGATTTTTAGCTTTTTTTTATTTCTGAAAAGCAATATATATACATTCACGGCTGGTAATCTACACACGCAGAACATTTGGTTCTGCAATGAAAACCGTGAGAGGATTTTCCGGTTGTGCTTGAGTGGAGTAATTTTCACCGCTTCAAAAGGTATGTACATTTCTAAATCTCAATTTTCTTATTCACCTGATCAAAATATTGAAAATCAGAGAATGCCGTGCTGTGGTGAACACTTTAACAAAGAGATACATGTATCATTTACTGTTGTACGTAGAGTTGAACTCCTACAAAATCAGTTGCCCCACGAGAAATTGGCTCAAAAAGTGACATTTCAATTTTGAAATGGTTTTATTAACAGACCTACAAGTTCAAATTGAGTTTTTTTTTAGGGCAAAGGGTATGAATGTTGTTTTTGGCGGCGTGTACGCTGTCCGGTGTTGATAGACGTCTGAATAATTCTAAAAACTACATTTTTTCATTGAGTCATGCGTGAGGGGATCGGTTCTGATTGAGGACATCGTGAATGCGTGAGGGGAAGTACAAATCATTTTGTTATATTCAAGCTATGAGTCGTTGAAACTTACCTAAATAAGGCTACATTGTTCATGAAAAAACAGTGCTTAGAAAAATTTATGAGATTGAATTATGAAATAAATTGTGGGAACCTAGGTTTAATAATATGTTTCACGAAGAATTAAAAGAAAAAATGTTGTCAATGATAACCAAAAGTACTGCAGAGATGTTGGTGAGTATCTCATTCGTCTGGATTCGTCCTTTTCAAACTACTCAACAATGTCCAAAAACAGGTCGAATGCAATGTTGTTTAAAAGGAAAATGCCCACTCTGTACTAATGGAAAAAAAAATCAAAAATCTTTCTCTTTTCCCTACGTCTGAGAGTTTATCTATAGCACTTTGAAAAACTTTATATTCTTCCTCAAGGTCTTCCATGTGGTCTTTGTCGTGGTCTACTACGTGGTCTTCTTCTATATCTTCTTCTTTGTCTAATACATGCTCTTCCTTATGGTCTTCCTCGAGATTATCTAGGCTTTCATCGATGTTCGTGAATAATAAATTCTGTTGATCTGCCATTTTTGTTTCGAAAATTTCGTGATTTTGGGTGAACAGATTACGTCTTATATATATAGGTGTTGAAGTTTTGATCGGCGATATACTTTTCTTAAATATATGTGGTGATCTCTGTGACGTATATTTGACGACAGGACTACTCCCAGAGGGTTTAGTTCGCTTCGAGGGCGGGGATAACTTGTATCTCCATGGCTTTTTGTAGAGATTCCATTTCAGTCCCCTTTTCCTTTTTTTCTTTGAACAATGGCATTTTTTGAAATTGAACAAACAATTAATAGTTTGATGTCATTGAATCAGTGACCAGTTTTGATCTATTAAAGTATAAGGATATTAAATCTGTGCTTTTAATCAGCATTGATCACATTTATTGAGTCAACAAAAGTCAAAAAGCCAAAGATTAAAAAAAATGTTTGTACTTCCCCTCACGCATTCACGATGTCCTCAATTAGAACCGATCCCCTCACGCATGACTTAGTGAAAAAATGTATTTTTTGGAATTATTAAGACGTCTATCAACACCGGACATCTTACACGCCGCCAAAAACAACATTCATACCAATTGCCCCCAAAAAACCTTAATTTTAACTTGTAGGTCTGTAAATAGAACCATTTAAAAATTGAAATGTCACTTTTTAAGGCAATTTCTCGTGGGGCAACTGATTTTGTAGGAGTTCAACTCTACGTACAACAGTAAATGATACATGTATCTCTTCGTTAAAGTATTCACCACAGCATAGCATTCTCTGATTTTCAATATTTTTATCAGTTGAATAAGAAAATTGAGATTTAGAAATGTACATACCTTTTGAAGCGATGAAAATTACTCCACTCAAGCACAACCGGAAAATCCTCTCACGGTTTTCATTGCAGAACCAAATGTTCTGCGTGTGTAGATTACCAGCCGTGACATTTGTACTTTACAAGTAATAAAAAAAAAACATTGATGCACAATATATATTTTTTATTTAATGACCTCATGATAAAACTTACTTATAAAATACAAAAAAAACCAGATCAGTGGAGACAGGACATGTTTTAAACTGACACAAGCATGCCTGTTATGGTTATTCTGATAATAGAAATTGGCTCAAGTGACAATTCTGATAGTATAAAATAGAAATTGAACCTAGTGAAAATTTGGATGACACCAAGTGAAACACCAATCATGCATCTTATGTGAAATTATAGAATATGGAAAATTTGGGAACAGCATTGTAGAAGCTGTAGGATTTGTAAAAGGGTATTTGTCGAAAAATTAAACTGAAGACACATCTTTATTTGCATCAATGGTTTCTGAGCTTCAATTTTCGCCATGTGAAGCAGTTAAAAAGCTTTTAAAAATATGGTGGTCAGGGTTCTCTTTCATGTAAATGAAAAGAGAGGGAGTAGCACTAGCTTATAATATAAATGCTAAAAGAAAAAGATGTTGTATAATTCCCAAAGCCATAATTCAATCCCATACCACTTAGTAATGTAAAACAATTCAAAGGAGAAAACTAACTGCCTAATTTATCCACAAAATAGTGAACGAGAAACTTAGTAACACAGTAACAAACTATAACCACTGAATCCAGGCTCCTGACTTGGAAATAGGCACATACAGAATGTGACTGCGTCAACTTAAGCATGCTAGTTGGTGTACAATCCTCCCCTAATCTGGGACAGTGGTGTAATAGTACAGCATAAAGATTATTATGTGGTCATTGAATAAAAAATCTATAGGGTGTACCAATGCTTTTTTTATAACAAAATCCATACAATAAGTTATTGTACAAGAAATAAGTGAATTATAATTTGTACAAAATGCTTCATGTTCACAGACAACGGAATTTATTACAAAGGATAATAATAATATATACTGGAATGGTCCTGGGTCCAATTGATTTTAATATGTTTATGTGATGTATGTTACTGAAATTCTTCTGCAAATACAGGGCCACCCGATATTACCAGTAGAAAGACCCCAATAGATATACATTGTAAGAAGATGTGGTAAGCGTGCCAATGAGACTATTATCCATTCAAATCACAATTTTCAATTATCTTCAATTTCTACGGAAGTTTGGCTGTCAAAATGCTAACATTCCAATTTTCAATAACAGTTAACAGCAAATAGATTCTCACAATAACAGATAACAAAATAGATAATAGTCCTATAACAGCTAACAAAGAATAAGACAATAACAGCTAACAGTAAATATATTTTCAGAATAACAGATAACAAAGAATTAAAATGCCCAATAACAGCATAACAGTTAAACCCCTTGCCCCCCTCATTAATGCTCCATCCGCTGTGTCGGGGCTTAATAAATTCAGACGTTTGTTATACTGAAATTGTACATACTCGACAAATTCCCGACTATCCCTACGACCAGGTCGAGCTGGTCGGGTCAAGATCGGGCTGAGATCGATTATAGTTGATTCGGTCTAGCTAAAGTTGAGTAAAGATCGTCTTGAGATTGTGAATTGGTCGGAATTCGAATATGTTTTTAATTAGTGGTCGGGTGGGAGTCTTGATGGAGACATAAATGAGTCGTGAATGGTCGAGTTACTTATAGTTCACAAAAAAAGAATTAATTTGAACTTTTTGTTAAAATTGATCCAAATACAACAGTCAAAGGTTGTCATTTTCATCTTGGACAAAATACAAAATTTAGGTTTAACTAATGAAGACAAAAATGGTTAACGCAGATTTTCTGATTGCCATTTCTTCCAGCGGAGGAGGTTGAGGACACTTTTGCTGACGATATAATGTAAGATGTTCCTGTTAATTAAAATTAGATAAATTTGCCGACTACAAAGAAGAAATTTACGTAACTATTGAGATGAAATTACAGTGTGGACGACGTACAGTGTCTAATGAAGTAACAAATCGTACTAACAATGGTCCAGAGTCTTTTTACAGCTATTTATAACACATGTATTATACCCATCGCTATCGCTCGGAAATAATCCAATATAAATGCCAAACCCATTTAAAATGAAAACAAATCTATACGGCTGCCACAAACTACCTCTTAAATATAAGAATTGAAAATGTGGTATAATTGCAAACTATGTTCTTAACAAATATGATAGACAACCAACAATCTCATTTTCCAAAAAAAACCTCATAAAAATCCGTAAAATCAGGTTATTCTCACAATAAAAACGCAGGTAAATTTGCGCAAACGTATCAATACGATTTCTTCGCGCAAACGAAATGCTTGTCGTAAGATTCTTAACAAATATAAGAAAAACTGCAGTCGCACTTTATATCATGACACCAAATATCGAAACGTAGCATCACACAAAATAACTCTTAAAATTATGGCAACAACAAAAATTAAAAAAAAAACAAATGGTATTGTCATTTAAATTATTTGCATATATATGAAAGACTCATAATGTCTCTAATCGAGACGGCCGTCGCTCAAATCGACGTCGAAATCCGACGACATTAAAATAACATGCCAAATCGACGGCCAATTTTATACCCCACTATGATTGCCAATGGGAAAATTATGCAATAGAGTTCAAATGAAGTCGATGTAAGCAATTATAGACAACCATACGGCCTTCAACGATAAGAAAAATCCATTCCATAAAGTCGGCTATGAAAGGCAACGACATGTAAAAAATGATGTAAAGAATCCAAACCAGCAAACAAACGGTCTTATTTAT
Organism: Mytilus edulis; assembly: GCF_963676685.1. Classification (NCBI taxonomy): domain Eukaryota; kingdom Metazoa; phylum Mollusca; class Bivalvia; order Mytilida; family Mytilidae; genus Mytilus; species Mytilus edulis. The sequence continues at coordinate 64,232,421 of NC_092352.1, forward strand.
AACAAAACAATTTCTAAAAACAAATATGACAGGCATAAACCAACGACAACCACTGAACTACTGGTGCTATATAGCCATTCTTCCCCATGCCAGTTTCCCCTAGGGCACTGGTGGTAAGCGGATGGTCGTAACTAAAAGTTACGACCATCCGGAGATGGGAGACAACTCTAGGCATAAGTTTTTCTTTTCCGATTTTTGTGCACTAAAAGGTTCATTTGAACCAAACCGCTTGTCTCGTACATACTATTCGACAGTCCGGTGATATTAAAACCAAATTTGATGCATTAAAACATTCCAATTTTCGTAAAATAGTCATTCAAAAATTCAAGCATGATGGTCGTAACTAAAAAAACAAAATATTGAGGATGGTCGTAACTTAAATTTGTGATGGTCGTAACTCTGTTTTAAATAAGACCGAATAAGGCAAGTCAAGAGTTTTAAACGTGTCTTTTATTATATGCATACTAGTATTTCATATGATGTACTTCTGAAGATTTTTTTTCATTTTTTACATACAATGTAAAATAAAGCAATGTCAATGCGTGTAACACTTATCAATTCAGAAATTTTAAAAGTTTTCAAATATTAGTTTTGGGGAATTTTGATTAAAGTTCGATTTAAAATTCCAAATTTTTCAAATGTAACCGAACCAGTCAAGAGTTCTAAACGTGTCTTCTGTTATATGAATATATCATATATCATATTATATATTTGTGAAGTTGTTTTCACCAAATAATAAAAACTAGATGGAGAGAGGGATACCTGTAAAGAAGAAAATTGGAACGAATCGAACGAAACAATACAAAATGAAATGAACAGTCATATATTCTTAAAATATAATGTATAAAATTAATAAAGAGGCAAATAGTTGAATTAATGTAAGCGGTTAAATTCATTAACAATGTAAATTTCTCAAAAGTGGAGAAATCATTTTAAAACAAGAAACACAGCTCTGGTTATGATCATTCTTTGATAGAAATAAAAAGCACAAAATGTATCAAATACATGTAATTGTTTTAATTACAAAATAAATGAGTTTAAGAAACAAATTAACAAATTGGACATCACATGAAATAGCAGTATCCTAATTTTTTTTCCGATTGGAATTCGCATCTATTGCAAACATAAACTTTTTGAGGATGTACTTACTAGTTGATTTTTTTAAATCTTCAATTGAAGAATGATACATTAAGTCGAAAGAGTATTAATAAGGAGTCAAAATAAGCTTAACATATTGATAGGTTATGAAGGTCGTTATCGAGACTAGAGCATACCCGCGAATTCGCAGGTCCGAACCTGAGTTTTAAAAAGAACATACGCTTTATTCTTAGCCTGGATGCTTAGACGTCATATTGTTGTTTGGTGAAATCAAGCTGATAATCAGGTGCACAGTAATGCCTAATGACGAAGTCCATGAGTAGCTTGTAGCCATTCATACAATGTAAGCATATAACTTACACATGATTTTCAACCTGCATACCGGGATTTGTATGTAATAATTGCCGCAGTACATTTAGTTTGACCTAAGTCTTTGTAACATTATCCTGGCTACAAACAAGTATTTTATTTTACTCTTAAATTCAGTGCATGTAGCAGTGTAAAATATATATCAACAATTTTCCTACTTTCGAAGTTAACACAATGATCATTGCGACACCATGGATTCAGTTTTCATTCCGTACCAATACTTAGAACTAATATCAATACTATACAGCAATATATAATCGTTATGTAATCGATAAAAAATAACGACAACACGTAATAAAATCCTGGGTTGAGTTCAATATCGTAGCGGCTACGTAGCTGCTATCAATATCTATGTAACAACTAGTCTATAGCTGCATGTTCAATCGTCAAGATCTACGTAGCACTACGTAGCAGCTACGATATTGAACTCAACCCTGACTCAGAAGTGCATTTGTGGATTCTATTTCCTCATGAACGACCAAAAGACGAATATTTGAAGGCCAATAGTTTATAAGACAATAACAATTTAAAAAAAGTCAAGGAGTAAACAAAGACTCAAAAACTCTAAGACATAAGAGCTGCAATAAATGATTTAAAGATGATTGTTCAGACTGTACGTTTAATAATTTCATCTGCCGACATGATTGCAGATAAAAAAAAAGTCGTAAATAAAAAATACTAAAAACAAATATAAGGGAATACACGTGCATTTGATAATTTAATGCCTTAACGTACAGTAAAAAATATATCAATTCTCAACCCTAACATACTTTTTGGCTTAATGCGAGTTGATTAAATTGATGCACTTAATAAATTTGTAAAATCAAAGTTACAAAGGGGTAGTGAAAAATTCATTATACCAGAAATGAGCATTTTAGATGTAAATATGTATTTAAAAAAACTTGACAAGTCGAAAGCAACTGGTTTAGATGATGTCGGACCAATTATTTTGAGTATGTGCAGCAATGTCATTTTACCAGCTTTGACATATATCTAAACATCAATTATGGTAAATTTCCAAGTATTTTTAAAACTGCAAGAGCATGCCCAATTTTAAAAGTGGCAATGCCTGTAATCCTGATAATTATAGACCAATAGCAGTTTTGGCTTGTCTATCTAAAATCATAGAACGACATATAGCTAATAGTTTGTATATATTTTTAAATAGTAATGACCTTCTTAATACTACACAGTCAGGTTTCAGAACTAAACATTCGTATACTACTGCACATACTAAATTAGTAGATGAATGGTTAGCAAAAAAAGATAATGGAGAGATAAATGGAGTTATATTTTTAGATTTAAAGAAAGCTTTTGATCTGGTTAATCATAATTTATAATTTTATTGAAAAAACTTGAATATTATAATGTTTCTAATAGATATAGGAAGATGTGATGTGAGTGCCAATGAGACAACTCTCCGTACAAATAACAATTTAAAAAGTAAACCATTATAGGTTAAAGTACGGCCTTCAACACGGAGCCTTGGCTCACACCGAACAACAAGCTATAAAGGGCCCCAAAATTACTAGTGTAAAACCATTCAAACGGGAAAACCAACGGTCTAATAGTACACTTGACTGGTTTAAGTCATGCTTGTTTGAACGAAGCCAACAAGTTAAGGTCAATAACGTCATGTCTAATACTAAATGCAGAAACACTGGTGTATCACAAGGTTCTATCCTGGGCCCTTTGTTATTTATTTTATATATCAATGATTTACCACTTAATATAGAACATTCATTAATAGATTTATATGCAGACGATTCTACATTACATTGTAAAGGTAATGATGTAATTCAGTTAGCTTCTTACCTTCAAAATGATATTCATGTAATTGAAAACTGGTGCTCGCAAAATTGTATGAAATTAAATGCCAAAAAAGAGTAAATCAATAATTATTGGTTCAAAACAATGGCTTTGTTTAACTGGAAACAGGTTTGATATCAATATTTCAAATGAACAAATAGAAAATGTAGATTGTGAGAAACTACTTGGTTTATATATTGACAAAAACTTTAATTGGAGTCAGCAAAAAGATAAAATGTCAATTACTATATCAAATAGAATCAACTTATTACAAAAGATAAGAAAATATTTACCTATGCTGTACGTATTATCTATTTTAATGCTTATATTCTGCCATTATTTGATTATTGTTGCAATATATGGGGAAGTTGTTGTGAGAGTGGAATAGATAAACTTAATAAATTATTAAAGAAATCTGCTAGGGTTATAGTAGAAGCTGACATAATGACATCATCCAGTTTATTGTTTAATAGTTTACACTGGTTAAATGTGGAAAAACGAATTCAATACCAAAAGGCAATACTTAAAATTGAGAAAGGAAATGGTGAATATGTCAAAGCGACAACCACCCGACCATAGAGCAAACAACAGCCAAAGGCAACCAATGGGTCTTCAATGTAGCGAGAATTCCCGCACCCGTAGGTGTCCTTCAGCTGGCCCCTAAAATATGCATAATAGTACAGTGATAATGGACGTCATACTAAACTCCGAATTATACACAAGAAACTAAAATTTAAAATCATACAAGACTAACAAAGGCCAGAGGCTCCTGACTTGGGACAGGCGCAAAATTGCGGCGGGGTTAAACATGTTTATGAGATCTCAACCCTCCCCCTATACCTCTAGCCAATGTAGAAAAGTAAAACAATAACAATACGCACATTAAAATTCAGTTCAAGAGAAGTCCGAGTCTGATGTCAAAAGATGTAACAAAAGAAAATAAATAAAATGACAATAATACATAAATAACAACAGACTACTAGCAGTTAACTGACATGCCAGCTCCAGACCTCAATTAAACTGATTGAAAGATTATGTCTTCATCATATGAATATCAGGTACAATCCCTCCCGTTAGGGGTTTAGTATCATACTATCATAAAATATATGAGAAGAACATAACCCGTGTCATGCCAACAACTGTTTTTTTAGAAATAAATGTGTTTAGTTCCGATGCAAAGACCCTATCAGTGAATCAATGTTAAAGCCAAAATATGCAATCTTTAATGACCTGACAACAGTATCGTAACTATATCCCCTTTTAATAAGTCTATTTAAAGGTTTTGTTAGTTTCTGAGGAGAATACTGACATTTTTGTGCTTTATAAAGAATATTTCCATAAAATTTTGGATGTGAAATACCTGAACGTATAAGATGTCTGCATGTTGAGTTATATTTACGAATTATTTCCTTATACCGGTGATAAAATTTAGTAAATGTTTTGACCAGTTTGTGATATCGAAAACCCTGGTGTAATAATTTGCACAATTGATGAAAAATTTGTAACATTTTGTTTTAAAAGATACAAGTGTATCACTCATTTTGATTATATGTTTCTTGTATTTAAATCAATTAATGGTATGGTTCCTAACTATTTAGAAGAAAATTTTCATTTTACTGATAATCAAAACTATAACTTACGTTCAGCTGATAAAAAACTATTAAATCTTCCAAAACCAAAAACAATTTTTTCAAAGAAAACATTTACATATTCAGGTTCTCAAATATGGAACAGTTTACCAAATGAAATCAAAATGAGTGATACACTTGTATCTTTTAAAACAAAATGTTACAAATTTTTCATCAATTGTGCAAATTAATATGCCTTTTCATTATTATTTCAATAATAATTGTATATTGTGTATAATATAACTTTATAATACTGTGTGTACTTATAACTATGTTATTATTATTTTGAGGACTCTCAGGAAGGTTAGTTTTAACTAATGGGATCATCCTCTTGAAATAAAGATTATTTATTTATTTATTTATTTTTATTTATTAGTTTTCACTGTTGCTCCTATAAGATGAGCGTTTGAAATCCATCAGAAATGTGTATGTTTAATAATTCTCTAGCTTGATTTCTGCATATCATTACCAGAGTTACAAATAGTATTGTTTGTAGCAAATCATATATTACATCTGAGTCTATTACCTTAACAATTAAAATACATTAATACAAGTTTGTCTAAATACTCGAGTTACGGTCATCTTTCAAAGTTACGACCATCTTGTGTCGGTTACGACCATCATCCAAAATACTATAGTTGAGGTTACGACCATCACACATTTAAAGTTACGACCATCATGCTTGAATTTTTGAATGACTATTTTACGAAAATTGGAATGTTTTAATGCATCAAATTTGGTTTTAATATCACCGGACTGCCGAATAGTATGTACGAGACAATCGGTTTGGTTCAAATGAACCTTTTAGTGCACGAAAATCGGAAAAGAAAAACTTATGCCTAGAGTTGTCTCCCATCTCCGGATGGTCGTAACTTTTAGTTACGACCATCCGCTTACCACCAGTGCTAGGGGGAAAACAAGCAATAAATTTCTTTTCGTTATAAGGCTTAACGAATACCGTTATGCGTAGTAATTTGCACGGGTGGATTCACCCGTGCATACCTAAGCGGGAATTAAATCATTCGACGGTTTGCATTCAATCAGTCTACACGTTTAATTCAATTGCTGTTAAGGTCTGTTTGACTTTTTTCTACTTCATGTCTGACGAGGAAGTCCAAAGTTCTCCTGAATGTGCACCTGCAAGAAGTCATTATAGGAGTGAAGATGACAATCCTACTAGCATCCCTACAGCTGATGCTTTCTCGTTGTTTTCCACAGGACATTGGTCGTCTAATTGTCCAGAAATAAGCGGTCTAACAACACCAGCAGTTCCAAATGAGGTATTATCTTTGATTGACTTTAATTTATGTTTAGACACATATGAGTATGACAATGAGTTAATACAACTTTATAATGTAAAAGGTCGATTGTATAATAGCCTACAATTTTGGAAAGAGAAACTTTTATTGCATGGCCGAGTTCAAAAAATTAGTTTTACCTATAGAATAGAATAGAAGAGAATATACTTGAATCTGGCTTTTTTTTTTTTTGGAAAATTACCGATGCACCTACTTCTGTATTTTTGGTATTTACGGGAGTCGCTAAGGAAGTTAGCACTCCCCCTTTTGTTGTTAATACTTTATCGGTGTTGATTCTTGACCCCAGACACGTACATCAATACGAAATGTTATTTAAATTTAAATACGAGGTTTGATTCAAGACATCATCGGGGTACCTTCATGATATAGATATGCATGTTGAATCACAAAAGTTTCTTGTGTTTTCATAGAAAAGTGACACTTATAAATCCTTGTTATACGACTGCAAGGAAATTTGCAGCGGATATTGGTAAAATCATTGCATTATTACCCGCATTAAGTAATATATGTAGAATTTTGACAAGACACACCATTTAGTAAATGATCGATGGGACTCTAGAGTTAAGTTAGATCTTGTGTCTATTAAAGAGTTAGAATTTTGGCATTCTTCACTAAAATCTCAAGGTCAACTTGGCGAGAATTAAAGGCAGTGATTTTGACTTGGAAAGCTTTCCTGATCATTTTAAAATAAATTTCAAACTACTCACCGATTACCAAAACGTAGATAAAATATTCGAAGTTGGCAGTATGAAACTGGATTTGCCCAATCTAGCTATGGAGATTTTTTATGTTTGTACAAAAAATTCGATGTGTTTGAAAATTGAGTGGACACGGCTGGTAATCTACACACGCAGAACATTTGGTTCTGCAATGAAAACCGTGAGAGGATTTTCCGGTTGTGCTTGAGTGGAGTAATTGTCACCGCTTCAAAAGGTATGTACATTTCTAAATCTCAATTTTCTTATTCAACTGATCAAAATTTTGAAAATCAGAGAATGCTATGCTGTGGTGAATACTTTAACGAAGACATACATATATCATTTACTGTTGTACGTAGAGTTGAACTCTTACAAAATCAGTTGCCCCACGAAAAATCGCCTAAAAAAGTGACATTTCAATTTTAAAATGGTTCTATTTACAGACCTACAAGTTCAAATTTAGTTTTTTTAGGGCAATGGGTATGAATGTTGTTTTTGGCGGCGTGTACGCTGTCCGGTGTTGATAGACGTCTTAATAATTCCAAAAACTACATTTTTTCATTAAGTCATGCGTGAGGGGATCGGTTCTGATTGAGGACATCGTGAATGCGTGAAGGGAAGTACAGAATTTTTTTTTAATCTTTGGCTTTGTGACTTTTGTTGACTCAATAAATGTGATCAATGCTGATTAAAAATCATCACAGATTTGTCCTTATACTTTAACAGATGTAAACTGATCACTGATTCAATGAAATCAAACTATTTAAAATTGTTTGCTCAAATTCAGAAAATGCCATTATTCAAAGGTAAAAGGAAAAGAGGACTAAAATTGACTCTCTACAAAAAGCCATGGAGATAAAAGTTATCCCCGCCCTCGAAGCGAACTTAACCCTGTGGGAGAAGTCCTGTCGTCAAATATACGTCACAGAGATCACCACATATATTAAAGAAAAGTATATCGCCGATCAAAACTTCAACACCTATATATATTAGACGTAATCTGTTCACCCAAAATCACGAAATTTTACAGAATTTATTATTCACGAACATCGATGTAAGCCAAGATAATCTCGAGGAAGACCATAAGGAAGAGCATGTATTAGACAACGAAGAAGACATAGAAGAAGTCAATGAAGAAGACTACGTAGTAGACCACGAGAAAGACCACATGGAAGACATTGAGGAAGAACATAAAGTTTTTCAAAGTGTTTTAGATAAACTCTCAGACGAAGGGAAAAGGGAAAGATTTTTGATTTTTTTTCATTAGTGGACGTTTTCCTTTAAAACAACATTGCATTCGACCTGTTTTTGGACATTGTTGAGTGGTTTGAAAAGGACGAATCAAGACGAATGAGATACTCCCCAACATCTCTGCAGTATTTTTGGTTATCGTTGACAGCATTTTTTATTTTTATTCTTCGTGAAACATATTTTTTATCAAACCCTAGGTTCCAACAATTTATTTCAATATCAATCTCAGTGATTTTTTAGCACACATTATGTGTTTTTTCATGAACAATGTAGCCTTATTTAGGTAAGTTTCAACGACTCATAGCTTGAATATAAAGATATGATTTGTACTTCCCCTCACGCATTCACAATGTCCTCAATCAGAACCGATCCCCTCACGCATGACTTAATGAAAAAATGTAGTTTTTAGAATAATTAAGACGTCTGACAATCTCGGACAGCGTACAAGCCGTCAAAAACAACATTCATACCCATTGCCCTAAAAAAAAACTAAATTTGAACTTGTAGGTCTGTAAATAGAACCATTTCAAAATTGAAATGTCACTTTTTTAGGCAATTTCTCGTGAGACAACTGTTTTTGTAAGAGTTCAACTCTACGTACAACAGTAAATGATATATGTATTTCTTCGCTGAAGTATTCACCACAGCATAGCATTCTCTGATTTTCAATATTTTGATCAGTTGAATAAGAAAATTGAGATTTAGAAATGTACATACCTTTTGAAGCGGTGACAATTACTCCACTCAAGCACAACCGGAAAATCCTCTCACGGTTTTCATTGCAGAACCAAATGTTCTGCGTGTGTAGATTACCAGCCGTGGTGGATACCAAGAACTTTGAATACTACCGCGGATCAGTATAGGAAAATATTTGATTTTGACGATTGGTCGTTGTCGGACAGAATTTTCCATTATTTTAATAAAATATTGGGACCTTTTAGCTTATATCGGTTTGCTAATAGTGACAATGCTTAACTCCCAAGGTATAATTCAAAGCTTTTTGATCCTTTAACAAAAGGTATATTTTTATAATTGATGCATTCACGTTTGACTGGTCAATCGATAATAATTTGCTCTTGTCACATGTATCTTTAATAGCTTACACTGTAAAACATATTCAATTATGTAAAGCTAACGGTACATTGGGTATCCCTTACCTGAAATCGACAGTTTTCTGGCCGATACTGGAGTCTGTTGACACCGGCAAGTTTGTTGGTTTAGTGCAAGACTTTGTTGAGTATAAAACCCCTTCTAAATTTTTTTTTGAACAGGGGATGTGCTGAGAATTCGGTTTTAAACGATTATAGGTTTATTTCAAATGTGCTTGTATTGAAACTTGATGCTAAAGTGAATGAATAAATTTCGAGAAAAAATTCTTTATGCGGACCTTGCCGCTTTTTGATTTTTGATATTGTAACTGTAGATTGTACAGTGTACATATGTTTAATATGCGGACCTGGCCGCTTTTATCACGGACCTGGCCGTGATGTTCTGTCCTTGAAGGATAGGATTTTGCATATCTTTCCATGTCTTGTATTGAAACTTGATGCTAAAATGAATGAATGAATTTTTAATAAAAATATCTTTGTGAGGACCTTGCTGCTTTTTTGTTTTTTTTATATTGTAACTGTAGATTGTACAGTATACATAATTATGTTTTATATGCGGACCTTGCCGCTTTTATCACGGACCTGGTCGTGATTTTCTGTCCTTGAAGGATAGGACATTGCATATCTTTCCATGTCTTGTATTGAAACTTGATGCTAAAATGAATGAATGAATTTTGAGTAAAACTTTCTTTATGCGTACCTTGCCACTTTTTTGTTTTTTCATATTGTAACTTTAGATTGTACAGTGTACATATGTTTTATATGCGGACCTGGCCGGGATTTTCTGTCCTTGAAGGATAGGATATTGCATATCTTTCCATGTTGTATTGAAACTTGATGCTAAAATGAATTAATTAATTTTGAGTAAAAATTTCTTTATGTGGACCTTGCCGATTTTTGTTTTTTGGTATTGTAACAGTAGATTGTACATTGTAAATGTGTTTAATATGCGGACCTGGCCGCTTGTATCACGGACCTGGTCGTGATTTTCTGTACTTGAAGGATAGGCGAAAACCATACAAAAGAAAGAATTTAACTTCCTATTTAACCTGTATCATGATAATTCTAACCTGTCCTATTGTAGGTTACTTTGTATGTTATAATTGGCTTATGCATGCTTGATTTTTTAGATACAAAGAACTCTTGCTTATAATAATGAGTGATATCAATTTTCATAAAACACACGTTGAAATCATAGTTCACAATGGCAAGACCGATATTTATAGACAAGGTAGTATAGTTATGATAGCAAATACGGATATACCAACTTATCCTGTTAATTTTTTTTTTTTTAAATATTATTGTGACTTAATTAGCAATCTTAAGATTAATTCTTCGGAGTACATTTTTGTTCTTTGCAGCCCCCAAAAGATACCTTAGTATTGAGTAAAATATATAAGCCTTCATCTTATACTATAGCCAGAGAAGCTTTAGGTGCAATAGGGTTAGACAAAAACAATTTAGTTTGTATAGTTTACGAAGAGGAGGCGCTTCTCAACCGCAAACAACGGTGTTTCAGATATGCTTTTCAAAGTTAATGGCCGTTGGCGAGCCGAAATTCTAAAGACGGATAGGTGAAATACAGTCTGTTTCTTATACCTTAGCATCTAATATACACTCTTTCGCCTTTTGTCTCGACTGGATGCTGCAAACCTACATCCCATAGTATATTTGTGTTTTGTGTTATTAAGCCTTGTATAGAAAAGAAATGCTTTATGTTCGGTTGAACCCGTGAAAAAGAACATAAATAAATTTCTTTTCGTTATAAGGCTTAACGAATACCGTTATGCGTAGTAATTTGCACGGGTGGATTCACCCGTGCATACCTAAGCGGGAATTAAATCATTCGACGGTTTGCATTCAATCAGTCTACACGTTTAATTCAATTGCTGTTAAGGTCTGTTTGACTTTTATTTTGTTTTTGTTTAAAAAAAAAACCACTTGTTGTTCTATAGGTACTGTCTTTCACATGTATATTAAGATTATTCTTATAGAATTGTACAATTCAATAGATGCACATGTATACTGTCCAAAGTTACAGTATTTAATCAATTTCTCTTTTCATTCATTTAAATGTAGTTGCGAATTGTTTCTAATTTTTGTAATTATATTTTGTAGATTGTTCAGGCTGTTGATCATACTTCTAGGCAAGAGAATGTGATAAGGACCGTTTTTTGGCGTAACACCTGCCATTCTAAATTTTTTTTTCACATGTTATTATGTTCCGAATGTTTTATTAAAAGACTGGATGCTGCAAACCTACATCCCATAGTATATTTGTGTTTTGTGTTATTAAGCCTTGTATAGAAAAGAAATGCTTTATGTTCGGTTGAACCCGTGAAAAAGAACATAATGAGGCAATTAGTTTTACAAACGTGTAACAATGGGTTAGCTTCGTCTTCAAAACACGACATTAACTAGCTGCCACATTTCCACAACAACACTGACCGATTGAATTGTTTTTGACGATTATACGAAATGAATGCACAAAATGATAAAATCGTGCACAGAAGACTAAGTTTATTATATATGTATGCATTGGAGCAACATGATTTTTTATCGGTCACTCGTTTCATATGACTTTAACATGATTCAAGAAGATGAGGTCAAGGTCATATAAACCAAACAAGAAATACATGCTCACATTATAACCATTCAATACACTATAAACATAGTTGTCATATTGCTTATAATTTTTAAGAAACAGAGTTAACCAAGAAAACTAAACATTGTCCAATGAACCTTGAAAATTTAGTCAAGGTCAAATGAACCATATCATGTACAGCTTATCTTCCGTACACCAAATAAAGTTGACCTATTGCATATAGTATTAGAAAAAAAAACTAAAATTCAAAACCTAACTTTGACCACTGAACCAAGAAAATGAGGTCAAGGTCAAATGACACCTGCTAAGCTAGACACTTACACCTTACAATCATTTCATACACTAAATATAGAAGACCTATTGCATATATACAGTCTAAATCACAGACCAAAACACAAAAACTTTACTATAACCACTAAACTATGAAAATGAGGTCAAAGTCAGATGACACCTGCCACTTGGACATGCACCCCGTACTGTCCTTCCTTACACTCAATATACTAAACCTATTGCTTAATAGTATATTAGATATGGACTTGACCACCAAAACTTAATCTTGTTCACTGATCCATGAAATGAGGTTGAGGTCAAATGAAAACTGTCTAACAAGCATGTTTTCTAAGGTACGTACATACCAAATATATTTATCCTTTTTATTAATACTCATAACAAAAAATATCTTTATTTTTTGAAGTAGTCCCCAAACCATGAAAATGAGGTCAAGGACATGGACAAGTGACTGAAGGAAACTTTGTAACATAAGGCTTCTATATACAAAGTATGGAGCATACATGTCTTCCACCTTCTAAAATATACAGCTTTTAAGAAATTAAATTAGCTAACGCATTTATTAATAGAAAAAGGGAAACACCTAAAAATCCCTAGGGAAAACCAGTTGTGTCAGTCCTGTAATACAATTGAGGACAAAAAACATTTTCTTTTATATTAGACCAGTTTAGGTAGCACTCCACAGTTAGAAAATAAAATTAAAAAAGAGCCACAAAATGTTTTATCATCTCCTATTCCTGGATTTCTAATTCATTAACCTAACTGTTTGTGTTGTACATGTGCATAGGTATATGTAATCAGTATTTTCCATAGATTTGATTTTCAAAATTAACGTTAAAAGGGTGACAAAATAATTCCTTTTATGTGTATCCATGGCAACATACTGCATTTATTTACCATAAAATCTTGCAAAAAGTGGGGAAACATGTCAAATATCCCCCCAAAATTTGGATCAAACTAGAATTTCAATGCCTCAGTTGAGTGATACCTTTTTAGAAACTGTTGCAATTAATCTTTCTAATGATTAAATAAAAAATGGGTGTCTTTCGCCTTATTTTTTCGTAAAATCCAATCACAAAGTTCGTGCGTTAAAAAAAGTTAGAAAAAACGGTAAGCGGAAGAAGGGATCCCGTAGACCGCCCTACGTCACGATTCATGAATTATGCATATTCTATTTATAGGCTATTTATAGGGAAAACGGTACTATTTATTCTGCCATAGGCGACAATACTAACAATTCCTAAATTTACCACTTTTTATAATAAAAACTTGGATAAAACAGTTATGTGTGGTGTTAGTCCTCTATTATTCTATTTTAAAAATTAAAGCCAATTAGTATCATGACCAATTTCCAACGGAGCTTGTTTATGTTATCCATGCCCACCGTCATTTTACACCAAAAATTTGAAATTTTGGAAGCCTTTTCGAATAATTCTCTAGAAAATATTTCAATAGGTTTTAAAATTTATATTGTAAATTTACACACTGCAGTTATTCATAGATAATTAAAAAAATATATTGTACCCTTACATCCAATCACAGCGCTCCTAATTTGACTTCCTTCACCTGCCTTGGGTACACAAAAGGCCAACCTAATGCTGGGAAAATGTAATACTACCGTTTTCCCTATAAACGATTCTGAAAATACTTATTCTAAAAATAGAATATTCTCAACATGTACAACTTTTTTAAAAAAACGATTCAAAATCATTTTTCATGAAACACGGTGAATTTGCTTTATTTATTTTTTTATCACATGAAAAAAAAGGAAAATGTACCGCATTACAGTAGCATATATCATTGTGCAAATATATATACAGATTCCTTCTTAAAATACACATGATGCATTTCATATCTATAGATATGATCAACAGTAGTATTTATAGTGTCTAAATTATGTTGTAAAGACCTGCAAATGTCACATTCACGTGGTCCCATGGCTTTGGATATACTATGGAGTTAATAATATTTTTATTATCCGTTTAAAAGAGTATTTTTATGTAGGCAAAATGAAAAAGATGTAGCTTACACATGTTAAACATGTTACACGTATTAAGGCTTTACAGGAGTGTGAGAGGGTGTTTAAACTGGTCTGCGTTTATAGAAACGAATCTGTAATCTGACCCCCTCACGCCTGGTAAACCATCTAATCTCAACCAAATGTTGAGACGGTGAAAAGTATTCTAGCACTTCCTGTTGAGCTTTTCTGGTTCAAATTATTCAAAATAAACATAGGATAGGTCGACTTTTCGTCAATTTACTAAAAATCAATGATTGTTTTGTAAAATAGGAGAATGTCATGCCATAGATAAATGATAATTGTAACTAATATGTCTCTTCTTGGTTCAAAATATCTGAAATTGAAGTCATAATCACTTTTCTCCTACGGATTATCATGTTTACTTTCTTTGAATCCGATAGAACTGCTATGATATTAATGATTTAGCAAGAAAATATGTCAATTATTTGTGGTTTTTTTTTAATGCTTTACGATAAATACTTCTGTAAATTGCACGACTATTTGATTGTCAAGCCTAGTCTTAGCACAGAAATGAAAAATTCTAAATGGTTGAGATATAAAGGTATTGGTTGAGTCTTTCTGTCACAATGTTGAGACTTTCTGGTTACTTTGTGTCATGAAATATATTACTGTTAAAACTTTGGCACTTAGGTTTCAAAGTTTAATTAACTAACCTTTTTAACGGTTAACTTGATTTATGTTTTCTGTCTGTGGTAAGTTAAAATCTGTATACAGATACAATTTTAAGAATTGCCGATAGAAAAATGCATGCCTTTCAAGTATAAATAAGATTAGTTTATAATATATAAATATTAATATGATTTGAAAGACATCGATTCCTAACAGACATTGTTCAATGCCGAAAATGCATACCTTTATAAAGAAATAAAATTGATAAAAACTAAACAATCGAACATGACCAATTTCTCTGGGTTTGTTTTTTTCGTGCACATTATTTCAGGATGAGTTCTCACTCTAAAAGGTGCAGGCCCTTTTGTTTTCCACGTAATTAATATTGCCAATAATTAAGAAGTTCCGGGTCGAGCCCGATACCGATACCAATAGTATATTCACCTGTTACCTATTACCTTATCTGTACGTTCCGCATCTGACAGGCGCACCACCAAACGGTGTAGTTAGGATTAATATGATATATACACGGGTCATTGTCACAGGGTTGACACTACTAAATTGTCAAATTGTTACCTATTGTAGTATTTTAATCAGTAAGACTATCTAAGATAACAATACGAATACTAAAAATCTGTGACTAAAAATAAGGCGTATAGGAACAGTTTTCAATTTGTTAGCGGGCATGACGTAAAACAGCGAATCAAAGAATTCAACTTTATTTATAACTAATAAAGGACTATGCTGTTGATTAAAAAATACTCCATTCCAGGACCTTTTGTTTTCTAAATAATTAATATTACCAATAATTGATAAGTTCCAGTTCGACGGATTCAAACAGAAAGATTTGATAGCAGAGAAAACTTTGTATCTTATAATCGGCATGACTTTATCAGATGACCGTACTAATACTAAAATAAGGCTTGCGCATAGTTATATACTTTAATTCAGTCACGGACCCGCGATATCACGGATGTGTTCTAGTTCTTTATAAAGAAGGAACCCCATACCACGATATGAGGCTGTCAGAATAAAGGTCTAGAGTTGAAGATTCACAGTTAAGCACTGATTATGTAAATATAGCGCAGGGGATGCAAATTGTCCCGTGAAAAAGATTTTTAAAACCAAGTTCTGTGTTATGTTGATGTTGTTACGGCCAGAAATCGCCTTTAAATTGTAGCCAACAAAAGACACAAAACAATAGTAAAATTTAACAATATTTAATATACCTCATATTATCAAGTTGTCATGCGTGAGGGAATCGGTTCTGATTGAGGACATCGTGAATGCGTGAGGGGACTTGAAATCATATCTCTATATTCAAGCTATCAGTCGTTGAAAGTTGCCTCAATATGGTTAGATTGTTTATGAAAAAACAAATTTGTGTGCATAAATAAAAATTATGAGATAGAATTTTGAAATAACAATAAATGACCATGTTTTCTTTTTATGAATAAAAGTCTAACCAATAAATTTCAAATATGTGTCCAAATTCGTGGATTTGGGCAAATAATCGATATAGTTTACTACCACAATTTGATATTAATTAATATTGTAATTTTCATTGTTATTGATAAATGTTATATCAGTATTGCAAATCTAATCCTGAATTCAGTCTATCCTATTTTTGGGATATTGTTTAAGAAATTCACATATTACGCCACTTTGGGCGTTTATGGTTTTGGCTAACTCGGCTGTGAATTTTTATGTGCTGGTTTAGGTAATTTTATGTATCCGTTTTTATTGTGTAGTTAGTCACCACTTCGATTTTATCATGTATATCTATTATATAGTCATTATATAAAACATCACTGGTTGCAAAATTATGAATTATTCGAAATAACAAGGATGTTCTTATTCCAGACAGAAACCCTAGCCGTATTAGACACAACTTTTTGGAACTTTTGGTCCTCAACGTACTTGTCTTGGCTTTCAAACCTTTTTCATCTGAGCGTCACTGGTAAGCCGTGTGTTGACGAAAGACGCGTCTGACATATAAGTGTTTTTTAAACCTGGTACCTTTTGATAGCTATAATTGGAGTGTTTCTCTGTCCTATATGTTCTATCATTTATTTGTATTTTAGTCCTGTCATTTAATGTTGTCTTTAACTGATATATTTACCATTGCCGTAGAAGCGGGAGGTTTGGCATGCCACAAAACCGGGTTCATCCCACCATTTTTTCTTAAAATGTCCTGTGCCAAGTCCGGAAAATGGCCATTGTTAAATTGTAATTCGTTTCTGTGTGTGTTAAAGTTTAAATTTATGTTGTTGTTGTGTCGTAGTTTTCCTCTTATATTTGATGTGTTTCCCTCAGTTTTAGTTTGTAGTCCGAATTTGTTTTTTCTCAATCAATTTATGAATTTCGACAACGGTTTACTACTGTTGCCTTTATTGGAGACATATTTGCAATTTATTGGTACTGTTTATTCATATACAGAAAACTTTGTGATGTATTGTTTAAATCAAAATATTCAACTGAATATCAAAATTTGTGTTTTAGCGATCCATTTTTAAAAAAAATACGCAATACAAGGGGAGTTAACTCTTTTCGTAAAAAATATATACTGGGCTGATATGAAATTTTTCAACTTTTATTTGTAGCTAGAAACAAATCGTTGACAAAATATTTCCTTTTATTGTTCCTAAAACCTATCTTCCCACAATGTATTTCAAAATTCTATCTCATTAATTTTGTAAATGCACACAAATGTGTTTTTTCATAAACAATCTGACCACATTTAGGCAACTTTCAAATACTCATAATATAATATTATGATTTCACGTCCCCTCACGCATTCACGATGTCCTCAATCAGAACCGATCCCCTCACGCATGTCATAATGCAAATATGAGGTTTTTAGATTTATTAAGATGTCAATCAACACTGGACAGCGTCCACGCCTTCCAAAACGACATCCATACCCATTGACCGAATAAAAAGTAAATTTGAACTTGTGGGTCTGTAATTAGAGCCATTTTAAAATCGAAATGTCACTTTTTTAGGCAAATTCTCGTGCGGCAACTGATTTTTTGGGAGTTCAACTCCACGTACAACAGTAAATGATACATGTATCTCTTCGTTTAAGTATTCACCACAGCATAGCATTCTCCGATTTTCAATATTTTGATCAGTCGAATAAGAAAATTGCGATTTAGAAATGTATATACCTTTCGAAGCGGTGACAATTGCTCCACTCAAGCACAACCGGAAAATCCTCTCACGGTTTTCATTGCAGAACCAAATGTTCTGCGTGTGTAGATTACCAGCCGTGACAAAAGGTATTACACAAATATTACTGTTAACTTAACTGTCAAAATATGAGTCCAATCTGTTATCTTTATCTGTATCCGGAAATCTTTCGGAATCCAATTTGAATATTACGTTCTCTACTAATGTCACAATCCAGTATGATGTTGATTGTAGAATAAAAGTGTCAATCAAAATGCTGTGAATACTAATGTCTATCAATGTCTATGTCCAAGTTTAATTATGAGAGTTTAACTTTAGTGTCTGTATATATAGTGTTGTCATGGAAAATTCTAGAACACTCTATAATGGAACATTGTGGAAAATCCTGGAAAGTTACAACGGAAGTTTCTGGAATAACGTAGAAGTTTAAATTACGCATCTTTTATAAGGATCATTCTAGAAAGTTCCAATCATTCTGTGATTGTTCCAGTGATTCCTAAACTGCACAGTTATAAGATTATTTGGTAAACAACTATCAGGCCATACAACACAAATTAGGCCAACATAAATAAACATAATAATTACAATATCATAACAATGTCAACACCAGCACTGCAAATATAAAGTATAGCGATGTAGATATCTAAAAGCTAGTTATTGAGATGTCAAGATAAGCGATGTAGGAATAAATTCTAGCTTTTCAGGAGATGTCAATTACACCATTTTTGACTTTATATACGTTTCTGTGCAAAACTTCATCTCAAACGCTGGACTATTAATCTCCAGCGCTAGAACTTTAATACTTTAAAAACACACAGTTGTTTACTATTTAGACTCTATTACAACCAAAGGTCTCTTTAGAAGCTACTGTCATAACTACAGACAAGATTTAAATGACAGTTGGAACGTTTTGACGGTTGTATATGTAATTGATACTAAGCTATAGTTAAAAGTTTCATTCACACGAAGATCTCAACATTGTTCCAGAATATCTAAACCGATACCAGAAAATCTCAACATGACATACTTAATAGCATATTTCGCTTAATGCAATTATATAAGTAAAGAAAAAGAACAAACTGTAATTTTATGTTTATAAGGTTTTAGAAAAATACTAATTCACTGATATATACTTTAGTTTATCAATGATATCGCTGTCATTTTGTCAGTAGCTGACTGCATTGGCCAAATTTACCTGCTGGAGAAAAGTCATTCCGATGTCATTTTAAATCATATTGGTCCATGTTATACACGAGAGAAACCCTAATTCAATTATCTATGGCATGACATTCTCCTATTTTACAAAAAACGCATTGCTTTTCAGAAAATTGACAAAAAGTCGACCAACCCTATGTTTATTTTGGATAATTTGAACCAGAAAAGCTCAACAGGAAGTGCCAGAATACTTTTTTCCGTCTCAACCATTTGGTTGAGATTAGATGGTTTACCAGGCATGCCCCTGTTGTCTGACCATTCTACTATAGCTGGACGTTCTATAAGAACCATTGTTACTTGTTTACAATAAAGCTACTGTTAGGGCGTTCTACATGATTCCCTGGTCGTTCTACATGATCCCCGGTTGTCTGAATCTTATATATCTACTACAGAACGTTTTATAGGATCCCTTATATTGTTTGTTTATCATGTATACACTAAAGGACGTTCTACAGAATCCCCTGGGCAGTCTACAGGATCCCTTGTTGTCTGAATATTACTACTATAGTATAGAACGTTCTCTATAGGAACAAGTTTTTGGTCAGGATTCTTCTGAAAAAGCTCATACCAAATTTATGAAATATATTCTTAGGGTAAACAGAAAGTCAAGTAATATAGCTGTAATGTCAGAGATTGGTAGATTTCCTATGTATTTTACTATAATTTTATCAATGTTAAAATATTGTCATAGACTGGAACGTTTGAAAGAAGGATTATTATTTGATGCATTTATAAGTTGTAAACATACAGTTACATACATGTAGTTCTAATGTAAATACATGGTATTCTAGTATAGATTATATTCACAGAGAGATTGAATTACCAAATTTTGACCAATCAATTGGTTCTTTATGTCAGTATGTTAAAAACAAACTATGTAAAAGTTCTTTCATATTTTGGAATAAACTGAAGTATCAAACAATTAACTCCGAAAAAGGGAAAAAATTGTTTTAAAAAAGAAAAATATTTCGAATTACAGGACTTCAAAAAAAGACAATCAATTTGTAAATTAAGAATAAGCGTTCATTTAAAAATTGAGACAAACAGATATTCAGAAAAACATATAGAAAGATCTGAGCGTCTTTGTTCTAATTGCTCATTCGGTAAAGTTGAAGATGAGCTTCATGTTTTATTAGAATGGCCTCTTTATGATATTCAAAGGGACGATTTTTTCCAAGACATTTCTAACAATTGTTATAATTTTATAAATTTAAATAAATCTTCTAAATTTTTATGGCTCTTGACCCGAGAAAATGTTACTCTATGGAAAAACTGGGCTGTTATATTGGTGACTGTTTTGAATTAAGGAGATCAGGTATGAACACTGACACTAAGTCAAGTAAACAATTTGAGAATAAATACATATATAATGTAATTTTATTATTCTTTTATTCACAATATATATGTGGTTTTTGGCTTGATTCTGACCAATGCTTATATTCCAAATATATATGTATATGCCTCTATAATTGTTGTTGTTACCAATTTTGTAAATCAATTGTATCTGATTTTATGCCCTTTATGGGCCCTGTAATTTTGGGGAAAAATATATAAAGGATCCCATATTGTTTGTTTATAATGTATATACTAAAGGGCGTGTTCTCCAGATCCCCTGTTGTCTGAACAGTACTAGTATATATGTTACATGCATTTTCTAAATTTAGGCATTTTGTAAAATGCCTGAAAACTTTAGGCATGTTCTAAAATGCCTGCAAGATTCAGTCATTATACATAATGATTAATTGTTCTAGGCATTTTACAAAATGCCTGAAATCAATTTATAGAATTAGATGTAAAAAAAACACAATTGAAAGCGTTGAACGCCGGAGCAGTTTTATTTATGATAATTACTGAAATAAAAAAGAAGAGTTTAAATAATCAAGAATAAATTTACTGAATTATTCCAAATTAACACAAGCACAGAACTCGACAATTATTTATAATTTCTCAAAATGTTTGGATGATAGAACTGATCACAATATTTGTATTATAAACTATAGAACGTTCTATAGGATACCCTATTGTTTGTTTTTGATGAATCTACCAATCTAAGATCTAACGTTCTATAGAATCCCCTGTTGTTTGTTTAAATCATGTTTATACTAGAGGACTCTCTACTGGATCCCTTGGTCGGTCTGTGGGATCCCCTGTTTTCTCAACATTACATATAAACTATAGAACGTTCTATAGGATACCCTATTGCTTGTATTTGATGTATCTACTAGGATAAGAGAACGTTCTATAGAACCCCTGTTGTTTGTTTATCATGTATATACTAGAGGACTCTCTACTGAATCCCTTGGTCAGTCAGTGGGATCCCCTGTTTTCTCAACATTATATATAAACTATAGAACGTTCTATATATATAGGATACCCTATTGTTTGTTTTTGATGTATCTACTAGGCTAAGAGAACGTTCTACCGGACCCCCTGTTGTTTGTTTTTCAAGTGTATACTATAGGGTTCTACAGGATCCCATAGGCGGTCTACAGGATCCCTTGTTTTCTCAACTTTATATATCTACTATATGACGTTCTATATGATCCCCTGTTGTTTGTTGTTCAGGTTTATACTATAGGGCGTTCTACAGTATCCCCATGGCGGTCTGCAGGATCCCCTGTTTTCTCAACATTATTTATCTACTATAAGACGTTCTATAGGATCCCCTGTTGTTTGATTTTCAAGTGTATACTATAGGGCATTCTACAGGATCCCCTAGGCGGTCTACAGGATCCCCTGTTTTCTCAACATTATATATCTATTATATGACGTTCTATAGGCCCTCTGTTGTTTGTTGTTCATGTTTATACTATAAGGCATTCTACAGTATCCCCTAGGCCCCCTGTTGTTTGTTGTTCATGTTTATACTATAGGGCGTTCTACAGTATCCCCATGGCGGTCTGCAGGATCCCCTGTTTTCTCAACATTATTTATCTACTATAAGACGTTCTATAGGATCCCCTATATTGTTTGTTTATTATTTATATACTGACGGGCGTTATACCGGATCCCCGCGGCGGTCTACAGGATGCCCTGTTGATTGTTTTTTTATGTTTATACTATAGGGCGTTCTACAGGATCCACTGGGCGGTCTACATGATCTACGTTTGTTTAAAAATATATATCTACTATAAGACGTTCTAAAGTATCCCCTGTTGTTTGTTTTTCATTTATATACTACATTGTGTAAGGGGGTTCTACAGGATCCACTGGGCGGTCTACGGGATGCCCTGTTTTCTCAACATAATATATCTACAATAAGACGTTCTATAGGATCCCCTATTGTTTGTTAATCAAGTATATACTAAAGGGCGTTCTACAGGATCCCCTGGGCGGTCTTCAGGATCCTCTGTTGTCTTTGGGTGCAATCAACAGTTTTTTACGTGACGTCATTCTGTAACAGGGCATGTAATAGTGGACCCATCATGCAGAAGTCAGATATTCATAGTTATATAGATATCTATACATCAATGGAAAGATAATTCTATGAACTTTCTGAATAAATAAAAAAAAATCCAACATCTCTTGTTTAAACATGCAAATTGGTACAACTTATCAGCTGGAAATTAGGCATTTTCCCCCTAAAAAACCTTAAAAACAGACCACTTTTGGACACACGGATCAGTAACCTGTGCATATATTTGAGATTTCTTATAATATGCATTTCGAAGAGCTTATCCGGCTGATTTAAGAAAATGTAGTTTCAGCCTACGTTCGCCTGCTCCGAAAGGAGCTATCTTACCTGACAAATCAAAGTGCTTTTTGCAACAGGTGAAAATCAGCTGTTTATGGAGTTGCCTCCCATATAGTAGGAAGTCACAAAAACATTTTTTTTTTTTTAAATCTTGACAAAAGTGGCATTTTAATTGAACTTCAATATATGTTTTTCACATTGAACATAAAAAACAATCAACTTTTTCATTTAGTGGTATATAAATAGCAGGGAATTCCATCAGTATGTAAATCTCACTGGGGAAATACCCCTAGTTTTTAGTACGAAACTGTTTATAGCACCCTTTACATTATATATGTTCTAAATGGCGTTCTATATATAAGACCCCTGTTGATTGTTTTTCATGTTTATACTATAGGGCTTTCTATATGATCCCTAAGTCGGTCTGCGGGAAACTATGGGTGGTCTGCAGGAATCCCTGTTTTTCAACATAATATATGAACTATAGGACGTTCTATAAGACCCACTGTTGATTGTTTTTCATGTTTATACTATAGGGCGTTCTAAAGGATCACCTGTTTTCTCAACATTATTCATCTACTATAAGACGTTCTATAGGATCCCATGTTGTTTGTTTATCACTTATATATACTAAAGGGCGTTCAATAGGATCCCCTAGGCAGTCTACAGGATCCCCTTTTGTCTGAACATTATACATTTACTATAGAACGTTCTGCATGATCCCCTTTTGTTTGTTTATCATGTATATACTAAAGGGCGTTCAATAGGATCCCCTGGGCGGTCTTCAGGATCCCCTTTTGTCTTTACATTATATGTCTACTATAGGACGTTCTATAGGATCCCCTATATTGTTTGTTTATTATTCATATACTAAAGGGCGTTCTACCGGATCCCCTGGACGGTCTACAGGATGCCATGTTGATTGTTGTTTTATGTTCATACTATCGGGCGTTCTACAGGATTCCCTGGGCGGTCTACAGAATCCCCTTTTGTTAAAAAAAATATCTATCTGAGATAGGAAATTCTATAGGTTCCCCTGTTCTTTGTTTTTCATATTTATACTATAGGGCGGTCTACAGAATCCCCTTTTGTTAAAAAAAAAATGCATCTGAGATAGGAAATTCTATAGGTTCCCCTGTTCTTTGTTTATTATGTATATATTATAGGGCGTTTATGATTCCTTGGGCGGTCTGCAGGATGCCCTGTTTTCTCAACATTATATATCTATCATAGGACGTTCTATAGGATCCCCTGTTGATTGTTTTTCATGTTTATACTATAGGCCCATCTACATGATCTCCTGTTGTCTGAGCATTATATATTCTTCAGGATCCCCTGTTTGATTTGTATGCATCTAGGAAAGAACCTTCTATAGGTTCCCCTGTTTTTTTAAACATGTATCTACTTTACGTATATACTAGAGGGCGTTTTATAGGATCCCCTGTTGTGTAATAGTCGTGTATCTGCATGCTGAAGGGCGTTCTATCGGATCTCCGGGGCGGTCTTTAGAATAACCTGCTGCATGTTCATTATGTTTCTAGTATACGACGTTCTTTAAGATCCTCTGGGCCGTCTATATGTTCCCCTGTTGGTTGGTATTGTTTAATAATCGTGCATCTGCTATTAGGCGTTCTTTAAGATCCCCGGGTCGGTCCATAGAATCTCTAGGTCGGTCTATAGAAGCCCTGTTATTTGTTCATAATGTATCTATTGGAGGGCGTTCTACAGGATCCCCTGGGCGGTCTATAGAATTCCTTGTGGTTTAATAATTGTGTATCTGCTATAGGGTGTTCTATAGGATCTCGTTGTTTATAAGTAATCATGTATCTACTAGGGAGCGTTCTATGGGATCCCCTGTTGGATCTATAGGATCACCTGTTGTGCAATATTCGTGTATCTGCTATAGGGCGTTTTATAGGATCCCCAGGGCGGTCTATAGGATCCCCTTTTCGTTGTTCATGTATCTATAACAGGGTGTTCTATACGATACCCTGGGTGGTTTATAGGATCCCCGGGTCGGTCTTAGGATCCCCTCTTGTTTAATAGTCGTGCATCTGCTAAAAGGACGTTCTTTGTTATCCCTTTCAAAGGGGGCATATTATATTGTTATAATTGTTCGTTTCTTTTTTTTTTTCATTTCGTTTATAATATATCTTCTTAAGTGTATAATATATCTTATTGAATTAATAAGATATCTTATAAAGTATAAAAGCTATCTTTTAAAGTTGATAAGATATCTTATAAAGAGTAAATTATATAAAATATCTTATATATTATATATTATATGAGATATCTTGTATATTATATATGAGAGAGAGATTTTACATATCATTTGAAATATCTGATATATTATATGAGCTATCTTGAAGTTAGAATAAATAGTAAAACGGCTTGCAATATATACTCATTGAATCTATTATCATTAATAGACAGTACATCATCAATATATCGGAAAGGGATATTAAAAGACGGGTCAATTTCTTTTCTCCTGTCTGTACAAATCCATAAGAATACGAAAACAAATAGAATTGCCATTGCAAGCAAAGGCGGATGTCATACTGTAGTCAAGTTGCCAGACGACCTTGCCATTGCTAGGTTACCGTCTGATACGATGCTTTTTGTCCGCAATTTGCTTTTTGTCCGCTTTTGCTTTTTGTCCGATAATTTTGCTTTTTGTCCGACACTTTTGCTTTTTGTCCGTTGCTTTTTGTCCGTTTTGCTTTTTGTCCGATAATTTTGCTTTTTGTCCGACACTTTTGCTTTTTGTCCGTTGCTTTTGGTCCGTTTTGCTTTTTGTCCGCTGATTTTGCTTTATGTCCGATATAAAAACGTGTATATTTTTGCAGGTTTTATTTTGAACTTCGAAAAATCATCATTACGGTATCTTATTTAAAAAGAAATATGCCTGATTTATACCTCGCCTACCAACCAAGATGGCCAACATGACTGAAATATAATAGAACATACGGGGTAAATTTAAAGTTTTGTCTATTATTCTGAAAACCATTAAAAAGAGAGAAAATCTGACAGCAGGATGTTGAGCTCTACCAATTGTCAAAACTGTTAGATGACGTCCAAAATTGGTTTCCATTCTTTAACTATAGTTCGCCCCAAACCAATGTCATGGACCTTAAACGCAATGCTTATTACCACACATCCCAGATCAAGTTTGGCGTCACTTTTACTGCTCTAGAGTTTGGAAATTGAAAAACTGCTGAACTTTTTATATCCGTTCTTTAACCTTTTAACCAGTTTGCCTTAAAAATGGCATGGAACTTATATGCAATGAGTATACCACAAAACACAGGTCAAGTATGAATTTTGATGACCTCACTTTTCCTTTTATGCCCTATATAAATGGGGAAAATACTGACTTTATCGTTTGTGTTTCTTAACTTAATATAAAAAAGATTGGTATGATTGCCAATGAAACAACTCTCCACATGAGACTGAATGACACAGGAATTAACAACAATAGGTCAACGTATGGCCTTCAACAATGAGCAAAGCCATAGTCAGCTATAAAAGGCCTCGAAATGACAATGTAAAACAGTTCAAACGAGAAAACTAACGGCATTAAGCAAATTTTATGAAACTTATACACAATACTTATTACAACAGAAGTTAGATCAAGTACAAATGTGGGTAGTGTCACTTTTGTCGTTATCAAGTTATGTCCCTTTCTAAAGTAATATGCGAGCGGGGGCATTATCTGTGTCCCATGGACTCATTTCCCATTTTAATATAGGATTAATTGCTCTAAAATGACAAATTGTTTTGCCTACTATCTTGAAAATTGTAATAGATACAGAAAAACTTAATGGTGATCAGCAAGGTCAGTTCTACAAATGAGACAACATGATCGAAATCGTTAATAGGCTCCTTAATACAGATAATGTCCATTGATGATGATTTTGACTATTTTTTTACTATTTTTTAATTTGGGGGGGGGGGGGGGGGGGGGGGGGGGGGGGAGGGCTTTTTTTTTTACCTTATATCTTGGATTGTAAATAACAAGAAAGCTTAAGGTCTAATTTTAATCATTGTAACAAAATTCAACTGATAAATATTAATATTTTTACAAACATAGATTTTATTTGTTTGATTTTTAATGTTTTTAAATTTTTTAGGGGACATAGTGCATTTTCGGAAAGAATGTACATGAACTTTTGCTATCTTAAATTTTAGCAGGAAAAAAAACGCACGGTGACCCTATTGTATCTATTGATATTCTCAAAGCATTTTCTTAAAGCTATCTTCTCGCATTTTGTTTTCAATTCTATAATTTAGATTAGCTTCTGATCACATAATGCTGTTTTTCTCTGTATAATCGACACAAATACCGCGCTGAAGTACGTCCATTATTCATTTTCCATTATTCAAAATTCAATAATGAAAAATGAAATAGTTTAAATTTCAGTATTCAAATTGAAAAGTGAATAATGAAATAGAATTATATTTTTTGACTGTGACACTATGTATATCCCGTATTTCATAATTCGTCATTTTCGTATGATCTAACTAGTTTAAACAATTTTGTAAGAAATGAATCAAAACACTATGTGAAATAATGCCGGATCTTTTTAATTTATTTATTTTGTTTCGAAGGATAAACTAGTGGGTTTTCCTAACTTTTTTTAACAGAAATTCTTTGGTTTAATGTATGGACGACCTGAATACCAAAATACATGTATATATAAAAATTAAATACTAAACATTGTCTTTTTTATTTTCACAAGATCATTGCTTAATCTTAATCCTCTGATTATAGATATATCATGTCGATTGTGCCGCAATGACCATTAGAGGGGTTACGGAGATTTCAATGCCAAAATACGCGTGAAATTAAGAAATAGCCAATTTTGAATAATGAAATGGATATTTTGAATAATGGAATGGACTGCTGCGACCCTTCAGCCCCTAATAACAGATATACCTTATGACTCATTCGAAAGCTAGAGCTTATACGTTATTCAAAAGCGTACCAACAGAGAAACAAGAGGTATATAGCCTATAGCTCATCTTCATGCATATATTGGTGATTTTGAATCTGTTCAAAGTTGTGATTTTTCTACCCTATATACCACTTTGCCTCATATTCTTATTAAGAAAAAAAAATCACATCCCTAATTAATTGGGCATTTAAAAAGTCAGAATGCCAATACATATGTTCAAACTCTTTTCGGTCATTTTTTAGTAGCAACAAACAAATGAACTATGTCAATTGGACATGCTTTGGTACTATATTTGCGCTTGAATTTTTACTTGATAACAATTTTGTTCACTTTGGAGATTGCGTATATCGTCAAGTTATTGGAATTCCAATGGGGACTAACTGTGCACCACTTATTGCGGACCTGTTTTTGTATTGTTATGAGTTACAAACTATGACTTAAACCAGCAAAGATCCATCGAAACAACATTTAAAACAAAAATTTAACAATACTTTTAAATTTTTGGATGATGTATTGGCTCTCAATAATGACGACTTCAGTATGTATACTAAAGAAATTTATCCTGTTGAACTCACTTTAAATATAGCTAATACTACATGTAGATAGATAGATGCTTTATTCTCTAAAAACTAGATACAAGTTTACAGAGAAACATACAACATAAATACAGACACAATAGTTAAGGTAAAAAAATACCGTAATTATGATGACATACATGTTTAGTAACATGTAGAATTAATGATATAAGAAGGAAAAATTATCGGTAAGATGCTTATGAGATTACATTTACATGGAGGGACAAACTTTTTTTTATTAATACACTTAATAAATAAACACAGTTTCCTTAAGACAGATTGTTTTTTACTATCAAATAATGAGCAAAATGAAATTATATTTGGATTATTTGAAAACTTAATTTGTAGAAATAATTGTCTTTCGTTCTTCAAATGCGAACAGCAAAACAAATAATGAAATTCGTCGCCTATCTCACCGGAACTACACAACGAACATGTTCTTTCATTTCGGGCAATGTTTTGACATCTTCCCTTTTCTATAGGTAACGCATGGTTACCTGCTCTGAATTTACATAATGTAAACAAATGTTTATCTTCAAGAATATTCAAGTAGTTCTCAAACTCCAATATTTTTTTAAACAGTCTATAGTTAATGCATTTTGGTGAGTTTTGTACTGAAGAGTACCACGTCTGCTTTTATTGGTCGATTAGCCTCATTTTGATGATCTGATTTAGCCACTTTGAGAAATGTCCATTTTGTTGTTGAAAAATATTTGAAAACCCGCTCATGTTAAGAATATTTTGAACATATTTGATCCATTTGGTGCTTTGATTTTTCACACAATGTTGGTAATATGCAGTCTTGTAAATTAATGAAGACAGTTTGTTTTAGTTTGCACCAGAACGAAATAGTTAGGCATTTTATGCTGATGTCAAGTGGGTATCTGCCTGTTTCACCATACACAATTATGCTTGGTGTTGATTTTTTTCAAGGTCAATATATGTTTTAGAAATTTCAGTTGAACTTGTTCGATAAAATCATTTTTCTCAGATCCCCAAACTTCACATCCATACAGAAGCATGGGTTTAACTATTTTGTCGAACAGATCAAGTTGGCATTTTATTAAAAGGTTAAATAAAAGGCTTTTTTGTATGACGCCATACATGGCTTTCGTTGCTTTTTCTGCAATTTTTTTCTTTGTTCCTGTCCTGGCAAGATTTATACCCAAATAATTGAACTCGTTTACTATGTCTAGTTTGTTTCCTTTGTACAAGAAATGTACGTTACTAGGAGGTCTTCCCTTTGAAAATATCATAACTTTTAATTTCCAAATATCACAGTATTCACTAAATATATCTAATTGATTTTGAAGATCGTCTCTATTCTCTGACATAATGACTGTGTCATCAGCATAAATTAAGTAGTATAAATAATTTTAGGTACACTTTGAGATCATTTTCCAAACATTCAGATATAGACGATAAGCCATTATTATTTTTGCTATTCAAATAATCTGTTAAATCATTTATATATAAAGAAAATAATAATGGTGATAGGTTTTCACCCTGTCTAACGCCAATATTGCAAGAAAAAAATATTGAAGATTCATTGTTATATGTTATCCGTGATTTGATACCATTGTACATATTTACTATCACATTATACATCTTACCATTGATGTCATTCAAGTTCATTTTATACCAGAGTCCATTTCTCCAGACAGTATCGAATGCCTTTGCGAAGTCGACGAAAGCGCAGAACAGTTTTTTTTCTCCGATTTTTCATCATTTCAAAAAGTCATTGTAATATGAATAAATTATCAGTGGTGGAGTAATTTTTCCGCTCTGGTTATTATGAAGTATAGAAAAAGATTCAATAATAGTGGATAATCTTTCATTTAAGACAGACGTGAATAATTTCCCAAAACAGCTCAAGATTGTTATTGGTCTAAAGTTATTCGGATCCTCCACATCTCCTTTGTTTTTGTACATCGGATTTATATTTCCAAGGAGCCAGCTTTCCGGTATAATTCCAGTATTAAAAATTATATTAAACAATTTCACATATATATTTATCATTTTGTTAGCTGTTGATTTTATGTATTCATTAATAATAAGGTCATCGCCACTAGCTTTATTGTTTTTAAGCTTCTTTATACATTTCAATATCTCTTCTGCTGTAATTACATCATTAATAATTTCGTTCGACTCTTTTTGTACATTGGTATCATCATGCTCATTTTGTTGTGTGTTTCCATTTTCATCGTTGCTTGTTGTCTCGTTTAATTCCTTAAAGAAGTGATATTAGATTTGTATAGGTATATTTGGTTGTTTTTGTTTTTGTTTATGTTCACCATTTAGTAATTTCCAATATTCCTTTGGGTTTTTTGTTTTCATATTTTTCATTTTATTTCTCATTTCGATCCTATATTTTTTAATACATTTGTTCAAGGTCTTGTTATATTCTTTTTCGCTTTGATTTTTAATTCTTTTATTTTCTTCGGATTTACATAGTCTGTATAACCTTTGAGTGCGCCTCGTGTTTTTTCTTTTTTGCCTGCACTCGTTGTCAAACCATGGTTTATTCGATTTCTCTTTTTGCGCATTGTAGGTTCTTTCATCAGTTTTTTTTGGATTGTAAGTTCCAAGCGTATGTTTTGCGGCGTCGACAAATATATCACCAATATTCTTTACAGTATCATTAATATTATTCAGGTTAACATGGTCATCTGTCAGTAGATCCAAAGCATTATCAATAGTTTCAATTTTTGCAAGATCCAAGTATTCATTAAATTCATCCGCTTAAGTTAAATTCCACTTCTTGATCTGTTCTTTTTTTGGTTGGATATCCGTTCTAGGGTTACATGCATTACATGCAGTAGTGTTGATGTTTATAGAAATGTCCAAAGGGCGTCAGAAAATTAATTACTAAAATGTAGCACATCAGAGTTTGAAATAATATTAAGGAGGTCTGGGGTTGCTAAAAAATAATCAACGCGGTAGCTGCATTTTTGCTTGTTAGTTTACCGGTAATGTTATCACCTATTCTTCCGTTCACAATATATACACCAGTGTATCTACATAAATCTAGGAGTAAATTACCGTAATTATTTTCTGTTTTAACAATGTAACAATGACCACTGTGTATTACTGAAAAATTATTACACCAGGGTTTTCGATATCACAAACTAGTCAAAACATTTACTTAATTTATCATCGGTGCAAGGAAATAATTCGTAAATATAACTCAACATGCAGATATCTTATACGTTCAGGTATTTCACATCCAATCTTTTATGGTAATATTCTTTACAAAGCACAAAAATGTCAGTATTCAAAAGCTAACAAAACCTTCAAACAGACTTATTAAGAAGGGATATAGTTACGATATTGTTGTCAGGTCATTAAAGATTGCATATTTTGGCTTTAATATTGATTCACTTATAGGGTCTTTGCAATTTTGCGCCTGTCCCAAGTCAGGAACCCCTGACCTTTGTTAGTCTAGTATCCTTTTTAATTTCAGTTTCTTTGTATAACTCAGAGTTTAGTATGACGTCCATTGTCACTGAACTAGTATGTATGTTTGTTTAGGGAGCTGAAGGACGCCTCCGGGTGCGGGAGTTTCTCGCTATATTGAAGACCCATTGGTGGCCTTCGGCTGTTGTCTGCTCTATGGTCGGGTTGTTGTCGCTTTGACTCATTCCTCATTTCCATTCTCAAGTAAGCTTACTCGTTATAATGACTTTAAAATAAAATTTCAATCAAACTAAAACTAAAAAATGCTAATTTACCGTAACATTAAAATATCAGGGGCAAAAAACGCGTTGTCTAATGTAACTGAAAAATCTCGGGCTATAGATTATGACTTGATGAATATTTTTATCCCAGAACTAAATGCTTTAGTTTCAGAGATATAAGCTGAAATCTACATTTTACCACAATGTTCTATTTTTAGACATGGCGGTCATCTTGAATTTTGGGCGAGGTCATCGGATACCTTTTTGAAACTACATACCCTAAGGATGATTGTGGCCATATTTGCTTTAATTTTGCCATTAGTTTAAGATTTTCTGAAAGTTATCGACGACGACGGATGCCAATTGATGAAAAAAAACTCACATAACCCTCTGGTCCAGGTGAGCTAAAAAGGCAAAACGGACAAAAAGCAAAAGTGTCGGACAAAAAGCAAAATTATCGGACAAAAAGCAAAACGGACAAAAAGCAAAGGTGTCGGACAAAAAGCGAAATTATCGGACAAAAAGCAAAAGCGGACAAAAAGCAAATTGCGGACAAAAAGCACAGTATCAACCGTCAGCAATTTTGAAATAAAATTTATAAACACAACTACCTACTGCTAGGTACATTTAGTTCTGAGGATCATACAAATCGTTGACACCTTCTTTGTATATTAAATATCATGGTTCTATGCTCAGGAATACTAGAATTATATACAAAAAACATTAAAAAAAACACTGTTGACCAGTGTTTATAGTAATCGAGACCATCTTGGACCATCCCCTTATTAAAAAGCACAATTTTATATAATGGTTTACATTATGCCATAATTCCATAAAGATGAATGTGTCTATCCTTTTCCGAGAATTTGTCGGGACAATCAAATTATGGGGAAAAAGAAAAGAAAAAGAAAAAAACCAACCAATAACAATATGCCCCCTCGACCTTTGAAAGGGATAACATAGAACGCCCTATAGCAGATGCAAGGTTATTAAACAATAGGGGATTCTATAGACAGACACAGGGATCCTATAGAACGCACTATAGAATATGCGCGATTGTTAAACAAAAGGGGATCATATAGACCGCCAAAGTATAAACAATAGGGGATCCTATAGACAGACCCGGGGATCCTATAGAACGCACTATAGAATATGCGCGATTATTAAACAAAAGGGGATCTTATAGACCGCCCAGGGGATCGTATAGAACAACCTGTTATAGTTAAATGATGAACAACCAACAGGGTATCCTATAGACAGCCCAGGGGATCGTATAGCACAACCTGTTATAGATACATTATGAACAAACAATAGGGGATCCTATAGACCGCCCCGGGGATCCTTTAGAACGCCCTATAGCAGATACACAATTATTAAACCACAAGGGATCATAAAGAACGCCTATGGGAGCATATATAAAACGCCCTCTAATAGATACATGATGAAAAAACTACAGGGCTCCTATAGACCGACCCTGGGATTTTATGTAACACCCTCTAGAAGAAACATGTTAAACAAACAGCAGAGGATCCTATGGACCGACCCGGGGATCCCAAAGAATTCCCTATAGCAAATATGCGATTATTAAATAATACGGGGTCCTATAGACCGCCCAAGGGATCCTATAGAACAACCTGTTATAGATTCATGATTAACAACCAAAAGGAGATCATATAGACCGCCCCGGGGAACCTATAGAACGCCCTATATCAGATACACGATTATAACACAACAGGTGATCTTAAAGACCCAACAGGGGATCCCATAGAACGCTCTCTAGTAGATAAATCTAGTGAAAACATGATAACCAAACAATGGGAGCCTATAGACCGCCCGGGGATCCTATAGAACGCCCTATACAGATACACAACTATTAAACCACAGGGGATCATACCGACCGCCCATGGGCGCATATATATAACGCCCTCTAATATATACATAAAAAACAAACAACAGTCTAACCTATAGAACGTCCCATAGTAGATATATAATAGTCAAACAACAGGGGGTCCTGTAGAGCGTCCTTTGGTATGTATATAATGTTCAGACAACAGGGAATTCTGTAGACCGCCCAGGGGATCCTGTAGAACGCCCCTTAGTATATAGGCGAGTGACTTTAACCATGAAATTAAATTTTTAATGCACCTACCTAACACACGGCTAAATTATATATCATTTGAAAGCTACAAATCTGTACTATCTGTTTTGCCCGGTCGTAAAAAAATCGTACGGTGCAATTTCCATCAAATCAAGATCAAAGGCCAAGGACGAATAAGGGCATATTGTCTAAGAATTAGATTTCAGCTTGATTGCATAATATGACTTTTATATACTTAATTCACATATGCAAACAATTTAAACTATTAGCAGAGAGATTAACAGTCATTAATCAAATGCATTTTTATATATTTAAAGCGTGTTTTTGATAGACAGCACATGTTTCCTGAAATTCGAGTAAAAGTTAATAAAGTGTGCAAAAACACAACTTTTTCTTTCTGATGCAACTGCTAATCACTTTAAATTAAGTAAAACCCTGTAATGACTATCAAATAAGTTTTTGACATCATAAATTTCCTAAAATTATGCTTACTTCTAATCAAACAGCAAATCAAAACAACTCATACAGTTGCCCCAAATACCGCCATCTGCGAAAAACAGCTTTTAAGCATTTTTTGCAATTTAAACATTGTATGTGGTCACAATAAGATTTAATAAGCAAATTCTTAAGAATCTGAAAAATTCAAAGTAAAAAATATGTGCGCGAATCATACTATTGCTTGAACTAAAGGGTAGGCACTTAAAGTTAACCATCGAGGGACGTTAACTACCGAGGGTAGTAATGAATATTCATCTTTACCGGATGATTGACAGCGATGTAAATAAAAACAGGTAGGCACTTAAAGTTAACCATCGAGGGACGTTAACTACCGAGGGTAGTAATGAATATTCATCTTTACCGGATGATTGACAGCGATGTAAATAAAAACATGAGAGTGATTACCGTGTGTCAACGTCATATCAAATTAATTCAATTTAATTGTTAGAAATACTGTTTTCTGCTGAAAATTAAAAAATAAATAAAATTGAATGGAATGGAATGGAATTGAGCTATGTACAATACAGTAAATATTAGCAATTAGAATTAGACGGTAGACACATATTTTGCCTATTGATTCTTTTTTTGCATGCCTATTTGGTTATATTATAATGCACTAATTGTTTTGATACTGTTTAATTTTTAAATAAGACCCATATGTGAACCATTTATGCACTTTTAATATAAAGATCAGATTCACACAGGATCATACAGTTCGAGCTAACTATTTTATGTACGAGAGCTATTACTGATGTAACGGTGATGCTTAGATAATCTCCCTTTGCTAGAATATGGGATGACGCAAAATGAACTATATCACTGTGCAAGAACGGAATAGCAAAGTGAATATATAAATCAAACGGTATTGGGATGATTTGGTAAACGTTTATCCAACTTACTGGATATTTTATGAAAGATTTTGCCATTTGTATAGAGGAATTATACCTTTTCAAATAAACTTGGGAGAATAATACACTAATTATAGCATTTTTGGCAATTTAAACGAACTAATCTTGTCAAATATACATAAAATTTTTGAATGTAAATTTGTTGCGTGCAATTGTTAAATATGTAATGCGATGAGTGTCATTATAGCCTAATTATTGTCGCAATAATAAAAACCTCGCATTAATTTCTGAATTTACAGACATATGTACCGTCAGCGTACCGTGATCTGTTAAAGGTTTTTTTTAATAGTTAATTCCGGTGTCACTTTGTCTCTTTTAGAGAGTTGTCTCATTGGCAATCATGCCATATCTTCTTTTTTTATATAATAAAACAAAAACCTGAACGACTTTATATTATAAATTAAAATGCATCCTAGTCGTGATGGAAACAGAGTCAAATGAACAAATGGACTAGATGAAACTGAACGAAAAAAAGAAAGAAAACACCAATTTTATCTGATAGGGGTGAATTCTATTCTTTATTCAAACTAGAGTTTGGTTTGGAACCGTATCTATTGCGATTATTACCCAAGGACAGATATAACATATTTAAACTTCGATGCTCGAATTTGAAGTTACCTATATTGAGACCGGTAGATGGGCGGGGATCGCGAGGGAAAATAGAATATGTACATTATGTAATGAGGGAATAGGGGATGAGTTTCATATATTGTTTACCTGTAAAAGCTGATGTTTCTGCTCTTAGATCAAAGTTTGTACCAAATTACTGTGTAATGAATCCAAGCAAGAAGAAATTCACTGGCTTGCTGTCTATATGTAACGTACAAGTTCGAAGGAAATTATCAATTTTCGTGAAGAAAATCATAAAATACTTAATCTAATTATACCAATTGTCTTTTAAAATATACTATGTATTTGTGTTTCGTTTGTCCTGTCTCGCTATGTATTATCTTAATATGGTTGTATATATTATTGTCCTCTTGTACACAAGTATGTGTCTGAGGTTATGAATAAAATCTTGAAATCTTGATACAAGGAAAGATTATATTTGCTTCGGCTTTTTCCATTTGCGCCAATCTGCACTTAATTAGCGCCTATTTTTTTTATTTCTTTGTGCCAAATTTATTTTCTTCATTTGCACAAATTAACAGGTAAACACAAGTCATGAGGCATATAAGATGTATAGAATTTATTTATATAATAACAAAAATATTTCTTCTGGTCTTTTGCCACCTGCCACTTGCTCACACGTGACGGGGAGGAGGAGGGGGATTGAAAGCAGGATAAGTTTATTGCAAGTGTACATCACACTTGAAGTAGCACTTTATAAAATAAGATTGTAACAGTTTGACATAAAAAGCACATTTGCATATGCACAAATCTTTTTTAACTGAGTATTGTCATGCAACACTTCTGTTGAACTGCAACCTTGTGATATCTTCCCTACAATAAAGCATCCCCTTTTTTATCAAAATTTTTATAAGTTAAAGCCTGTTTTTTTCTTTATGGCATCGGTTCCATATATGAAAGTAAATGTTCGGGTACCAGAAGTGTGATTAAATGAAGATACCCATGATCTCAACATGTGTCTATATACACATTTATCTATATTGTAGCTTGTGTTCATTGAATTGCTGCGTTTGGTTAAACAAGTTTAATTTTATCATCTAAATTTATCAGACCTAACCTTTCGAATCAATTTGGCGCAAATTAAAAAATGTCAATGTGCGCAAATGAAAAAAAAATATGCTTTTTCAAAATTGGCGTAATTGTCATACGTACATTCACCGATCACATATTACTGGTTAGATTAAAAAAATATAGATTAAGAAGTACTTTAAGAAATTGATTGATTGTTGTTTGCCATCAGTACAGCCGCAAATATTTCAGACAACTTCAGGGAGAAAACTAAATAATGAATACAATAGGGAATGTTACTGTTCAAATAAATGTCATCGGTCATTCAGAGTGAAGTATATAGATACGAAACTTTGGACCGTCGATTGAAAATAGTTTGTTTTGATAACAACCGCCGGTAGGTATAGACAAATACGGTTGATAGACGGTATATAGGAGCACTAAATTCTATGTTAACCACCGACACTAGGTATAAAGAAATACTATTGAAAGACGGTATATAAAGGAACACTATATTTTACGTTAACAACCGACGGTAGGTATAAAGAAATACTGTTAATAGACGGTATATAGGAGCACTATATTGTATGTTAACCACCGACGGTAGGTAAATTCAGATACTTTTGACAGACGGTATATATGAGCACTGTATACGGACCATATAATACGTTATATTGACCATCGACGGTAGGTCTAAATGAAAACTTTTGATAGACGGTTTATAGGAGCACTTTATTGTATGTTAACCACCGACAGTATGTATAGACACATAATTTTAATAGACAGCACTATATTTTACGTAAACCACCGACGGTAGGTATAGACAAATACTTTTGATATACGGTATATAGGAGTACTGTATTGCTTGTTAACCACCGATGGTAGGTATAAACAGGTACTGTTGATATACGGTATATAGGAGTACTATATGTCATGTTAACCACCGACGGTAGGTATAGACTAAATACTGTTGATAGACAGTATATAGGAGGACTATATTGCATGTTAACCACCGACGATAGGTATAGACAAATACTGTTGATATACGGTATATAGGTGCACTGTATTGCATGTTAACCACCGACGGTGGGTATAGAAACAGATTAGAAACATAGTGTTGATAGACGGTATATAGGAGCACTCTATTGCATGTTAACCACCGATGGTAGGTTTAGAAAAATACTGATAATAGACGGTATATAGGTGCACTGTATTATATGTTAACCACCGACGGTAGGTAGAGAAAAATAGTATTGATAGACGGTATATAGGAGTACTGTAATGCTTGTTAACCACCGATGGTAGGTATAGACAGGTACTGTTGATATACAGCATATAGGAGTACTGTATGGCATGTTAACCACCGACGGTAGGTACAGACAAATACTGTTGATAGACGATATATAGGAGTACTGTATGGCATGTTAACCACCAACGGTAGGTATAGACAAATACTGTTGATAGACAGTATATAGGAGGACTATATTGCATGTTAACCACCGACGGTAGGTATAGACAAATACTGTTGATAGACGGTATATAGGAGCACTATATGGTATGTTAACTACCAACAGTAGGTATAGACTAAAACTCTTGATAGACGGTATATAGGAGCATTATATTGTATGTTAACTACCAACAGTAGGTATGGACTAAATTTCTTGATAGACGGTATATATAGGAGCACAATATTGTATGTTAACCACCGACGGTAGGTATAGACAAATACTGTTGATAGACGGTATATACACATGTAGGAGCACTATATTGTATGTTAACTACCGACAGTAGGTATAGACAAATACTGTTGATAGACGGTATATAGGAGCACTGTATTGTATGTTAACTACCAACAGTAGGTAAAGACTAAAACTCTTGATAGACGGTATATGTAATAGCACTATATCGTATGTTAATCACCGACGGTAGGTATAGACAAATACTGGTTATAGACGTATATAGGAGCACTATATTGTATGTTAACTACCGACAGTAGGTATAGACAAATACTGGTGATAGACGGTATATAGGAGCACTATATTGTATGTTAACCACCGACGGTAGGTATAGACAAATACTGTTGATAGGCGGTATATACATTGTAGGAGCACTATATTGTATGTTAACCACCGACGGTAGGTATAGACAAATACTGTTGATAGACGGTATATAGAAGCACTATATTGAATGTTAACTACCGACAGTAGGTATAGATAAATACTGTTGATAGACGGTATATGGGAGCATTATATTGTCTGTTAACCACCGACGGTAGGTATAGACAAATACTGGTGATAGACGGTATATAGAAGCACTATATTGTATGTTAAATACCTACGGTAGGTAAATTCAGATACTTTTGACAGACGGTATATATGAGCACTATATACGGACCATATAATACGTTATATTGACCATCGACGGTAGGTATAAATGAAAACTGTTGATATACGGTTTATAGGAGCACTTTATTGTATGTTTACCACCGACAGTATGTATAGACACATGATTTTAATAGACAGCACTATATTTTACGTTAACCACCGACGGTAGGTATAGACAAATACTTTTGATATACGGTATATAGGAGTACTGTATTGCTTGTTAACCACCGATGGTAGGTATAAACAGGTACTGTTGATATACGGTATATAGGAGTACTATATGTCATGTTAACCACCGACGGTAGGTATAGACTAAATACTGTTGATAGACAGTATATAGGAGGACTATATTGCATGTTAACCACCGACGATAGGTATAGACAAATACTGTTGATATACGGTATATAGGTGCACTGTATTGTATGTTAACCACCGACGGTGGGTATAGAAACAGGTTAGAAACATAGTGTTGATAGACAGTATATAGGAGCACTATATTGCATGTTAACCACCGATGGTAGGTTTAGAAAAATACTGATAATAGACGATATATAGGTGCACTGTATTATATGTTAACCACCGACGGTAGGTAGAGAAAAATAGTATTGATAGACGGTATATAGGAGTACTGTAATGCTTGTTAACCACCGATGGTAGGTATAGACAGGTACTGTTGATATACGGTATATAGGAGTACTGTATGGCATGTTAACCACCAACGGTAAGTATAGACAAATACTGTTGATAGACAGTATATAGGAGGACTATAATGCATGTTAACCACCGACGGTAGGTATAGACAAATACTGTTGATAGACGGTATATAGGAGCACTATATTGTATGTTAACTACCAACAGTAGGTATAGACTAAAACTCTTGATAGACGGTATATAGGAGCACTATATTGTATGTTAACTACCAACAGTAGGTATAGACTAAAACTCTTGATAGACGGTATATATGAGCACAATATTGTATGTTAACCACCGACGGTAGGTATAGACAAATACTGTTGATAGACGGTATATACACATGTAGGAGCACTATATTGTATGTTGACTACCGACAGTAGGTATAGACAAATACTGTTGATAGACGGTATATAGGAGCACTGTATTGTATGTTAACTACCAACAGTATGTAAAGACTAAAACTCTTGATAGACGGTATATGTAATAGCACTATATCGTATGTTAATCACCGACGGTAGGTATAGACAAATACTGGTGATAGACGGTATATAGGAGCACTATATTGTATGTTAACTACAGGTATAGACAAATACTGGTGATAGACGATATATAGGAGCACTATATTGTATGTTTACCACCGACGGTAGGTATAGACAAATACTGCTGATAGACGGTATATAGGAGCACTATATTGTATGTTAACCACCGACCGTAGGTATAGACAAATACTGTTGATAGACGGTATATAGGTGCAATATTGTATGTTACCTTCCGACAGTAGGTATAGACAAATACTGTTGATAGACGGTATATAGGAACACTATATTGTATGTTAACTACCGACAGTAGGTATAGACAAATACTGGTGATAGACGGTATATAGGAGCACTATATTGTATGTTAACTACCGACAGTAGGTATAGACAAATACTGGTGATAGACGGTATATAGGAGCACTATATTGTATGTTAACTACCGACAGTAGGTATAGACTAAAACTCTTGATAGACGGTATATAGGAGCACTATATTGTATGTTAACCACCGACGGTAGGTATAGACAAATACTGTTGATAGACGGTATATACACATGTAGGAGCACTATATTGTATGTTAACTACCGACAGTAGGTATAGACAAATACTGTTGATAGACGGTATATAGGAGCACTGTATTGTATGTTAACTACCAACAGTAGGTAAAGACTAAAACTCTTGATAGACGGTATATGTAATAGCACTATATCGTATGTTAATCACCGACGGTAGGTATAGACAAATACTGTTGATAGGCGGTATATACATTGTAGGAGCACTATATTGTATGTTAATCACCGACGGTAGGTATAGACAAATACTGGTTATAGACGTATATAGGAGCACTATATTGTATGTTAACTACCGACAGTAGGTATAGACAAATACTGGTGATAGACGGTATATAGGAGCACTATATTGTATGTTAACCACCGACGGTAGGTATAGACAAATACTGTTGATAGGCGGTATATACATTGTAGGAGCACTATATTGTATGTTAACCACCGACGGTAGGTATAGACAAATACTGTTGATAGACGGTATATAGAAGCACTATATTGAATGTTAACTACCGACAGTAGGTATAGATAAATACTGTTGATAGACGGTATATGGGAGCATTATATTGTCTGTTAACCACCGACGGTAGGTATAGACAAATACTGGTGATAGACGGTATATAGAAGCACTATATTGTATGTTAACTACCTACGGTAGGTAAATTCAGATACTTTTGACAGACGGTATATATGAGCACTATATACGGACCATATAATACGTTATATTGACCATCGACGGTAGGTATAAATGAAAACTGTTGATATACGGTTTATAGGAGCACTTTATTGTATGTTTACCACCGACAGTATGTATAGACACATGATTTTAATAGACAGCACTATATTTTACGTTAACCACCGACGGTAGGTATAGACAAATACTTTTGATATACGGTATATAGGAGTACTGTATTGCTTGTTAACCACCGATGGTAGGTATAAACAGGTACTGTTGATATACGGTATATAGGAGTACTATATGTCATGTTAACCACCGACGGTAGGTATAGACTAAATACTGTTGATAGACAGTATATAGGAGGACTATATTGCATGTTAACCACCGACGATAGGTATAGACAAATACTGTTGATATACGGTATATAGGTGCACTGTATTGTATGTTAACCACCGACGGTGGGTATAGAAACAGGTTAGAAACATAGTGTTGATAGACAGTATATAGGAGCACTATATTGCATGTTAACCACCGATGGTAGGTTTAGAAAAATACTGATAATAGACGATATATAGGTGCACTGTATTATATGTTAACCACCGACGGTAGGTAGTGAAAAATAGTATTGATAGACGGTATATAGGAGTACTGTAATGCTTGTTAACCACCGATGGTAGGTATAGACAGGTACTGTTGATATACGGTATATAGGAGTACTGTATGGCATGTTAACCACCAACGGTAAGTATAGACAAATACTGTTGATAGACAGTATATAGGAGGACTATAATGCATGTTAACCACCGACGGTAGGTATAGACAAATACTGTTGATAGACGGTATATAGGAGCACTATATTGTATGTTAACTACCAACAGTAGGTATAGACTAAAACTCTTGATAGACGGTATATAGGAGCACTATATTGTATGTTAACTACCAACAGTAGGTATAGACTAAAACTCTTGATAGACGGTATATATGAGCACAATATTGTATGTTAACCACCGACGGTAGGTATAGACAAATACTGTTGATAAACGGTATATACACATGTAGGAGCACTATATTGTATGTTGACTACCGACAGTAGGTATAGACAAATACTGTTGATAGACGGTATATAGGAGCACTGTATTGTATGTTAACTACCAACAGTATGTAAAGACTAAAACTCTTGATAGACGGTATATGTAATAGCACTATATCGTATGTTAATCACCGACGGTAGGTATAGACAAATACTGGTGATAGACGGTATATAGGAGCACTATATTGTATGTTAACTACAGGTATAGACAAATACTGGTGATAGACGATATATAGGAGCACTATATTGTATGTTTACCACCGACGGTAGGTATAGACAAATACTGCTGATAGACGGTATATAGGAGCACTATATTGTATGTTAACCACCGACCGTAGGTATAGACAAATACTGTTGATAGACGGTATATAGGTGCACTATATTGTATGTTACCTTCCGACAGTAGGTATAGACAAATACTGTTGATAGACGGTATATAGGAACACTATATTGTATGTTAACTACCGACAGTAGGTATAGACAAATACTGGTGATAGACGGTATATAGGAGCACTATATTGTATGTTAACTACCGACAGTAGGTATAGACAAATACTGGTGATAGACGGTATATAGGAGCACTATATTGTATGTTAACTACCGACAGTAGGTATAGACTAAAACTCTTGATAGACGGTATATAGGAGCACTATATTGTATGTTAACCACCGACGGTAGGTATAGACAAATACTGTTGATAGACGGTATATACATTGTAGGAGCACTATATTGTATGTTAACCACCGACGGTAGGTAGAGAAAAATACTGTTGATAGATGGTATATAGAAGCACTATATTGTATGTTAACTACCGACAGTAGGTATAGACAAATACTGTTGATAGACGATATATGGGAGTACTGTATGGCATGTTAACCATCAACGGGAAGTATAGACAAATACTGTTGATAGACAGTATATAGGAGGACTATAATGCATGTTAACCACCGACGGTAGGTATAGACAAATACTGTTGATAGACGGTATATAGGAGCACTATATTGTATGTTAACTACCAACAGTAGGTATAGACTAAAACTCTTGATAGACGGTATATAGGAGCACTATATTGTATGTTAACCACCGACGGTAGGTATAGACAAATACTGTTGATAGACGGTATATACACATGTAGGAGCACTATATTGTATGTTGACTACCGACAGTAGGTATAGACAAATACTGTTGATAGACGGTATATAGGAGCACTGTATTGTATGTTAACTACCAACAGTATGTAAAGACTAAAACTCTTGATAGACGGTATATGTAATAGCACTATATCGTATGTTAATCACCAACGGTAGGTATAGACAAATACTGGTGATAGACGGTATATAGGAGCACTATAGTGTATGTTAACTACAGGTATAGACAAATACTGGTGATAGACGATATATAGGAGCACTATATTGTATGTTTACCACCGACGGTAGGTATAGACAAATACTGCTGATAGACGGTATATAGGAGCACTATATTGTATGTTTACCACCGACGGTAGGTATAGACAAATACTGCTGATAGACGGTATATAGGAGCACTATATTGTATGTTAACCACCGACGGTAGGTATAGACAAATACTGTTGATAGACGGTATATAGGTGCACTATATTGTATGTTACCTTCCGA
This sequence comes from Mytilus edulis, assembly GCF_963676685.1. Classification (NCBI taxonomy): domain Eukaryota; kingdom Metazoa; phylum Mollusca; class Bivalvia; order Mytilida; family Mytilidae; genus Mytilus; species Mytilus edulis. The sequence continues at coordinate 64,277,273 of NC_092352.1, forward strand.
CAGTAGGTATAGACAAATACTGTTGATAGACGGTATATAGGAACACTATATTGTATGTTAACTACCGACAGTAGGTATAGACAAATACTGGTGATAGACGGTATATAGGAGCACTATATTGTATGTTAACTACCGACAGTAGGTATAGACAAATACTGGTGATAGACGGTATATAGGAGCACTATATTGTATGTTAACTACCGACAGTAGGTATAGACTAAAACTCTTGATAGACGGTATATAGGAGCACTATATTGTATGTTAACCACCGACGGTAGGTATAGACAAATACTGTTGATAGACGGTATATACATTGCAGGAGCACTATATTGTATGTTAACCACCGACGGTAGGTATAGACAAATACTGTTGATAGATGGTATATAGAAGCACTATATTGTATGTTAACTACCGACAGTAGGTATAGACAAATACTGTTGATAGACGGTATATGGGAGCATTATATTGTATGTTAACCACCGACGGTAGGTATAGACATATACTGTTGATAGATGGTATATAGGAGCACTATATTGTATGTTAACTACCGACAGTAGGTGTAGACAAATACTGTTGATAGACGGTATATGGGAGCACTATATTGTATGTTAACTACCGACAGTAGGTATAGACAAATACTGGTGATAGACGGTATATAGGAGCACTATATCGCATGTTAACTACCGACGGTAGGTTTAGAAAAAAATAAAATAATAGACGGTATATAGGAGCATTTTATTGCATGTTAATCACCGACTGTAGGTGTAGATAAATTATGTTGATAGACGGTATATAGGAACACTATATTGCATGTTAATCACCGACGGTAGGTATAATAGACAACTGTCAATAGACTGTGTAATGGAGCACTGTATTGTATGTTAACCACCGACGGTAGGTACAGACAAATACTGTTGATATACGATGTATAGGAGCACTATACTGTATGTTAACTACCAACAGTAGGTATAGACAAATACTGTTGATAGACGGTATATAGCTCTATATTGTATGTTAACTACCGACGGTAGGTATAGACACATACTGTTGATAGACGGTATATAGGAGCTCTATATTGTATGTTAACTACCGACGGTAGGTATAGACACATACTGTTGATAGACGGTATATAGGAGCACTATATTGTATGTTAACTACCGACAGTAGGTATTAGACAAATACTGTTGATCGACGGTATATAGGAGCACTATATTGTATGTTAACTACCGACAGTAGGTATAGACAAATATTGTTGATAGACGGTATGTAGGAGCACTATATTGTATGTTAACCACCGACGGTAGGTATAGCCAAATACTGTTGATATACGGTAAATAGGAGTACTGTATTGCATGTTAACCACCGACGGTATGTATAGATAAATACTGTTGGTAGACGGTATATAGGAGCACTATATCGCATGTTAACTACCGACGGTAGGTTTAGAAAAATACTGATAATAGACGGGATATAGGAGCATTATATTGCATGTTAACCACCAACGGTAGGTATAGACAAATACTATTAATAGACGGTGTGAAGGAGTACTAATTCGTATGTTAACCACTGACGGTAGGTATAGACAAATACTGTTGATATACGGTGAATAGGAGTACTGTATTGCATTTTAACCACCGACGGTAGGTATAGATAGAATGAAATTCAAAACAGTGTGGCTGTGGCCATTGATTGACACATTAAATTCATCCATTGACTGGGACAATTTACATGAACGTTTGTCTGTAACGACCACTGTTCACGACGTACCTACGATAGACATTTAAACTGTGGGGTCACCAAAGGTTTCTTATTAACGCCTTTAATTATAAAATAATTCAAAAAAATAATCAGGAATAACTTTTATGTTTTGATTTATATAATTGATATAAATCAAAACACCGTGTTATTTCTGATTAGTTTTTCGAATTACTTTATTAAGTTGTTGAGAACCTTTGGTGACCCAATAGTTTAAGTGTCTTTAAAAAGTACATAGTGAGCAGTGGTAGTTACATACAAACGTTCACCTTAATTGTCCCAGTCAATGGATGAATTTAATGTGTCAATCAATGGCCACAGCCACACTGTTTTGAATTTCATTATAAATACTGTTGGTAGACGGTATATAGGAGCACTATATCGCATGTTAACTATCGACGGTAGGTTTAGAAAAATACTGATAATAGACGGTATATAGGAGCATTATATTGCATGTTAACTACCGACAGTAGGTATAGACAAATAATGTTGATAGACGGTATATAGGAGCACTATATTGTATGTTAACTACCAACAGTAGGTATAGACTAAAACTCTTGATAGACGGTATATATAATAGCACTATATCGTATGTTAATCATCGACGGTAGGTATAGACAAATACTGGTGATAGACGGTATATAGGAGCACTATATTGTATGTTAACCACCGACGGTAGGTACAGACAAATACTGTTGTTATACGGTGTATAGGAGCATTATACTGTATGTTAACTACCGACAGTAGGTATAGACAAATACTGTTGATAGACGGTATAAAGGAGCACTATATTGTATGTTAACCACCGATGGTAGGTATAGACAAATACTGTTGATATACGGTACATTGGAGTACTGTATTGCATGTTAACCACCGACGGTAGGTATAGATAAATACTGTTGGTAGACGATATATAGGAGCACTGTATTGTTATTGGTTGCTGTCTTTAATACTGATTTTACGTTTATCGTTTCAGCATTAATCGGGCTGTTAGTTTTCGTTTTTCGTCACATCTAGTCAGGAATGGATTTGAATAGCATTTTACATGAATACATATGTGTAACTCATGGCTGATTCACATTCGTTTGTCTTTGGTGGATAAGTTTCCCATTGGCAATATTACCACATATCTTCTGAATTTTCATTGCATCATCTAAACATGTAAAATTCGTATATGGAAAATATATACGTATAGATAATATATATATAATATAAAAAAGTAGATGTTGTATGATTGCCAATGAGACAACAGTAGTGTTTGTGGGACAGAATGACCCCCATTAAGGTGGACGTCGGACGCTGACGCCATATTCGAAAGTTGGCGCAGACGCCGACGCCATATTTGGGCCTTAAAGTGGACGCCATAGTCGACCCTGAAATCAAGACGCAAACTTCGGATTGGAACATGTTACTCGGACATCGAGACGCCGACGCCATATTTGGGCTTAAATCCTGGACGCTATATCTTAATTTTTGACCAGGCTACCCTCCAGGGTGGATACTTTTAGTGACCCTAGAAAGAGTTTTTCAAGACTTGAGACCTGCTATACATCCATGTAGGTGTTTTAAGATTATTTTTTTTCTTTTCTTCTGTTTTTTTTTCTTTCTTTTTTCATTATTTTTTTTTTGTATCATTATTTTTCATTTAACCAAATAGAGCTACGAGTTTACTGTCATTCTGAATCGTGTCAGTGGATGAAAAGTTGTTGATAATGTCCTTCATCTCGAGTCCCGACATCTCAATTTGACGTAATAAATGCAATACAGGCCACATGTATCTGAATCATTGGGTTGGATTTGATTGCAAACCACACAGTATTTCGGTCCATTGACGATGAGTACATTTCTGAAATAGCGTTGGTACTTTTCCGGTAATCGTTCTAAGGAGTCGAAAAATTCTGATGGACCCGATGCGGGGAAATGAAATGCAACCCAATGACTCCCCTTTTGATCACAGTTGTCCGTATTGACCACAAACCTTCTACGCCTGTCGCTCACATATATAGGCAAGTCTTCTGCACAGCAAACGGTCACGGGCAATCCACTCAAAGCATCCTCTACATCTTTCCCGGTCATCGTTAAGGGCAATGCCGTTTTTATTCCCACAACCTTGCTGACGTTGGGCTTCTAATCCACGTAGGTGAGCAAACACTAAGTACTCCACAATCCTGACAGGCGATGAGATCTTTCCGTGTTTCAGCATCCTCTGACGAACTATGTGTTGTCTCGTCGGCAATATCTTCGTCTGATGAGACCGAACTATCGTCTTCAAAAGTATTCGAGAGACGGTCGTCATCCCTCTGTCCGTCTGGTGTCTCTCCTTGACCGACCTGCAAGACCTCTGTGTGCAATCTGGAGGCTTCTGGGGTTCTAGCTTTTAGGTCAACAAGAAAGTACACGAAAGGTGTCCTCTTTGCCTCTTCAAATTTCCGGAGAAAGAAGTCCCCTCGAGAAGGATACATCTGTCGGCCAAGAGTCACGATGGGCTGTCGATCAATGGGGTTATTAAAGAGAATGAGATAATGACAGTTTCGTCTCTGGGTGGGGTCTTTGCCAAAGTATAAATTCTGATTAAAAACGACGACCGATAAATTCCTATGGTGACACCCTTCCGTAAACAAATCATTTATTCTGGAGTCTTTGTCCGATGTCGACATGAGGTCATCTAATAGGATCATGTTTCGAATGTTTGGATCGAAAAAATCGTCCCTTTCGAGATCAAAAGGAATTCCACGAATGAATTCAACGCGTGGAAGCACTGCATGTTCGTTGTATTTCCTCGTAAAGAGGTTGCCACCTTTTATACAACCAAACGATCCTGTCTGGACTAGGACTTCACAGTTTTTTTATGTGTTGAAACAAATAACATAAAATAAGTTTTATCGCAGGAGGTTGGACCGGACACAATCATGGTAGAAGGGTGTCTAAACACGAAAGCCTTCTGCTGCTGCTTTTGCTTCTGCTGCTTCTTTTTCTGCTGCTGCTGTTGCTGCTTTTGTTTCTGCTGGGTAACACCTGGGTGGTATAGTGGCTCATCGGAAGAATGCTTACTTCTTATATGTCTTTGAAGATCGTGCGGCCACACATGCACTTAACAGCAAATATTGCAATTAAACATACTCGTAATTTCCTAAATGACATTGAGTAGTTTCCTCTTATAGATTTACTTCACTTCCTTCAAAAATATAGCAAGAGAAATACATGGTCATCTTTTAGACGACATATTTGAAGATGATCGTATCTCAAAACAAATTCGATGTGATACAATTCATTCCTGGTTACCGTGAAATAGACTGGTTTCCCAAACGTCACGTCCGTAATATCTTATTTAATCGTATCGACTGGAGAATATGGAGAGATTTTCCCTAACGTACGACTGGTGCACGAAATCGGAACAGAAGTACATACGTCTCGTTTAGGCTTCTAATTCCGGTATGAACGACACCTTCAATGAACATTCCCACGATCCATCCAACGTATAGCGTTTTGCAAGGCGCACTTTGAAATTGCCACGTACGTTATTTTCAAACGATGGATGAAAGCGAGTTTTCGCTATTAATAAATAAACAAAACTCGTCCATAGTGTTAATTCCAGTGAAACCTTTAGTATCTCTCTTACAGCTTTGTTATACTCAAAGCCGTATTTAAGGAAATAAACGGAAATAGTAATTGATTGCTTAACGTCCAGTGGCAAATAATTCATGAATGTTTAGAACACGTTACCATAAATACAATAGGTATAGGTCTTGTAAAAGAGGCCACCCCGCGGGATAAAGGGTATATTGGATAGGAACATAAATTTTGCCTTGCAATAGGCTAAAATGTGTTGTGTATAACTATATAAGTACAGTAGACTAATTTATCTTCTATACGGTTGAAATAATTATTATAGTCAATACAATTTTTTGTGTTTCTGTATAATTAATGAATCCTCCTGATCATCTTTCTTCCTTAAGCATTTAGTAATCTTCATCATAATTTTATGTTAAGGACTATATAGACATAAAACTTGTTTGATTGGACCGTATGCTAAGAGCCGGCCACCTACAGAGCCAGAATCATCTCATTTATACCGGTTCAAACCGGTTCTTGTTTCTCTGCACGGACATAATTCTTGCACGTGCACAAACAAACAAAAAATGCTACTGCAATTATATACTGTAACAGTCGTATTTGTTTGTATTCCTTTATAATTTTTTTATAGTTTAACATCCCATAATTCTTAATTCCTTATATTTAAGCAGCCGTATATTTCTCTATTCGATATATTTTACCAGTCCCTATTTCACTATTCTTTATATTTATTTTGGTCATATTTCTTTATTCTTTATTTTTCTCGCCCATATCATTCTTTATTTATTTTTTCGTCCATTATTCTCTATTCTGTAAACCCAATCCAAACTCCTTGTATATAAATATTGATTGATTAAATATATTATCCGTGTAATTTTTGAAGATAAAAACCAACTACGACCGTGGAATTTTCAAATATATAGTTAAGATTATGTTAAATGAGAAACATTTTTAAATGACCTGACGTGGTTTTAGTTAATCATTTGGGTTGAAATCCTAATCATATGATAGTAATTATATGTGGTTGAAATGAGTTGGAATGCAATACTACTCAATGTTTACGGTTGTCATGCTTATCTAAAAGATAAAGATAATTATTTAATGTCACAGACTATATTTTTATAATTGGTGTCCGTTAATTAGAACCAAATAAAAAAGTGTACACCTGTAAACATGTTATTGAAAGAAAGTGTATAAAGATACTTATTTTTAATCACCAGATGTGCTTTATCTCTTAATCTAATTATTTGAGATGTCAGGTTAAACAGGACCATAGGATATTAATTAAGTGGTTCAAATAAGTCGGAAACTGAGCTACGGACGCCCATAGGACCTCCCACAAATATAATTTGAATTCGAAATCACGAATTTAAATCGTTATTACGAATTTTATAATTCGTTACTGGTATAACATTAAGGTATAGTGTCCAAGCCCAAATATGGCGTCGGTGTCTCGATGTCCGAATCATACGGTCCAACTTGAAATTCGCGTCCCGATTTCATGGTCGACCATGGCGTCCGTGTTAAGGCCCAAATATGGCGTCGGCATTCACACCCAGGTCCAAATATAGCGTCAGCGTCCGACGTCCACCTTTATGGGTTCATTCTGTCCCACAAAGACTACTGACAACTCTCCACAAGAGACCAAAATGGCACAGAAATTGACAACTATAGGTCACCGTACGGCCTTCAACAATGAGCACAGCCCATACCGCATAGTCACCTATAACAAGTCCCGAAATGACAATGTGAAACAATTTAAACGAAAAAACTAACGACCTAATTTATATAAAAAAAAATGAACGAAAAACAAATATGTAACATATAAACAAACGACAACCACTGAATTACAGTCTCCTAACTTGGGACAGGCACATACATAGAGAATGTGGCGGGGTTAAACATGTTAGCGGGATCCCAAACCTCCAATAACCTGGGACTTTGGTGTAACAGTACAACATAAGAACGAAATATAAAAATCAGTTGAAAAAGGCTTACTCATCAGATGGAAAAAAATACAAATATATAAGATCCATACAATACATACAGACCATATATCGAAACCAATATATACTAAGCATTCAGCCAATCAAACAAAATGCATCTTAGAACCAAAGATCATTTTCACACTGTATATGGGTTAGAGATCTTAAAACAGAGTTGTTTTGGACACTGTATATGGGTCAGAGATACAGTTTGTATACAGACTGTATATAAAATTAGACCCATAGATAAAGCATACAGAAAATGCATACAGACTGTATATAAGAGCCACAGGCAGTGCACACACTGTATCTTGCAGTAACAGGCAAAACATACAGACTTTTATTTCAACTTGGAACAACTTACAATGCATACATACTGTGTCTCTGACCCATTGACAGTGTTAACCGACTAAATCTAAGATATACCGACAATAGAAGTATCTTAGACTCATAGGCAAAGCATATAAACAATGTATAAAGACTAAGAACGACGTACAATACATAAACTTAATTTAATTTACAACAAAGAAAATGCATACAGACTGTATCTGGGAAGCACAGACAATGCATTGACTGTGTGTAATCAAAGAACCTTTGTGAGCACGCTCACATACTTCACAGCCCGACATTGTCACTAAGCAAACAAAATTTCAACAGATTATTTAGTTCAAACACGCATGAAATTCTGTTGTGTAATTTCAGAAGATATGCAGAAGTATATTTAGGCCGAAATTCTAAGTTCAGAAGGCATAGTTCCTAATTCCTAACAAGAGTACACACGTTGAAATTTCTCGCCTTATTTATGTTGATAGACCTAAATATAAAGTTTTACTACAATTATCACATAAACTTATTAATAACATGACCAAAGAAAATGAGATCAAGGTCATATGACCAAAATGAGGAATACATTTACACCTTACAATCATTCAATACAAATCAGGTCAAGGTCAGATGACACTTGGCACAAAAACTAAACACTGAACAATGAACCTCGAAAATGAGGTCAAGGTCAAATGAGACTTGCGAGACTGACATCATAAGATATTTCCAGACACCAAATAAAGTTGACCTATTGCATATAGTATTAGAAAAAACGAACAAAACTCAAAAGCTTAACTTTGACCATTGAACCAAGGAAATGAGGTCAAGATCAGATGACACCTGCCAGTTGGACATGTACACCTTACAATCCTTCCATACACCAAATATACAAGACATATTTCATATGGTATCTGAGATATAGACTTGACCACCAAAAACTTAACCCTTTTCACTGATCCATGAAATGATGGCGAGGTCAAGTGAAAACTGTCTGATGGGCATGCTGACCAAGGTACGCAAATACTAAACATAGTTACCCATAATATGAGAGAAATTACAAAAACTCTTAACTTTTTTTCGAGTAGTCACTGAACCATGAAAATGAGTTCAAGGACAATGGACATGTGACAGACGGAAACTTCCAAACTTAAGGCATCTGTATTCAAAGTATGGAGCATCCAGGTCGTTCGCCGACTAAAATATAAAGCTTTTAAGAAGTGAACTAACACTGTCGCCGCCGCCGCCGGATCACCATTCCAATTCAGAGCTTTCTGCGACAAAAGTCGCAAGCTCGACAAAAACAAGAATGTGTCCATCGTACACCGTTCCCCACTTGCCCTATCATTTTCTTTGTTCAGTGGACCGTGAAATAGGGGAAAAAAACCTTCTTTGGCATTAAGCTTAGAAAAAAAACATATTATTGGAAACATATGTACTAAGTTTCAAGTTTATTGGACCTGACCTTCAACAAAAACTACCTTGACCAAAACATTTAACCTGAAGCGAGAAAACGGACGAAGGAGCAGACGCATAGACCGGAAAACTAATGCCCATTTACTATCGTAGGTGGGGCATAACAAAATTAATCATGATTTTCTGCCAATATGCACATTTACATAGCAGGTCCTAACTATCTAAAAAATTCATGAAACTCTGTTGTGGTCTTTAGACAGATTTTATGACAAACTGTTGTAGGAGTATATAGAAAAGCAATGAATTGATAATTTCATAATTTCCTCATTATCTACAAAAATTTATAAAACTCTGTTATGTGGTTTAAGAGGAGTTGCAATAACGAGAACAGGACTGACAGACCGATGGATCAAAAACATTGTACCATAAAGAACTTTGTTTGGTTTGGTATAATAAAGGGTCTGCTATATAATGTAAGGCTGAGATAAATTAGTCATTTGGTCACACCAGTTTTTTGGCGAGGTTCGTTTTGTTCAGTCTGTGATGTTCTTTGTTGTGTTTTGCATTCTGTTGTTGGTTTTTTAATCTTTCTCTTTTTTTTTGCCGTGGTTTTGTCAGTTTATTATTGACTTATGTGTTTGAATAAGCCTTTAGTATCTTTCGCCTCTCTCTTCGGTCAATTTGATTATGTGGGACATACAGATTTAGACCCAAACTTGTCTCTGATTGTTTCGTGATTATTGCAGATGTAAATCATACTATAAAATTGAGTATGGAAATGGGGAATGTGTCAAGGAGACAACAACCCGACCATAGAGCAGACAACAGCCGAAGGCCACCGATAGATCTTCAATGTAGCGAGAAACTCCCGCACACGGAGGTGTCCGTCAGCTGGCCCCTAAACAAATATGTATACTAGTTCAGTGATAATGGACGTCATACTAAGCTCCGAATTATACACAAGAAACTAAAATTATAAATCATACAAGACTAACAAAGGTCAGAGGCTCCTAACTTGGGACAGGCGCAAAATTGCGGCGGGATTAAACATGTTTTTTGAGATCTCAACCCTCCCCTATACCTGTAGCCAATGTAGAAAAAACAAACGCGAAACAATACGCACAGTAAAACTCAGTTTAAGAGAAGTCCGAGTCCGATGTCAGAATATGAAACAAAAGAAAATAAACAAAATGACAATAATACATAAATAACAAGACTACTAGCAGTTATTGACATGCCAGAACCAGACCTTAATTAAACTGATTGAAAGATTATGTCTTCATCATATGAATATCAGGCACAATCCCTCCTGTTAGGGGTTTAGTATTATACCGTCATGAAATACACAACCCTCTTATTTACAATATCATTTGATCAACACCTATTTACAAGGCTCTATTTGATATGATTTTTCTCATTGTTGAAGGCTGTATGGTTGCATATAACCGCTTACATCCACTTTATTTGAACTTCAGTGGATACATGTAGGCGTCTCATTGGCAATCATACCACATCTCCGTATTTTTACAGTATTGTATCAGTACTGTTACCTAATAACAGGACAAAAGAAGACAGCAATTTGACAAAACTAAAGAAATACATACTTGATTTTACTTCTCTAAAGATATAAACAAAATTTTCATAGTTCGTATCTGAACATGTACACAGCCATGGGAATTTTAAGGGACTATATTTCAGTGTGCATATATTTAGTAGCTAATCTGGCAACTTCCTGTTTATCAGACCGGTACCTTAGAAAAGAATTGTGACAATATATCCAATCTTTTCAAAAACCAAAGACTAACGTCACTAGGAGCAGCAGTTAGTTGTCATAGATACTCTAGATAGAAAGATAATCTGCCACTTTTATAAAAGGGACTACACATAGTTTTTGAAAGGGTATAATCGGTTTGTGCCGAAATTACTTTCTTTAGTCCAGAAACTCATTTGTGCTAAATGGTAATCTCCACCCACATTTAGGACTGGCAGTTATTTGTAGTTTTTATCAACAGCTTGCACTTTTTCTAAATTATATTTGCTTCTTTTAAGACTGACCAAAACTGTTTTTTTACCATTGTGGTTTGATTAAGGTAGTGTATATCAAACAGCTGTTGGAAATATTTTGGACAACCCTCTTATTTACAATATCATTTGATCAACACCTAGTGGTCTTTGGTGGTATCTCGCATAAAATTAATAAGGTCTTTTTTAAAAGGCAACTTGAAATTATTGGTCCCATATTTATGTGCTATAGCAAATGTATGGGCTGCTGATCTGCAATATTGCAATATATGATAGCAATATATTATTATGTTTTCAATGACCCCTTATTTCTTCACTCCACTTAATAAGATAGAAATAAATGTTATTCCATAATTTTATTGGTTTTTTTTTAAAGGTATCATAATTTAGACATAAAGACAAAACTAAGCACAGTGAAAAAAGTGTACTCTGTCCTGTAAAGTTTGAGATGTTTTTGTTGTTCAATCTTTATCACTTGTATGGAAACACTAAATCTTGATAACCTACAAAAGAAATATTATCACTTTTATTTCAATTCAATTGTTGCAGTTATCATGCATGTAATAGAGAAAATGATAAATTAGACCAGATCTCCACATTAATAATATCAAAACTAGAGGCTTCAATGAGCCTGTGTCACTCACATGATACTTTTATTTACAATCGATGCATGATACAGAAATTGTCCATACCAACCGTCAGTGTTTACCATACAATACAGTACTTCTATACACTGTCTGTATACAGTATTTGTCGGATTTTGTCCATACCTATCGTCGATGTTTGACATAAAATACAATACTCCTATATACCGTATATCAACAGTATTTGTCTATACCTACCGTCGGTGGTTAACATACAATACAGTCCTCCTATATACCGTCTATCAACAGTATTTGTCTATACCTACCGTCGGTGGTTAACATACAATATAGTGCTCCCATAAACCGTCTATCAACAGTATTTGTCTATACCTACTGTCGGTAGTTAACATACAATATAGTGCTCCTATATACCATCTATCAACAGTATATGTCTATACCTACCGTCGGTGGTTAACATACAATATAATGCTCCCATATACCGTCTATCAACAGTATTTGTCTATACCTACCGTCGGTAGTTAACATACAATATAGTGCTCCTATATACCGTCTATCAACAGTATTTGTTTATACCTACCGTCGGTAGTTAACATACAATATAGTGCTCCTATATACCGTCTATCAACAGTATTTGTCTATACCTACCGTCGGTAGTTAATATACAATATAGTGCTCCTATATACGATCTATCAACAGTATGTCTATACCTACCGTCGGTACTTAACATACAATATAGTGCTCCCATATACCGTCTATCAACAGTATTTGTCTATACCTACTGTCGGTAGTTAACATACAATATAGTGCTCCTATATACCATCTATCAATAGTATATGTCTATACCTACCGTCGGTGGTTAACATACAATATAATGCTCCCATATACTGCTATCAACAGTATTTGTCTATACCGACCGTCGGTGGTTAACATACAATATAGTGCTCCCATAAACCGTCTATCAACAGTATTTGTCTATACCTACTGTCGGTAGTTAACATACAATATAGTGCTCCTATATACCATCTATCAACAGTATATGTCTATACCTACCGTCGGTGATTAACATACAATATAATGCTCCCATATACCGTCTATCAACAGTATTTCTCTATACCTACTGTCGGTAGTTAACATACAAAATAGTGCTTCTATATACCGTCTATCAACAGTATTTGTCTATACCTACCATCGGTGGTTAACATACAATATAGTGCTCCTACAATGTATATACCGTCTATCAACAGTATTTGTCTATACCTACCGTCGGTGGTTAACATACAATATAGTGCTCCCATATACCGTCTATCAACAGTATTTGTCTATACCTATCGTCAGTGGTTAACATGCAAAATAGTGCTCCTATATACAGTCTATCAACAGTATATGTCTATACCTACCGTCGGTGGTTAACATACAATATAGTGCTCCCATAAACCGTCTATCAACAGTATTTGTCTATACCTACCGTCGCTGGTTAACATACAATATAGTGCTCTTTGATACCGTCTATCAACAGTATCTGTCTTTACCTACTGTCGGTAGTTGTTCCTATATACCGTCTATCACCAGTATTTGTCTATACCTACCGTCGGTGGTTAACATACAATATAGTGCTCCTATATACCGTCTATCAACAGTATTTGTCTATTACTGCCGTCGGTGGTTAAAATACAATATAGTGCTCCTATATACCGTCTATCAACAGTATTTGTCTATACCTACCGTCGGTAGTTAACATACAATATAGTGCTCCTATATACCGTCTATCAACAGTATTTGTCTATACCTACCGTGGGTAGTTAACATACAATATAGGGCTCCCATATACCGTTGGTGTCTATCAACAGTATTTGTCTATACCTACTGTCGGTAGTTAACATATTATATAGTGCTCCTATATACCATCTATCAACAGTATATGTCTATACCTACCGCTGGTGGTTAACATACAATATGGTGCTCCCATATACCGTCTATCAACAGTATTTGTCTATACCTACCGTCGGTGGTTAACATACAATATAGTGCTCCTATATACCGTCTAGTAACAGTATGTGTCTATACCTACTGTCGGTAGTTAACATACAATATAGTGCTCCTATATACCTTCTATCAACAGTATTTGTCTATACCTACCGTCGGTAGTTAACATACAATATAGTGCTCCTATATACCATCTATCAACAGCATTTGTCTATACCTACCGTCGGTGGTTAACATACAATTTAGTGCTCCTATATACCGTCTATCAACAGTATCTGTTTATACCTACTGTCGGTAGTTAACATACAATATAGTGCTCCTATATACCGTCTATCAACAGTATTTGTCTATACCTACTGTCGGTAGTTAACATACAATATAGTGCTCCTATATACCGTCTATCAACAGTATTTGTTTATACCTACCGTCGGTGGTTAACATACAATATAGTGCTCCTATATACCGTCTATCAACAGTATTTGTTTATACCTACCGTCGGTGGTTAACATACAATATAGTGCTCCTATATACCGTCTATCACCAGTATTTGTCTATACCTACCGTCGATGGTTAACATAAGATATAGTGGTCCTATATACCGTCTATCAACAGTATTTGGCTATACCTACCGTCAGTGGTTAACATAGAATATAGTGCTCCTATATACTGTCTATCACCAGTATTTGTCTATACATGTACCTACCGTCGGTGGTTAACATGGAATATAGTGCTCGTATATACCGTCTATCAACAGTATTTGTTTATACCTACTGTCGGAGGTTAACATAGAATATAGTGCTCCTATATACCAAGAGGGATAACGGATCTGCATCTAGAATTTATCATGCTGCCCTTTTTTCGGATTTTTAAAATTCTTGTTATCCGTCAATTTTTACATTCATCCCAAATAATACAACAGTAGTCAATTAGGGGCAGAACACCCATTGTATTATGTTTTCTTGCAGTTATATAAAAAAAAATGTATTTAAGAAAGATGGTATATTCTGGATGATATATTAGCACAACCTTGGTCAATTTGATTTCTCCAGTTACTTAGTGGGCTGTCAATTTTGAAACTAATATTTTTTCACATGAAGAATTTTGTAATACTTTAATTTATTATCAAGTTTGGTTCAAAAGTCTGAATAGTTTCTGCTTTGTTCCAGTAATCAAACATTTTGTTTCATTTGCATCTATGAACATGTTATTCATTTTACACCACTCTTCAATCCTGTATAAATCTTCTTGAACATCATCATTTATATTTTCTAGATGTTTCCCCCTGATTTATGAATAGTGGTGTCATCAGCATATACAACGATATAGGTCTGTTTCACAATTTTTAATGCATAAGGGAAGGTCATTTATAAATAGCACAAACAATAGAGGACAAGGTATAGAACATTGGGGAACACCAAATTTTACATGTTGTTGTTCAGAGTTAACATTACAAATGTATACGTTTTGTTATTCAGGTACGACTTAAAAAAACTAACAGTAGTCTCACTAAATCCATACATGTCGAGCTACAAAGAAAGTCATATTCTACCAAATCAAAAGCTTTAATTGCTAGGTTTAAATTACCATCTTTCATTTCTTGCAACCATGTGTCAATGATATTAAATAAATGTCAAGCTCAATCCAGTATATATTCCAAGTTATGGACAAATGATAATGCTATTAAAAATACCAAATCATAACCAGTGCTTTTCTCTTTTTCTATTTACAGTATATGACTAGGTAATAATGATTACTTTTTTCAACTATTTTCATACTTTTTTGTTTCCTCTGCTTTTGTATCAAGGGCATAATTGTTTATGACAAACTAAGCATTTGCATAATCAAACTATTCCTAACTATACTCTACCTCAAATTCTGGAAACTGCAGAATTTTTGTCATAGCAGTCTTATAGTAGCTGAACTATTTCTATTTTTTGTAAATCTGGATTAATAAGTCTTTTGTCACATTCTGGGGCTATAGAAAAAAAACATTACAGAATTATCAAAATTATGTGTGTATAATGTTTGTGTACAGTCATTCAACTAAAAAAGGACAAAAATTATTTTTTTGTGTATAAATAAATAATTGTGATTTTAATGTCTTAATATTATAAAAAAAACTTCAAAAGATTAAATTTAAATTATAATCTAAACATGAAAGAGCACATATAAATCAACCTTTTACTCAGATTTATATCTAAAACCAGTTATAACTAGCTATAATATCTTTGACTTCACAAATATCATCATCTAATTTTACAAATCAGTATTTATTTGGTGGCACTTCCTGCACAATAAGTATGTTATGCCTTAGGTTTAATTTTGATGCAATCACATTTCAGAAGGTACATGTCTTGAACTGTTTAAATGAATAAATTACAGTTTTAAACTCAGTTTAGGCTGACCTGAGGGCAATAGTCTTAAACAATGTCATCAAACTATCAGTTTTACTGTAATATATTCAGGGGTAGTTCAAATAATTATGACTTCTTAAAAAACTATATTATGGGGAAAAAGGGGGGGGGGGTCTATTATGTTTTTTTCATACAGGAGGAAGACGTCAAAGCAAAAAAAAAACCAACAAAACAAAATAAAATAATAGCCTGTCAAGACGTCCTTATATCATAATAATTTGGTCTAATTTTGGGATAATACATTTAACTTCCTTTGATGTCGGGGAGGGGATAAGTTTTGACGATTAATTATTCTTGAAACTAGCAATAATTATTTCTTATGGTTACTTTGTTAAGCGAGCGCGATGTGTGGTTCTCGAGTTATTTAAAAAAAAGGGGGGGGGGGGGGGGGTTGTTACTATATCAAATTTACCCAGTTTGGAGACAAGAAATATTTAAAATCTAACCATAAACTCCAATGTTCCTGCTTTTTTTAGCAGAACAAACACGATGGCATTCTCGTCTCTGTTATAATCAATAGTTAACTCATTTCTTCTTCCAGGTTATTTCGTAATCAATTATGATTACCAGCTGTCTATCTATTTACCATGTTTATGTTAAAGGTGTCAGACCACCAATTATAAATCCCTATCTGTTCAACCAAATTTTGCAATTTTCACAGCTTTCTAAATTTTTTACCTTAAGTTTAACTTCATAGAAACCAGGTATATCCTGAATTGTACATGTTTCAGCTTTCTACATGCCAATTTTCAGCATACCTTTAAAGCCTTCTAACAAAATAACTGACCTTTAAATAGAAGTACTCCAAAACAAAAACCTGGTTTTCTGGAAATCTAAAATTAGCATACTATGGAGCGCATTAATCCTCAATTTTTAATGCAAACTCATAGACAAGTAAATTTTGGCTCAAAATGATCTAGATATATTTATCTTTCACCAAAAGTTTCATTTCTGCAAATTTGTTTGTTAGTTTAAGTAAACAAGGACATCAAAAGCACTATTTTGTGTCAGAGTAGGTCTACTTTTACGTTCTAAATTGGAGGGAGTAATTGGTGGTCTGACACCTATAAACTGGTCCGTAATTCCATCGTAGTGTATCGAAACCGAGGTATATAATATACAAGGTTCCTGAGTCAGTAACCGTAACTATCACCGTGCTTTGTGCGCATGCGCAATAAACACCAACATGAAGGATAAAACAAGGTACACAGTTCCGTAATTTCGTATATTTTTCTTATCTTCATACTAAAGAGCTCCAAAAGTAGGCGTGCTTAGGTGCACTGGGCGGGTCTAAAAACCGACTCTCGGTGGTTAACGTCTCTCGATGGTTAACTTTAAGTGCCTACCGAAATCTGGACCATATAAGTATTTGGACCTCCTGGGATAACTATTACTGAACAGCAAAATGTCGACTTGCAAAAATGTCTTATTGATCTGTTAAACAAGAGTTCAACTGTTTTACTAACTGACAAAAAAAGTCAATATGGTAAAGAGTCTAACAATTGATACTAGAGACGGACAGAAAACAGATACACCCAGATTGAGACAATTAATTGAAAGACAATGGGTTTCAACTTGTAACTCGTGTTGTTTTGGGTAGCCTTTGAACTATAAAATTTCATGTAACCGTCATTGTTATAGATACGTTTATTGTATTTATTTATTGAATTTATTGAATCGTTTCTAATGTTTACCTATATGGTCCCAAATTGGGTTTCCACTTGGGCAATTATTTTTTTCGCCACCTCTTTCGCCAAAACAATATATTTTTCGCCACTTTATTATTTTTTTCGCCAAGTAACATAAATATATCTTTCGTTTAAAACTTTTTGTTCTACCCCACCCCACCCCTAAACCGTTAGTTTTCCCGTTTGAATGGTTTTGAACTAGTTATTTTGGAGGCCCTTTATAGCTTGTTGTTCGGTGTGAGCCAAGGCCCCGTGTTGAAGGCCGTACCTTGACCTATAATGGTTTACTTTTATAAATTGTTATTTGGATGGAGAGTTGTCTCATTGGCGCTCATACATGTACCAGATCTTCCTATATCTATCATATGGTCCGAACATACGCGTACAGTTTGACCATATGAGTATATGCATATGGTCGTGAACATACGCGTATGGTCCGAACACTCGTATGGTCCGGAACATAAGCATAGACAATTCGAATTAAGACGTACATACATGTATTGTATAAGATGAGATGTATGTTTGTTCTTAAAAGAGTATACATCTTAGATATTTCATTATCTATTTGTCTTGTATCTTGTATTATTTATTTTATTGTTTAAGAAATGGAAACCGAAAATGACTAAATGCTACAACTGTGAGGAGGAGTCTGATTATGCAAATATAATAATTGGTCATACAGCAACTAAACACCATGATAACTTCCTTTCAATAAAAGAAAAGTGTCTAAAAAGTGGAAAATATGAATATTTATCAAGACATTACAATGTTGTTCCTGGTGTCGTTCGAAGCACTGGACAATCTAGCTGGTGATAGCATATAATATACACATTTTGTATGGGTCTATCATTGCTAAAAAAATCATATATAGGCTAATGAACTATTCATTTCATTGTTGATTTTATCTGAAATCATATTCAAATTTTGTGTTCAATGGCAACAAAAATGGGGTGGATTAAGTGTGTGTGTTTTTTATGTGTTTTTTGTTAATAGGTTTCTTTTATTAATCTCTGGAGTTCACCACAAGAAATATTATTGACTGTAAAATCAAAAGTAGCATGGAATGAAGTAAAAATGAATATGAGTTCAATGCATAATGTTCTAGACACCGTTTTGTTATGGATCAAGTTATTTCTAGAAGAACACTGGAAAGTAGTTGTATAACGCTCTCAAAACAGAATATTTGCAATAAATTGAAAAATGATTCATTTTGATATGTTTTTGATGACTTATTGGGAATATATGACAGTGTCCTTCGCTTAATTACAGTTACAAACTAGAAAAAGTCATTTTTTAAAGTCTAGAATACCTTCAAATTTTCTGTAAAAAAACCGGACAATTGTCTAAAAATCCGGACGATTTCATAGTTGCTCTCGAAAAAACCCGGACAATAACAAACACTGATTTTTTTTAATGAATACAAGGAAATTGAGCATCTTTGTTGAATAAAACATAAATAGTATTCAATATAAGATGGGTAGTAATGTTAAAAACTGTTATAATTACGAAATATCCGTTAATTCAACTTATTGCATGTTTTATTGCTCGAAAAAAGCCAGAACTACACTCGAAAAAAATGGACAAAATCACTCGAAAAACCACGATCCTAGCGGGACACTATACCTACCGTGAATTATAGAAATCCGGATATGGTGTAAACAATTTAGCACCTCGTGTTGTGGTTTTATCATCTTAGCTGCAAGTTTATTATTTTAGAATTAAATTAATATATAGATCCATTTTGTTACACCTTGTGATCAATTTATTTGGCAATCGTCAATCAATGGTAGTCAGCAGGGTTTAAGAACATCAGTTATTCGACCTGTTAGTCAAACGCGTTTTGTTAAAATATATTTTTGCACTCCTTAATTTTTTAGAAAATGTTGTTTGTGCTGTATTCAGATCCCTCTACAACGAAATTTGTTACATGCACACGTATAAAAATTGCGGTTTTTATCCAACACATTCATAGGTTTGAACGGTGTTTTCAATTAAGACTTGTGAATTGTTGATATTTCTTTCGTTTGGACTTGTATTATATTTTATCTCCGGTTGATATAATCCGTTCGTCCTATTTTGACTTTAGAATTCAAGAGTCTATCCTTAATTTAGGTAAATCTAATGGCCTTCCAAATACTTTCGGTCCCTAACATCACTGAAGAAACATTAATTGTAGAAATCCGGATATGGTGTAAACAATTTGTTACATGCACACGGATAAAAATTGCGGTTTTTATCCAACACATTCAATGGCAGTCAGCAGAGTTTAAGATCAGTTATTCGACCTGTTAGTCAAATGCGTTTAGTTAAAACATTTTTTTTCACTCTTTTGGAAATTGTTGTTTGTACTGTGTTTAGGCCCCTCTACAACGAAATTTGTTACATGCACACGTATAAAAATTGCGGTTTTTATCAAATGTAATCATAGCCATAGGTTTGAACGTTGTTTTCAATTTAGACTTACTTATAGGCGGTTCGGTGTCACAATATCTCAGTAGCTAGAGTTCGATCCGGCGACGGAAGAACAAAAAATCTAACACAGTTGGGCTGATGTTTAGATGTTTAGATGTACAGAATGTACACGGCCATGTATCACCATCACTGTTGGAGATCCGATGGATAAATCTGATGTAGAGTTGTCACTGGTTCAGACGTACTTATAAATATAATTATTTCTGTGACTGTATCTTGCATTAATTTGTAGGATACTTTACAATAGATATTTCAGCTGATCTGTAAAAGAGGGACGAAAGATACCAGAGGGACAGTCAAAATCATAAATCGAAAATAAACTAACAACACCATGTCTAAAATTGAAAAAGACAAACAGACAAACAATAGTACACATGACACAACATGGAAAACTAATGAATAAGCAACACGAACCCCATCAAAAACTAGGGGTGATCCCAGGTGCTCCGGAAGGGTAAGCAGATCCTGCTCCACATGTGGCACCCGTCTTGTTGCTCATGTGTTAACAAATCCGGTAAATAGTCTAATTCGGTAGGTCACATTCATGAAAGGAAATAGGATTGTAGTTACGACGTAGGGAACATATTCGATATCATTTGTGAAACGGTTAATCCATAACGGTCAACCAACTCGTGATGGCGTCCGTAAAATTTACGAAGGGATGATTTCCCAATTTGGAACTCTTGGTTTAATAGCTTAATTGTGAGCAGCAACCCTCTTTCAAGAAAATCATGATAGGAAATACAAGCACGGGAATATCGTATCAATTGGGAGATATATACCCCGTATGCAGGTTCTGCTGGAATGTTACTACTTAGAAATGGAAAGTTCACAATTGGAAAGCTGAAATCATCTCTTTTGTCGTAAAGTTTTGTTTTCAACCGACCCTCATTGTCAATTTCTAGATGTAAGTTAAGATATGAGGCCGACTTAACTGTATCTGTAGTATCCTTTATCTCTAGTTCGATGGGATAGATGCGTTCAACATAGTCACCAAATTTTGAATTATTTAGTGAAAGAACATCATCTATATAGCGAAAAGTAGAGTTAAAGGATATTGCTAACTTCTTATCTTTCTTCCTAAGAAGTTCCTGTATGAAGTCAGCCTCATAATAATAAAGAAACAATTTGGCAAGAAGAGGGGCACACTTTGTTCCCATTGGAATGCCGACAGTCTGTTGAAAAAGACGGCCTCCAAAGGTAACAAATATGTTGTCAATCAAGAAATCAAACATCTTGATAATGTCCGTTTCAATTATTTTTTTGTTTGAATCAGAGTGATCCTTTACAAAGTAGGATTTATCCCTCCCTAAGACAAGATACTTGTATCTACGTTGGCAATTCTTTTTAATGAAACAAAGCAATACCAACTCTTTCAATTTGTCTTTTAGTTTGGAATGTGGAATACTTGTGTAAAGTGTAGAAAAGTCAAATGTGTTAATACTCTTACAAGATGAAAGAGAGTTAGATTGTATGTACTCTAATAGATCTTTGGAATTTTTAAGTATCCACATCTGATTCACGCCACCTCTAGAATAGGCAGTTTCACAATAACTTTGAAGCCCGTCTTTGATTGCTGATAGAATAGATGTTAATAATTTAGAAAGAGATTTCGTGGAGCACTTTGATATGGAAGCTTATAATAGTCACGAGTTGATCAGTTCTCAGCTCAACTTGTTGACATAGATAAGTGGTAAAGTTGCATTATATCCAACCTTGTGAACGTGATAGTGTTTACTTGTTTAGTTATTTTCTAAACTTTCCGACTTTCAGAAAGTGTCCTTGTTAACTTCTTCTGAACAAGTTGACTTTGACAAAGTGAACAAAAAGTATAGACTCGACTTGTGTACATGGTCTTTGTTCACTTGTAACATACAACTATTCTGATAGTAGCATTGCAACACATCTTGTATACTTCATTTTGTGTACTTGTTTAGTTGTTTTCTAAACTTTCCGACTTTCCGAAAGTGCACTTGTTAACTTCGTCTGAACAAGTTTATATCAACAAAGTGAACAAAATTATTTCAAGTAAAAATGTCCCAAAATGAGAATTGAGTCAAAAAAAAAATAAAGGTACGCTTTTTGCATCTTTGAAAAAACATAAACGTACAAAATACAGGCATAGCTGACGTCAACGATTTTGTTTGAAATAAGTTCAAAGGTGACTAATTAGGACAGGGGCATAAATAAAGGCAACAGTAGTATACCGCTGTTCAAAACTCATAAATCCATGGACAAAAAACAAAACATAAAAATATGCAACGGGTTTAAACGTTTTGACGGGCGCGGCAACCTTCAACCTAACGCGAGACAGTAGTATAACATACCAAAATGAAATGTATATAACTTCAACGTCTACAATTTAGAGTGTTACTGCCAAAGAATAAATCTTTGTGTTAGATTCAGCATATCCGGCATAAAACAACAAAGATACAATTTTTTAATTAACTATCAAATAAAGTTTAATTTTGGACCCTTTTGAAGAGATGGTTGTTGAGCAATATCGAGTAAATTAAATTTCAGAACCTTTGGGTACAATTTTATAGAGATCAATACACTCAAACTTAAGGAATTGTCTGGAAACCCGAAAACCAGTGTTCACCACTTGTTTGTCCCTAATTCCGAAACGGTAAGAGCCCCAATAATTGAAGTGTATCAAAATGATGTATCCCCATTGAAATTTGTTTACAGATTTGTATTCATTTTCAATTTAAGATATCTTGCAATTG
This sequence comes from Mytilus edulis, assembly GCF_963676685.1. Classification (NCBI taxonomy): domain Eukaryota; kingdom Metazoa; phylum Mollusca; class Bivalvia; order Mytilida; family Mytilidae; genus Mytilus; species Mytilus edulis. The sequence goes on from NC_092352.1 coordinate 64,300,236, forward strand.
CGCTAAAAACCATGAGGTTGCGCAATGACGTGCTGCTACGCAATACTGAGTAAATCATTTTTCATTATGATCATTACAAATCGTTGGAATTCACATATTACCTTATTATGAAAGTTGAATGTCATTTTAGTTTATTATATATATATATATATATAGTGTGAAAAGTTGAAAGGTATCCATATCAGATATGATTTGAACTATATATCCAAGACCACCCATTGCATGTTATGCGGATGAAATAAATTTAAAAAGTTGTATTTTCCTTTATTTGAACCACTTTTATCGATTTGATGAGGTTAACACTTATCGAATGGTTTACTGATGTAAATAGCTTCATTTCTCTATGCGAACACGGTACTGACAAACGATCTTACCTTACCTCTGTATCTTTAACCCCCTTTGTAGAATAACCATACGCTAGTATGTATAACTTGTGGTCTTTCTTATATACAGTGATGCCTCCACCAAATATGTTGCAGTGCTGAGACTATTTACACAGTGAAGTCCTGCTCACACACAATTATATTAAAAATCCGTTATCACAATATATTATTTACATTGTTCCTGTGTTGATTAAAAGTCAAGTCACGTACTTTAAAATTCCTCTCTTTCTTTATATATACACTGGTATCACATTTGTACCCCTAACCGATAGATGTACTCTTTAAAAGTTAGTATCACTTTTTAAAAAAATATCAACGGCATCAATACATACTTGCGGTAAAAACGGTAAAAAGATAAAAGAATGGTGAGTGCCTCTTCCTCATGAATTAAAAGTTGTATTATAAAGTATTATCTAAAAGTTATATTCATTTCTTCTAAAAGGTCCTTCATGTATTGCTTAAAATTCTGTTAGCTATATATAATCTAAAATATTTTCACTATAATATCGCACACTTTAATAAAATGTCATCACTAGCATAACTTAAATATGTATATATGCTAAAGTAGGTTCGTTATTTTCGCTCTGAGAAATTGATATAAATGAATGTTTACGAATTTTGTGGCAAATGTGTTGTTTCTTCTTTTTACTGTGGAAGCGGTTATCTTTTCCTTTTTTAGAGTCATAATTATTATAATTATCATCCACATACTATCTTATAGCGGGCTATATGTAACTGATATATCAAGCGTCTAGTTAGGCGTTCTACTTTTGCTACACTGGCTGGAGAGAGTTTCCTTGATGTTGCTACCGGTGTGATGTCCAGAATTATTTGTAACTTTTCACTGTCCAATAGTTCATTAAATTGAATTCCAAGACTGTTAAGTACATCAACTGTTTCTAGAAGTATCTTGTTCCTGATATTTTGGAGTTGTACGCATAGTAATATGAAATGGGTCACAGTTTCATCATCCTTTGAGCATAATAGGCACTTCGGATCGGTTTCATCCTTATACATTTTAATACGCTTGCGTTGTAGGATATATGATCCAGTAAGCAGTTTTAGTTTAACTGGTAGTCTTGCAGTATCTATGGCTGAGTGGCAGTTAATTCTGAATAGAGGATGAATTTTGCCTTTTTCAAGGTTTCCCGTTGTGAGATGGTCTAGTCCTTTATATAGTGGCAGCAGTTGCACTATTGATTTGCTCCAGTGATTATGCACTGTTCTCTTGATGTTTGAGGTCCACAAGGATTTTTTGACGGGGTTGTCCAGGTACCATTTAGCTTCTCGCAGATTGTACTTCCTGAGCATATGTTTTACGGTGACAAACCAACTAGAACTTTGGTTGTTTTTTACGGTTAGTTGTTGTCTAGCTTGTGATTTTTCCATACTTTCTTCATACTGATTACAGATGTTGTTGAAGAGTCCAAGTGCTCGAATATGTATTTGGGCTTCTATTGGCAATATTCCGGTTAAGATGTTAATAGTTATATCTGCTACGCAAGTTGGTAATGACAGTATTTGCTTGATTAGCTTTTTTTGGAAATTTTCGATTAGTGCTAATGAACTTGTTGTAGGTAGTATTAGTTCCAAACCATAGAGAAGTACTGGGGATACATATATTTTGTAAAGATGTACCATTGTCTCTACATCTAATCCATTATAGCCGTGAAATCCTCCTCCGAGGAGGCTATATGCGCTTCTTCTTGCTTTTTTTATATTTTCCTCCACGTTAGCAGTCATGTTTTCTTTTAGTGACGTGGTTCTGATGATTCCCAAGTGTGTGGCTCTTCTCACTGATAGCATTTCATGTTGGCCCATGGTAAAGGATGTTGATACAGGACCCTGTTTTCGCTTCTTGTTGGTAATGTGAAGTTCTACGCTTTTTGTAGGTTGTAATTGGTAGCCTTCCATGTATGCGTAATCACATGCCATGTTTTTTAGCAATTGTGTTTGGTCTGGTTCCTCACTAATTAGTGCAACGTCATCTGCACAAGCAGTACTGTTTACGCTTATGTTTCCAATTCTGTATCCTGCATCAGTTGTTTCATACATGTTCAGCAGCTGGTTGATGTATATTTTGTAGAGGTTGGTGCTCAGTACACCTCCTTGTCGCACTCCCTGGTTTACGTCGAATGGCTGAGAGATGTTTCCTTCCCATTTAATAGCACTTTTAGCATTTTCGTGGAGATCTTTGATCAGTTCCCAGTGTCCATCGTCGATTCCTGCCAAAAAGACACTCCTGAGCATATGACTATGGATGACAGTGTCAAAGGCAGCTTTTGCGTCTAAGAGTACCAGTTTGAAAGTTGTATTGTTGTCGTTGGATTCTTTGTAACTTTCTTCAACTGGCAGCGCCGAGTTCATAGGTGACGATCCTGCAGTAAAACCTCTCTGTCTTCTATTTTGTGTTTCAAGTACTTTGTTGTTCGTACGCTCTTTGATGACTGTTTCGATTATTTTGCCAATGACTGGTAGCACTGTAATTCCTCTATAGTAGGTAGCTTGCTGTCTTGTTCCTTTATTTTTAAAAACTGGTGTCAGGAGTCCCATTTTAAGCGATGCTGATACACTTCCGTGCTTGAAGATACATCCCACAAGTGTGACTAAAGTTGTTTCCATTTCAGATCCTGCATGGGTAATATGTTCAATGGTTATGCCTTGGAAATCTGCCGATTTTCCTCTGTTTATCGATCTGATGGCGTTTGTAATTTCGATGTGTGTGACGTTACTGATGTTATTACGTTGCACAAGCCTGTTTATACTCTGAATATCATCTTCAACTTGGTTATGATATGCACTATCTATGTCCGTCTGGTTGTTAAATGTTGCAAGACTTCTAAAGTGTTCCTCAAATCCTGTGATGATATTTTCACTCTCCATGTATTTGACTTCGTTAACCTCTAGCTCCGTGATTACAACATTTCCTTTCTTCCTGTTGTTTCGTACGAGTTGGTGGAACATTTTTGTGTCTTTTACTCTTGTTTCTAGAATAGTTTCCTTCTCCTTGTCTCTTATTTTAGCAATCTCTATTCTTACTGACCGACGAAAGTCCTTTGTTTGATTTTTCTCCTGGAGAATTATGTTGCTTTTGTTGTTGTCTCGTGGTGTTTCCAAACATTATATTTTTGTCTTGCAATTTTCAACGCTATTTGTATTTCGGGCGTCCACACTTTTAGTTTTGGCTTTGCATTGAATTTCGCCTTTGATGAAGATGTTAGGTTAGCTGTTTCCCTTAGGAGTTCACATAATTTTGATGTAGCTTGCTCAATTTCTGTTTCTTTCATATTCTCTCTTATTTGGAGGCTGTCTATATGTTTGTTGATGTGAACAGAATACCATTCTTTGTCTACTTTGTCCCAGTTAACTCTTTTTGCAATTTTGCTGCTGTTTTGCGCATGACTGTTATTTAAGCTTTCATAAGTGAATTTGGTACTCATACGAATTGGGTGATGATCGGATGTGTTTTCTGTCACGTGGTTGAGTACTTGTTTGTTGTCAAATTCATTTTCTGGTAGGTTGTGCAGAAAATAGTCTATTTCTGATGATTCCTGTCCGAGTGAGTTAACAAAGGTTCTTTCTTTATTATCGTATTTCAAGTTGCATTCCTTTATGAAATCACGGAGATAGAGGTTGCGCTTCGTGCCTGTTTGTATATTTAGACCTTCATTTAGGTCGCCTCCTATGATGATTTTGTGTGTTTCATTATACTTTTGATATAGTTCGTACAGTTGATCGATAACATCTTGGTATTCAGCCTGATGATTTTTACTTCCTTTTGCTGGCAAATAGACTGATGTTAGTATTATGTTTGGATTGTTACTTTCCCTTATTTCTACACACTGTATCCTTTCTGACCCTAGTTCGATTGGCCTTATCATGTGGTCAATTTCTTTCTTCCACAAGATTGCCACTCCTCCATATCCACGGGGCATACATATTGGTAACAGTGGTTCATTTATATCGACTCCTTTGCCTATGTAATTTATATTTTCATGAATTTCGCCAAGAAGATGAATCTGTGTTTGAAATAGCCAATGTTCCTGAATAAGTATTAAATCGTTTGATTGTAGAAGTTTGTGTATTGTTGGACCACAGGTTTTAATGTTTTTACAGTTAAACGAAATAAGATGCAATTGAGAACTCTCTGGTGTTTTGACGCTTGAATTGTTGGTTACATATGGCTTGGGTTGAGGCTCTGGAATACTAAAAAAGGCTGTTGAACTGGGGTTTGTGTAGTATTCCTTAGGATTGGTTGTTTCTGTACATGTATGTTATGCACTGGTGGGTACAAGAAGTTATTTGCCCCAGGTTGTATGCTGCTAGCATCAATGTGTCCTTTCTTCTGAGCTTGCAATGTTGCGCTTGGTATGTACACTGGTGTTGCATTATAGCACTGACCTTGATGTTTTGGCGAATGTGGTTTAAGAACAGGGGTTGTCCTGTTAACTGCTGTGTTGCTTGTTTGGTACCTGTATTTGTAACATTCTCCTTTTGAGGCTTTTTGTTTTCACTCGGAACCTTTTCATCTCCCGTCCCTTGCGTTGCCTTTAATCTTTCTTCAGATATATGCGGGCAGTCATCAAAGAGCCTGATTTTGTTAATTTGTCGATCCATTTCATCTATCACAATGTTTGAGAGTTTGGTATGTAGCTTTGCTAGTTTTTCATCCAGTTGTTCTTTCATTTTTTGAAAACTATCTGTGTTGCCTTGCTTTGGTTCGCCAGTATTTGTCAACGTTGGTATGGTTAGGTTGCTATTAGACTCTATTCTTCTCTTAAGTAGCTTAACCGTCTGCTCTAGTTCGAAGTTTCTTGCCTCTAGCTGTTGGCATCTTGACTCTAACAGTACCCTATCGTTTTGTACTTCTTTGAGTGACTTTTCTTTGATTTTTAATTGTTCTTCTGCTTTTCTTACTTTCAGTTCTCTTGCTCTTAATTCACTCGGTTTAGGTAAGATTGTATCCTCTGGCTCAGAACTTTTCTGATTTTGTTTTAAATTCCTAGGTTTTGGTATTGGTTTTGGCTTTGTTGTTGTTGATGCAATCACAGACGTTGGTTTATTACGTGATTTTTCCATTGGGCTTTTAATGCAGGTGTTGTTGCATATACCAGTGGATGCTGTGATTTTGTCATTTCCTTGAGTTATAGGTTGTAACTCATCTTCGATCATTATACAGGGAATGCATATGTATGCTGTGCTTATTTCTGTCATACACTTGAAGTGGGATTTGCTATTGCATTGTTCGCATATATCCCATTCAGGATCCATCAGTATATTATCGCATACTGTACAATTTTGCTCTTCTGGAGATGTGTCGAGTGTTTCGTCTGTATTGTATCCTCTCTTAGCTTCAGTTTCCTCTGTAAGCAGTAGCTGGGCATTTGTGTGGCTCTGTGTACTTCCTTCTAATGCTAGTATATTTGATTTTGCAGCAATGCAGAGTTTGCATTCATAATATTCATCACCATTAGAGTTTTCTGCCATCTGGATCTCCAGCTCACTTAGTTTTTGACACTTATAGTGGACCCAGTGGCTTCCTTTGTCGCAGTAGGTGCTCCTAGTTTTGCATCTTTGATTGCATTTAGTGCATGTGTCATTGCCTTCTTCTACTTCTTGCTTTTTGTTAGTTCCTGTTCTGATGGTTGAGTTGTTGTCTTTGTGTAGGAGGCTTTGTCTGTTCAGCTGTTCTGTGCTTAGTCCTTCAACTCCTTGCTCTTTTAGGCTTTTGAGTACAATGCTATGTATGTTCTTTAAGTCATTGTCCAGAAATTTGTTAGCTCCATTTCCATTAATTAATAGCCTGCTTGTACTGTTGTATATGTTAATTGTATAGCTAGCTTTATTTGCTGACACTTTTACTATATGCTGTACTACTGTTGTTTGTGACTAATCTGTAATTTCCCAAGGTTTTCGAAGTAGCTTAATGTTGCTAGTTTGAGCAATTCATATGTAACAGCATCCGCCGTTAGTACTATCCCTCCTTTTGTGTGCTTATATTCAACACTCAGATTTCTTTTAGTAGCCTCAAGTTTTTTGTTAAGAGCCTTTGCGATGTTTAAAGTGTAGTTTTGGATACAAAATTCTTTATTTGCCACTGTTCTAGATCTAGTACGTGCTTTACTTGTAGCAACTAGGACAGCCATGGTTAGCTGTTTGATTGTTGTCAATTGTTCGGACTGTTGAGATTAATGAGAATGTTCAATAATATACTTAGTGCTTCAGCAGCGTGGCTTGGTCATCCCATGCCTTCTGATCCACACCAAATATATTATGTGTTTTTGTTTAACGCCAACAGTCTGTCCTGATATGAGTAGAGAATTCAGCAAGCCAAGCTTTGGCTAATATAGGCTTAGGATGTATCCCGTCAAGGTAAAGCTGATAATTAATGTACTGCTTGCGTGGTTTATCTTTGCCTCTTTTCACCTTTTTACTTGCTTTTAGGTGTAGGTTGAGAAGTGGTGATTGCACTTTGAGGGAGGCGTTTAATTCTTGAATTTTCTGATTTATTTCGACTATCTGTTTATGTAAATCTTGGTCTTGATTGACGTAGTCGTCAGTAGACAGGCTTTTGGTTCGAGCATTCCATTTTATTATTGAGTAGTGTGGGATTTCAACGAATGTTAATCTAGAGTTTGGAGATTGATGAATGAGTGTTTGAAATTTTTTAAGATCTTCAAATATATTGTCAGCTGCAGTGTGATGTTGACTTGCCAATGATATAGTATGGTCTTTATTTTTTGCGGTCAGGTCGCATGTTCCGAGCCAGATGTATAAGTATATTTCCTAGTTCTTTTATTTTGTGCTTGATGTTTCTCTCCAGCCAGTGTAGGGACTTTTTTTATGTTAGCTCCACTTTTATTCCACATTACGATTTGTTTGTCCTCTGGATGATAGGCTTGGGTTTTAAGATAGCCCCCTTTACTGTCAGAAAGTACGACTGGTGTTAATAATTTGTTGCCAACTGTGGACGGTCTTGACTTTTGCAAATAGTCTTGTATTTTCTTCTCGGACATGAGCGGACTGAAAAATAATTTGCCGCGGTTAGGGGTCGGCGGATGAGTATTACTATTATACAAATGTATTTAACACTGAGTTGTTTACTTTTAAACGTGTTTGTTGTTGTTTGGCCTATAATCAATATGGCGCGGAAACCTTCGTGGGAGGTCCGATCTGCCGGCTTGTTGTTATTCACTGAATAATTGTAATTAGGGTATTGTGTGTGGGCAATTCGAATGTTTTGTGTAAGATAATGTCAAGTGTGTATTTTCCCACTACTTATTGGACTTTAGAAGTCCCCTTTCACTAAATAGAATTTTAAATTTCACAAGAGCACCAAAAACCAACTTCCACCATTGAACCTCGTGATCAGATTTTGTGCTGTACTTCAAAATTATCGAGTCCACTTGGTACCTGGAAATCTCAAGTTTGATCGTCTTTCGTCGCCCCTTTTATCAAATATTGAACTGTTTTCTACTATTTTTCCAGATGAATTTTTAAATTATGCCACTGTGGTATTTATATTCTCTGAAATTTCCTAACAAAAAGATGTTAACATTTAAAGAATATGCATCAATGTAAACTTATGAATGTGTTGGTATGATTGCCAATGAGACAACACTCCATGCATCCAAGACCTAAACGGCTAAATTATTAAATATAAGCAAATATACGTAAATGTACACCTTAACGGAGAGCCTCGACTCGCACCGTTTTTTTCCCCCGTTTTTTTTAGCCTGCGACTTCTGTCGCTTAAAGCTCGACATAGGGAAAGTGATCCGGCGTCGGCGGCTGCTACGGCGGCGGCAGTGTTATCTAACTTCTTAAAAGTTTGATTTTTCAGAAGGCGGAAGACCTGAATGCTTCATACTTTGTATATGGATGCCTTAGGTAACGAAGATTCCGTCTGTCCCATGTCCATTGTCCTTTACCTCATTTTCATTGTTCAGTGATTACTTGAAAAAAAGTTCAGATTTTTTGTACTGATAATTTCTCTCTTGTTATTTGTAATAGGGTAACTATATTTGGTATGTGCGTACCTTGCAAGGTCCTCATGCCCGTCATACAATTTCCCCTTGACCTCCATCTCATTTCATGAATCAGTGAACAAGGTTAAGTTTTGGTGGTCAAGTCCATATCTCAGATACTTTAAGCAGTAGGTCTAGTTTATTTGGTGTATGGAAGGATTGTAAGGTAAACATGTCCAACTGGCAGGTGTCATCTGACCTTGACCTCATTTTCATGGTTCAGTGGTTATAGTTAAGTTTTTGTGTTTTGGTCTGTTTCTACTGTATGCAGTATGTCTACTATATTTGGTGTATGGAATGATTGTAAGATGTACATGTCCAACTGACAGGTGTCAACTGACCATGATCTCATTTTCGGGGTTCAGTGGTCAAAGATAAGTTTTTGAGTTTTGGTCTTTTTTCTAATACTATATGCAATAGGTCAACTATATTTAGTGTATTGAATGATTGTACGGTGTGCATGTATTTCCCGTTTGGTTGTCTATGGCCTTGACCTCATTTTCTTGGATCATGTTAAGTTTATGTAATAGTTGTAGTAAAGCTTTCTAGTTAGGACTATCAACATAATGTCAATGGCTAGTAAAGAAGGCGAGACATTTCAGTGTATGCACTCTTGTTAATATAAATCTGGTCGTTGGTTTGTCCCGTCTCAATTGTTTTACTCTAGTCATTTAGTGTCATTTTAGATGACTTGGCGGTGTGAGTCCATGCGCCACTTTGAAAACCGTCAGGTGTAGCCTATAATTGCTTATACTTACTACTTTAGGTCTTGGATGGAGGTTTTTCTCATTGGCAATCATATCACATCTTCTTATCTTTATATCATTATTTGACACAACAGTTAAAACATTGTATCCTTTAATTATGACAAGACGGTATAACAAAGCAACTTGTTTTTGCAATACATGTGGTAACCTTTTACGCTAGAGTTTGCTGAAAGACAGTGTCCCCTCGTGAATTATAAAAATCTATCATTTACATAGCATTAATCATAATATTTGGGTAAAAATTAGATACACCAACTCGGGATAACGCCCTCATGGTGTATCTAATACTTACAAAACGTATATATATTGCTAATTTTGGCAAAAATCACCAGAGCAAAACGGTAACTCGATCTGCCTTATATCTGAAGGCGTTTAGGGAAAAAAATAAAGAATGTGTCCATTGGCCACAGATGCCCCCGCTTGTAAATATATATTTTTTTCTTTTTTGTTTATAAAGGGGCATAACTCAGGAACGATAAAAATGACACCCCCTAACTTCGAACTTGATCTGTGTTTTATGGTAAAAGCATTGTGTATGAGTTTCATAACTTTTGGTCTAAGCCAAGCTGGACTTCTCTTGAACTGAATTTTAATGTACGTATTGTTATACGTTTACTTTTCTACATTGGCTATAGGTATAGGGGGAGGGTTGAGATCTCACAAACATGTTTAACCCCGCCGCATTTTTGCACCTGTCCCAAGTCAGGAGCCTCTGGCCTTTGTTAGTCTTGTATTATTTTAATTTTAGTTTCTTGTGTACAATTTGGAAATTAGTATGGCGTTCATTATCACTGAACTAGTATATCTTTGTTTAGGGGCCAGCTGAAGGACCCCTCCGGGTGCGGGAATTTCTCGCTACATTGAAGACCTGTTGGTGACCTTCTGCTGTTGTTTTTTTTCTATGGTCGGGTTGTTGTCTCTTTGGCACATTCCCCATTTCCATTCTCAATTTTATTTCATAGCATAACAAACGTTGAGGGTTTTGCTCATTGTTGAAAATCAAGTGACATATAGTTGTTAACTTCTTCCTAATTTGGTATGTGGTGGTGAGATTTCTTATTTGCTATTATAACACATCTTCTTATTTTTATAGAAGTTTACTTTTATTTGCAGTTAATAAAACTTTTTTGTTCTGATAAATGTGTAACTCTCCATGATTTGTTATAAAACTTGTATTGGAGTAAATCTTTTAGATCAGGATAAAGATTTGATTTTTTTTATCTTGCATGTTACAGAGATATAAACATTTTACAATCAATATTACAATTTTACACTGACGTAGAGCAGCAATAGCAGGCGAAACAGAGGGTTCCGTTGGAAAACTAAGGTAATTAAAGAGCCGGAATAAGTGATGTTTGTATATCGCCCTTATGTCCGAAAAAATATTTTTTATAGAACGTTTTTTCTGATATTTGACTGCTGTTCCCCCTTTTTACAACAAATAATTCTACACATCAACTCGAACTTTATTTGAACTTGAACTCAATGGATAGCTTCAAACATCCGAAGCACATTAAAAACCGATTGATACGGACATCGATTTAAAAATAGACCTATGTTTTTCCAAAAAGGTCACGTGGTTTTACTTTATCATTAAATAAGCAAGTTGTCGACTAAATTAGTTAACAAGTAGAATTCAACATGTCGACATCTTATTATTTTGTCATTACATTATTCTAGCAAGTCGACATTGTAATGCAACTTTTTCATTATCATTCCGACAAGTTGACTCCTCATATTGATTTGATTCCAGCTTGTAACACACAACTTAACTAACAAGTTGCTTTCTTTAAAAAAAGAAATGCAATCGTAAACCCAAATGCTTGTTTGGCATTATATATATATTAGATAATTGTTTAATAAAGATGTATTGTCTTATATTACTTTTGTTGTGCATAAGAATTAGAAACTGACATTGCCTGTTTAGTGGAGTGTTTTTCCCCTTTTTTGCCCCTAATATAATTCCAAAAAATTTGAGGCATAACCCCCCAAAATCAATACTAACAATCCCTTCATGGTATGGAAATGTGTGGTTCAATTTCAGAGAGATTCATACACTTAAACATAAGTTATTGTTTGAAAACTACAATAAACAGCTGCGCCATGAGCGCATGATACGCCCGACGTCTTGTGTTGAAGTTTTATGCAATAATCATAAATAGTTTCAGAGGAAGTTTTAAGCAATTACCATATATTGTTTTTGAGACACGGCGGGACATGTGAAACCCCCAACCCTGTTTAAAAAAAAAAAAAAAAAACTAAATATCACTAAAATAAAATTTTGAATCAAAACCAAAAAGTATTCAGATCTTTAGATTAATATAACAAAGAAGTGTGTAAAGTTTTAAGCAATAACCATAAATTATTTTTGAGATACGGCGCGGCATGTAAAAAAACCCTCCCCTGTTTAACAAAATACTCAATAACTCCAAAATAAATTTTTGAATCATCACCAAAAAGTATACAGATCTTTAGATTAATATAACAAAGAAGTGTGTAAAGTTTTAAGCAATAATCATAAATTGTTTTTGAGATATGGCACAACATGTAAAAAAACCCTCCCCCTTTTTTACAAAATACTCAATAACTCAAAAATAAAATTTTGAATCATCACCAAAAAGTATACAGATATTAAGATCAATATAACTTAGAAGTGTTTAAAGTGTTAAGCCATAATCAAGAATCGTTTTTGAGATACGGTGCGACATGTGAAAAAAACACACCCCCTGTTTTAGTTACAAAGTGCCGTAACTCAAAAAGTTTAGATCTTATTTTCACCAAAAAGTATACAGATCATTTGACCATCATAAGAAACAACTATGTTAAGTTTCATGAAATTTGGATAAGTCGTTCTCAAGTTACGGTGCGACATGTTTACGCCGGACAGACAGACAGACGGACGGACGGACGGACGGACACCGGACATTTGTATACCATAATACGTCCCGTCAAAATTTTGACGGGCGTATAAAAATGATTATTTTGGGTCCCCTTTTTGGTCCCTAATTCCTAAACTATTGGGACCAAAACCCCCAAAATCAATCCCAACCTTTCATTAGTGGTGTTGAACCTTCTTGTAAAAAATTATAGAGATCCATACACTTAAACACAAGTTATTGTCTGTAAACTAGAAACATGCTTCTTTTTGGCCTCTTATTCCTACATATTCAGAAAAATTAACCCCAAACTGATTCCCAGCCTGTTATATGGAAACTTGTGGTACAATGTCAGAGCGATCCATACAGTAACACACAAGTTATTGTCTTGAAACTAGAAAAATGCTTGTTTTTGACCCTTAATTCCTAGACTGTTTGCCCAATAACCCCTTAAAATAAATACCAACCTTCTACTTATGGTATTAAACATTTGAAATACTAATGCACAACTTTTTGTCCTGAAACTAGATAAATGCGGTTTTGGCCCCTTTGGGCCCCTAATTCCCAAACCTTTGGGACAATAACCCCCAAAATCAATCCCAAGCTTCCTTTTGTGGTTATAAACATTGTGTTAAAATTTTATTGATTTCTTTTTACTTATTCAAAAGTTATTATCCGGAAACAATCCGTCTTCGGACGACGACGACATGATACCAATATACGACCAATTTTTTTTTAAATTTTTGCAGTCTTGCAGTCGTATAAAAATTGCGAAAGCAAATTTACAGATCTTACATTGTTGGGTTGATGTTTAGACGAGTTCTATATACAGAATGTATACAACCATGCATCACCATCACTGCTGGTGATCTGATGGATAAATCTGTTGTAGAGTTGTCACTGGTTCAGACGTACTTATAAATATAATTATTTCTGTGACTGTATCTTACATAAATGGCAATTTGTTGAGCCTTAATATTTGTCAACACGATTTTCGTATTATAACATCTTATATCAGTACCGTTGTGCAAATTTTTAGACTGATATATATAAATATAAATACAAGTCTTCTAATATATATATTCACTCATTGGGTCTTGGCACCGGAAATAAACAAATTTATTCTAAAACCAGTTGTTCATATATTCTATGATGATATGATAATAAACCCCTAACGGGAAGGATTGTACTTGATTTTCATATGATGAAGACATTCTAGTAATCTGCCAATCAGTGTTTTAGTTATTGAGGGGTGTAGCTGGCAAATCAGTAACTGCTAGTAGTCTTTTATAATTGTATGTATCGTTGTCATTTTGCTTAGTTTCCTTTTGTTACCTTTTCTGACATTGGACTTCTTTTAAAATGAGTTTTACTGTGTGTCTTGCTATGTGCTGTTCTTTCTTCTATATTAGCCAGCGGTACAGGGGGAAAACATGCTTAACCCCACCGCATTTTTGCGTCTGTCCCAAGTCAGGGGCTCTGGCTTTCGTTTGTCTTGTATGTTGTTTTTTTTAACTTTAGTTCATTTATATGTTTTGGAGTTTAGTATGACGTCCATTTTCACTGAACTAGTACAATTTTATTTGGGGGCCAGTTGAGGACCAATACCGGGTGCGGGATTTTCTCGCTACAGTGCAGACCCATTAGTGGACTTCGGCTGTTGTCTGCTCTTTGGTCGTGTGTTTGTGTCTTTGACATATTCCCCATTCCAATTTAAAGTAAAAGAAAGGAAACTAATTTTGGAACCGACATACAGACTGGCAAGATGAAAACTTAATCTGCTTGTTTTCAGCTTGTCAATGTCATAACTAAAAGAAAGCGCTTACAATGAAATTTTCCATATAATCTATATGTCCAAGGGGCATAACTTAAAATAATAATTAATTGGCAATGATTTTCACATCGCAATGGGGGCGGGGGTTGAGGAGAAAGAAAACAATGAATACATTTGTTTTTCTTATCAAGTTCCTGAGTAAGACTTTATTCAACAATTTATTTACCTGGAACTTGAGCTGCAAGATAAATATCTCACAACTATTACAATACTATAACTGTACAAAAAAAAAAGTATGTATATATACAAAATGTCATATTTACGCAAAATGTGTAAAAATAGTGGGGGATGGAAAATGCAACTATTTTCCGAAAAAAATGTGGTAGATAGTTACATTAAAAGATGAAGAAGAGACAATATCAAATATTAACAAAATTAGCTTACAAAACTATGATATTTGACTATAAGTTGAATTAATTCATTATTACAACATAATGATGCTTCGTTTTGTGGCAGTATTTGAAGAAGGAGTTTTTTTTGGAGAAGCAACATGCTTAATTATAAAATCTAAGCACTACTTTTTTATAACTCTTCTCCATAATATATATAAAAAAAAGAACAAAAAAAAAGCAGCCGTTGTCTTGTAGTTGTTGTTCTTTGATCGTTTACATATTAAAGCAAAATTCTCAACTAAAACAAATTTCAAAGTATACTTAATTATTAATGGTAAATTGTCTATCACTCTACATAAATCTTTTGGGATGATAGAAAGACATGTAGATCTAACATAACAAAATACTAAAAAAAAACTATAGCATCTCAAGTCAAGCAACAAAATTCTTGGCCTCTACTACAGGACAGCCATATAAGAGATCAATATCCTTATCATAATGGCCACATACACCCAAAACTAAGACAATAAAGCACTTTGATAAACAACATTCAAACAGGATTGTGACTTATATGAGGAAAAATTTGCAATGAATCATATCTATCCAACTTTTCTATCTCTGGTCATCACATATTGTTTTGACAAGAATGTTTACTGTCATAATATTATCATATGCACAATAAACATTTCATCCATTATATTTTCCTCAGGACCGGCAATGACAAAAAATCTGATTTATCGCTGAACTTCCATTTCAATTCCTTTTGGTGAATTGGCAACTTGCTTAGGCGATGTGGCATACTGTGAAGAACTGGTTGATAATTTAGACAATGCCAGTAATGCATCTGGGAAATTTGGAGGTGTTGCTGGAGTATTGGCAGGTGCACATAACTGCAACAAAAAATTGAAAGGTTTTATAACAAAAAAATATAATAGAAAAACCACACATATTTACTTACCAGGTTTAATCGATTTTAGATTTTCTCAAAATGATGCAGCTATTTGCTACTGCACACTGACAAAAAAGCTTCAATATATGTCACAAAAAACAATTTAAAAAATACTGTTGCAAGACAAAAATCTGCAATGGAGATTTCAAATTTTGTCAAAATGCATTTGGAACCTTTTGATATTGAGGCTGATAATGGGGCATTCCTCATGACTTAAGGAAGTTCGGAGATTTTTTGTCATATTTAAGGAATCCTCTAGGTTTACCCATTTGAATCCCTAACCAGGTGCTCCGCAGGGCGCAGCTTTATACGACCGCAGAGGTCGAACCCTGAACAGTTGGGGCAAGTATGGACAAAACATTCAAGCGTGATACAGCTCTGAATTTGGATTGTGATCAAATTTTTGACATTACATGGTTTTTTTTTACACAAAACAAATGTCAAGATTTTACAAATCAATTAAAGATTTCTTCTTCAAACTTTTTAAATCTAAAATTAAATAGTTGACACAGCATAGGTTTCGGACACAGAATGAATGTGGTCTAATGAACTTAAAAGTTTTTTTTTTGCCTTTGAGCAATTCACTATGCTGTTGAATATTAATCCTCTCAAAAAAATGTTTGAAGAAATTTTCTTTTTATTTATGAAATCTGAAATGAGAAAAATTTAACCCCCCCCCCCCCTTTTTGTTCACATCCCCGTTTCCCTTTTTCCAAAACTGATATCAATTCAAATTTCTAATGGAGTTTGCAACAATAACTACTCTTTTAAATACATCATAAATTTTAAAATGTAAAATAAAGTGCTTGTTATCACTGAATGGTAAAGATTGGTTGGTAGTAAAAGTGAATATTCATTGTTTATTGTATAAAACAATAAAAAAAACTTCATCAGCATCATTTTATATTGGCAAATTTCCAATGAAGTTATTTACATAAAGTTATTGGCAAATAAAAATAGAAAATGACATCATAGTCATGTCTGGCAAATGTCCAACATACATTATCTAAAAACATTTTAGATAAGATAAGGAAAAAAAGCTTCATCAGCAACATTTTGCATTGGCAAATTTCCAATGAAGTTATTTACATTAAGTTATTGGCAAATTAAAATAGAAAATGACATCATAGTCATGTCTGGCAAATTTCCAACATATATTATCAACTACTATTCTATACAAAGAAAGATAACTCCAATTGAAAATTAATTGCTATTGCACAGGAATCCTGATTTGGACCAACTTGAAAACTGGGCCCATAATCAACAAGAGGCTGTCACAACGACAGCAAACCGGATTTATTAACATTTATTTGTGTCCTGGCAATATCACAAGAACCATTACTGATGAATGGTGAAAGTGAAAATCGTCAATATCAAATTTGACCTCCATTTTGTCATCAGTATCAACATATTAAAATTTGAAAAGCTTAGATTGAATGGTTCATGAGTAAATGCAACAACCTGAATGGAAACGCCATTTTACGATCTTTCAAGAACCATAACTCCTGAACGGTAAAAGTCAAAATCGTCATTATTGAACTTGACCTCTATTTTGTCATCAGTAACAACATATTAAAATTTCAAAAGCTTTGGTTGAATGGTTCATGAGAAAATGCACGGACACGATGGGAAAAACCATTTTTCAATCTTTCAAGAACCATAACTCCTGAACGGTAAAAGTCAAATTCATCATTATTGAACTTGACCTCCATTCTTTCATTAGTAACAACATATTAAAATTTGGGAAGCTTTGGTAGAACAGTTCATGCGTAAATGCACGGACAACTCCATTTTTCAATCTTTCAAGAACCATAACTCCTGAACGGTAAAAGTCAAAATCGCCATTATTGAACTTGACCTTCGTATAGTTGTCAGGAATAACATATTAAAATTTTAAAAGCTTTGGTTGAACGGTTCATGAGTTAATGCACGGACAACATTTGATTGCCGCCCGCCCGACCGCCCGCCCGCCGTACATCCCCAAATCAATAACCCACATTTTTGTCACAAAAATCCGGTTAAAAATCAAAGTACATATTTAGATAAAGCATATCAAATAAGCCCAAGAATTTAATTTTTGTTAAAATCAAACTTAGTTTAATTTTGGACCCTTTGGACCTTAATGTAGACCAATTTGAAAACTGGACCAAAAATTAAGAATCTACATACACAGTTAGATTTGGCATATCAAAGAACCCATTTATTCAATTTTTGATGAAATCAAACAAAGTTTAATTTTGGACCTCCATTTGGACCAACTTGAAAACTAGGCCAATAATTAAAAATCTAAGTACATTTTTAAATTCAGCATATCAAAGAACCCCAAGGATTCAATTTTTGTTAAAATCAAACTAAGTTTAATTTTGGACCCTTTGGACCTTAATGTAGACCAATTTGAAAACGGGACCAAAAATTAAGAATCTACATACATAGTTAGATTCGGCATATCAAAGAACCCCAATTATTCAATTTTTGATGAAATCACACAAAGTTCAATTTTGGACCCTTTGGGCCCCTTATTCCTAAACTGTTGTGACCTCAACTCCAAAAATCAATCCCCACCTTCCTTTTGTGGTCATAAAACTTGTGTCAAAATTTCATAGATTTCTATTCACTTAAACTTAAGTTATAGTGCGAAAACCAAGAAAATGCTTATTTGGGCCCTTTTTGGCCCATTATTCCTAAAATGTTGGGACCAAAACTCCCAAAATCAATCCCAACCTTCCTTTTGTGGTCATAAACCTTGTGTTAAAATTTCATTGATTTCTATTCACTTTTACTAAAGTTAGAGTGCGAAAACTAAAAGTATTCGGACGACGACGACGACGCCAACATGATAGCAATATACGACCAAAAAATTAAAAATTTTGCGGTCGTATAACAACAATTTGCACAGTGACCCCCATTTTTCTTTTAATAAATCTTTCACATGTATAATGATAAGCCATCTGTAAAAGTCTTATAAAATTCTAATCATTTTTTAATAGTTTTTGAGAACTTAAACTTGTCAATGATAAAGCTATGAAAATTCAAGAGAGAATATTTTTTCCGCCAAAATTTCAATGGCTGATATCTCGAAAACAAGCACATTGACCTATAAATTTGTTTTGCCCTTTTGATTCGTTTAGTAATCCCCTATCAATGTAAACAAGTGTTTTGAAAAGTTATTTATTTTGAAACTGAGAAGCTAACTTCCTTAAGGGGCTTGCGGGTATAAATCCTTTTTTTTTACACATAGGATTTCGCTTTTTTTTCTCTAAATAAACTTTATCCTACACTTAACAGAAAAATAAAATAAAAATATGGAGACAAGGTTAGATTCAGCACATTAAAGGGACATTAAAGAACCCCGAGAATTTAAGAATAAAACCCCATTGAAATTGGTCAAGAAATAAGCAATTTATACAAAGTATTAGAAAAGTATTGTTTTTGGCCCCTAATTCCTAAACAGTTTGGGTCATAACTCCAAAAATCAATACCAACCTTCCTTTTGTGGTTTCAAACTTTGTGTGTTTAAATTTCATAAAGATCCAGGCGCGTATCTCCCTATGCGCTAACACGCAGTTGCGTGCACATCGATTCGGCATGCAAAAAAAAAAATGGCAAAATAAAAATTTATAGATTGAATGTTAAAGGAAACACCTATGTTGTCACTTTTTAAATTGATGAAATATCATTAAATAACGGCATTTGGTTTCAAAATAAATGTGTTATTGGAAATTATGACAAAATCGGACAGTAACTTGTATCTTTTACAAGATTTGAATTTGTAATACTCAGTCTATGTAGTTTTTGGAGCACATTTTACAGTTTACGGTTCATCAGTTTGGAATGAGATGTACCAATCGGCATTAGAATTATCAGAACCCTTCGATATCGTTGAAAATATGCCGAGGCGATGTGGCCGACAGACTACCAGAGCCAATCACCCTGCAAACACGCCAAAACAGTATTGGAAAGTCTCATTATTTTTTGCGTATGTTAAAAACAAATGTACGATCAACAATGAACGACGACAGTTACTAGCATTACTGCATATTCATCGGCATTTGAATGTGAATATTGACAATTAAAGTAATAGAGAAGTTTGTTTCTGCCTAGACCCGAAGAGCAGATTTTGGACAATTTTGAGTAAATTCTGTATCACAAATATGTGAATTTTAATGTGCGTATTGTTATGCGTTTACTTTTCTGCATTGGCTAGAGGTATAGGGGGAGGGTTGAGATCTCACAAACATGTTTAACACGCCGCATTTTTGCGCCTGTCCCAAGTCAGGAGCCTCTGGCCTTTGTTAGTCTTGTATTATTTTAACTTTTAGTTTCTTGTGAACAATTTGGAGTTTAGTATGGCGTTCATTATCACTAAACTAGTATATATTTGTTTAGGGGCCAGCTGAAGGACACCTCCGGGTGCGGGAATTTCTCGTTGCATTGAAGACCTGTTGGTGACCTTCTGCTGTTGTCTGCTCTGTGGTCGGGTTGTTGTCTCTTTGGTACATTCCCCATTTCCATTCTCAATTTTGTTGTTTATGTATTACTCTATTCAGAAGATTTATCATTAATAGTTTTACATTCATAAATTTTTTATAAGTCCTATCTACATATAACTCCTCTTTTAACCGTCCTATGACCGAAAACCGAAAAAGAAAACATTTTTCTGCATAAAAAGGTCCCAAAAATGTTTCGCCTCGCTCCGATCGGCAGAAGTTACTTGCACATTTTTTCTTTCTAGCTACGCCCCTGAGATCTATACACTTACACACAAGTTATTGTCTGCAAACTAGAAAAATACTTATTTTGGCCCCTTTTGGTCCCCTTGTTCCTAAACTGTTGGGACCATAACCCCCACAATCAATCCAAACCTTGGTTTCAAACCTTGTGGTTAAATTTCATAGAGATCCATTGACTTAACCTAAAGATATTGTCCGGAAACCGGTGTCTTCGGACGACGCTGACGATGACGACGGCGTGATACCAATATACGAACGCCAAATTTTTTTGCGGTCGTATATAAAAAAAAAGATTTATATACAGTCTTATAACTATATCTTTTTTTTTATGTATTGCATGTGTTAGTAAATAGTCTCCTTTTTTAAACTGCAAACCAGTACATGTGTATTTCTTATTACATTATTACCAGGTATTACCCAGTAAAACCCACTAGGTTGGGCAATACTCATTAAACCCGAGGTTTTGCCAACCCTGGACAATACAGTCTACATTACAGATCATTACAGCATCAAGCGCAGGCAAAAAACAGGGTTCTGCGATCCTTTAAACCGTTACAAAAATGTCAAGTGGTTGAAAACTGTCTAAGTATCTTTTTGGATCTGACAATTTTCGATAAATAGAGGGCCGGGGCAATCAATGTTAGATACATATACAGATATAGACATTAACCTAATTGTTTAGATCTAGATCTAGGACAAGGTAGATGTTGTGTGTTTGTACAAGCATTTATATGTTTTGCGATAACTTTGTTTCATAGTACATTTCAAGTCCTGATATAAACAATAAAAGTTCAATGCCCTACAAGAATCATGTTATTTTTTGTCCGATAAAAAAAATCATTCATAAATTAAGTCAAATTTTGATCCCATCTCCAAATGAATAAAATGAGATGAGGAATGTTTACAATACACAACATTTCTAATTTACTCCTGAACATAGTTCACTTCCCTTACAAAATAACTGTATAAAACACTTGAACAGAATCATAATAGATTTATTATGAAATATAAAGAATGCTATCTTCCTAAATTTTATGTGAATTTGCTTAAATATACTTACCAAGAAATTACGTTGATATTTTTGATTTCACAACATGTTCTCATCGCAATTAACTAGGTGATTAAAATTATATCCATAAGAAGTTTCTCGTACATTTAAATATTATTTCAGTTTACAATATTAATAATCTATACATGCTATCTAAACACCCATTTCTTTTGTTCTTTAAAACTTCCGGGTTTTTTAACTTGTCTGAGACATTACTAATGAAATGCTTCGCTAAGCGCAGTCTGGTACACACGCAGAAGTCGAACCCTGAACAGTTGGTCAGGGGCGGATCCAGCCATTTTAAAAAGGGGGGTTCCTAACCCAGGACAAAGGGGGGGTTCCAATTACATGTCCCCAATCAAATGCATTGATCGTCCAAAAAAAAGGGGAGGTTCCAACCCCTGGAACCCCCCCCCCCCCCTTCTGGATCCGTGCCTGTTGGTACAAATTTGGACACAATAATATGTATTAAGTCTAATACTGTCAGAATTTGGATTGTCATCAAATTGTGGCATAATATAGGTTTCTGACACTAAATGAATGTGTTGAAAGATCTTAAAAATTTGAAATGGGTTATCATATTTGTATTAATTTTTAATTGAAGATGTCTTCTTATCGGCAGTACTGTGATATTGTGCAATAGAAGATTTCTTGCTATTGCGCAATACTGTGCAATTGAAGAGTTCTTGCTATTGCCCAATACTGTGAAAATGTAGATTAGATTTCTTGCTATTGTGCAAACTGTGCAATTGAAAATTTCTTGCTCCTCCCCCCCCCCCCCCCAATTAAAAAAAAGTATTGTGTTTTGACCCCCCTTGAGAAATGACTCAAAAACTCAATCCCAGCCTTCCCTTTGTGATATAGTACCTTGCAGTACAATTTCAGAGAAATCCCTACACTTAAACACAACTTCTGTGTAGAAACTAAAATAAATTGCTTCGCCAAGCGCAGCTAGATACAACTGCAGAGGGTAACACTGAACAGTTGGGGCAAATATGGACACAATATTAACTCTTAATACAGATCTGAATTTGGATAGTAATTAAATATTTGACGCATAAAAGGTTACTGACACAGAATAACTGTAGTCAAAGAACTTGGAATTGGTTACATGATTTGAATTTATATTCATTTTTTTGCTAGTGTATGTGCAATGCACTTTGCTGTTTAGAATTTAGACATTATGTTTACCCCCACCTCACCCTATTTTTTTTTTGGCAAAAAATAATATTTGAAGAAATTTTCTTTTTAATTTTTGAAATCTTAACAAAAAAAAAGTTGTCCCCCCTCCCCACAATTTCTTTTAAACCCCCCCCCCCTTTTTAAAAACATATAATTCTTTCCCTTAAGATATGGTCAATATCTCAATTCCAATGGAGTTTGCAACCATAATTACCCATTTAATAATTTAAAAGCAGTGTAAGGGAACGGTTTGAGCCATAACCCCCCCCCCCCTCAAAGCCACTCCTTACCATCCCTTTCTGGTATGGAACCTTGTGGTATAATTTCAAAGAGATCCATAAACTGTTCCACCAGATATTGTCTTGAAACTAGAAAAATGCTTATTTGGACCCAATTTTGGCCCCTAATTCCTAAACTGTCAGGACAACAACCCCCAAAATCAATTTTAATCTTCCTTCTGTGGTTATAAACCTTGTGTTCAAATTTCATAGATTTCTATTCACTTATACTTAAGTTATTGTCTGGTAACTAATATAAGTTATATGGTTCGCTACTGACCCCCTACAGATCCATAGAGGGTTAGTGAAATCCCCTATGGATTTTATTCACCCTCTATGGATCTGTAGGGGGTCAGTAGTTAACTGTATAACGAATTTATCGCACGCTGCACTTTTTCTGATGCGTTTTGTTGAAGAAAAAAATAAGGAAACACAACAACATTAATAGATGACGTCACCATTAACGTGTCATGAACCCCCTATGAAATTTACTAACCCCCTACGGTCTCATAGGGGGTCACCACGTGACGGCGTTAACCAATCACAACGTGATATTTTACCAGCGGTTCGATAAGTGTCTTTAGACGACGATGCATGATACCAATATACCCAAAATTTGTTTGCAGTCGTATAAAAAAGCTTCTTTTTCGTCCCCAATTCCTACATGTTTCAGGCAAGTAACCCCAAACTCATTACCAGCCTTCCCTTTTTTATATGGAACATTGTGGTACAATTTCAGAAAGATCCATTCACTTACACACAATGCAAGTTATTGTCTGGAAACTAGAAAAATGCTTGTTTTGGCCCCTTATTGGCCCTTAATTCCTAAACTGTTGGCCCCATAACCCATAAAATGAATCTGGACCTTCTACTTGTGGTATTAAACATTGTGGTACAATTTCAGAGCAATTGAAATACTTCTACACAAGTTGCTATCCTGAAACTAGAAAAATGCTTGTTTTGGGCCACTTTTGGGCCCTCAATTCCTAAACTGTTGGGATCATTATCTGCAAAATCAATCCTAACCTTCCTTTTGTGGTATTATACCTACTTATCAAATTTCATAGAGATTCATTGGCTTAAACTAAGGTTATTGTCCAGAAACCAATGTGTCCCTGGACAGGGACAATGCAGACAACATCAGACCATTGTACGATCCAAAAAAAAATTGCGGTTGTATAAAAAGGAAAACCCATTAAAAAATCTTCTTTTTTTTTTTAAATACAATGTATAAGGAATATCACTATTTTTTCTAAAATATAAGGAATATCACTATTTTTTCTAAATGATAATCATACATTTTCATTCTTGTAATTAATTAAGACCCAAAAAAAACGTACATGTAGTTATTGGTGTACTCTTTGATATTTTAGGAATAACAATGCTTCCGAGCAATGAAAAATAGCATGTGTGCTTCCATATTTTATCTCAGCACAGGAAAACCAGAAGAGGTTATACATGTACAAAGATCTTCTAGAATTTCCTACTAGAGACATACTTCTCTCAGAAAAATGATAAGCTTATAGGCAATTCAATTTATTACAACCCTGTGTAAAATATTGTGAAACAGCCAATTAAGTTTCACAATTCATTTAGTTGAATAACTAAAGTTAAAGAACAGAAACAAAAAATTCAGCAATTTTTTCCATTTAAAGGGACAAAACACTAGAATGGTAAAAGTGACACCACCACAATTCACACTTGATCTGTGTTTTGTGGTAATAAGCATGGGTTGGAGTTTAATACAATTGGTTGTGGCAAACTCCAAGAAAGAGAACAGAAACCAAAAAAAATCTGCAATTTTTCCATTTGTAGAGGGGCCTAACATTATAATGGTAAAAGTGACACCATCAAAATCCAAACTTGATCCGCAGTTTGTGGTTAATTGTGGATATTAAAGTTTTATAACATTTGGTTGAGGCATACTAAAGTTAGAGAAAGGAAATCAATTTTGGGGCATACGGAAGGCTGTACAGACTAACAAGAGTAAAATTTAATGCCACCTCCTCTATGGCAGGGGCATAAAAGACAAATTATAGGACATTAATGGCACATTATTTACACACCAGTGTGTCAACCCTACAATATAGCTACACATATTACTAGATTCTTCACAGTGTATATTTACATCAGGAAAATATTTGTGATTCTGCAGTAACTGCATCACACCCTCACATTGCCTTAAATGTTTTTTACTAAGACCCTGAAAAAATACATGGCAAATGTGTCCATGGGACACAGATCTAGATGATGCCCTCGCTAACATATACTATGTAATAAAAGGACAAGACAAAAGTGACCCTACCTGGCAATAAGCATTGTTTATAAGTTTCATAGCATTTGTTGAAGCTAACTTAAGTTTAGGAACAGAAACATACTTTTTAGCAATTTTTCTATTTGTAAACTGGTAAAGGGAAAGTAGATTGGAGAAAGTTATGCCACCACAGTTCAAATACGATATGTGTTTAGTGGTAATTAGCATTGTGTATAAATTTCAGAACATTTGGTTGCAGCAAATTAAAGTTAGAGAACAGAAACATAAATTTTCATTTGTAAAGGGGCATAAACTCTACAACAGTAAAATTGACACCACCAAAATTCAAACTTAATCTGTGTTTTCTGGTAAGGGAAAAGATCTATGTAGGATAAAAAACTTAAATCAAATAGTTTGGGGGTGGGGTAACATTGCTGCATGTTTTGTTAACCAAAATGGATTTTACATATACATGTATCAATATTGGTCAATCAATTCTTCACAAATTAAGTTAAGAAGGGGGTGGGGGGTCAGTGATAAAACTATGTGAATTAATTTGTTTATTCTACATTAAACTTTTGATGTCGTCCCTATTAAATAAGCATTGTATAAGTTTCATAACATTTAGTTGTGACAAACAAAAGTTGGAGAAAAGAAATGAAAATTCAGCAATTTTTTCCATTTGTAAAGGGACATAACTCTAGAACACTAAAAGTGACACCACCAAAATTAACACTTGATCTGTGTCTTGTGGTAATAAGTATTGTGTATAAGTTTCATTACATTTAATTAAGGCAAACTAAAATTAGAGAACAGAAACCAATTATGGGACTTACGATGTACAGACTGACAAGGGTAAAACAGCTACAGCGGGGGCATAATAAAAAATTGTCACTTACTATTTGTAAAAAAACATTGTAGTTTTAATAATTCTGGTCATATTTTAATTTTGTATGCATCACTGGATTTGTTTAAATAAGTTTGTGAATAAAGGTCAGCTGATGTGAAGTCTGAATAAAAATCAAAGTATCTGTGGTCAATTGATTACACCATCGCTGATAGTCACAAAAGGAAATTAATGATAGCTAACTTATTAGACAGTTTCCATATTTATTTGACAGGCATGTCCCTCTCATGGTTATGTTAGTGCTAAAAAATCATTGTTGTTCCTGTCAAATGACAATATAATACTTCCGTATCCTAGATCATTAGAACTG